>NW_024523650.1:0-2522 GCF_017590135.1 Pyrgilauda ruficollis
TTTTTCCCGATTTTTTTGTTTTTTTTCCACCATTTCTTAATTACATTTCTAATTTTTTTCCCGTTTCCCCCCGTTTTTTCCCAATTCCGCCCTTTTTCCCCCCAGACCTGCACCCGGCCTGCGTCGCCGTCACGCCCGGCCTCGATCCCGGCCACGATCCGGAAGATTCCGACCTCTGGGCCTTCGGCACCTTCGCCGTCCTCTTCCTCCTCAGCCTCTTCTACGGCACCGGCGTCACCGTCCTCAAGGTCGTTCCGGGGGAAAAAACCCCAGTTTTGGGCAATTCCCGCCCGAAAATCGACATTTATGCAAATTTATGCAAATTTAGGCACATTTTTGTGATTGAAAATTCAGTTTTAAATGGGTTTGTGACTTAAATTTTTCCTCAAAATCTTTCCCAAAA
Source organism: Pyrgilauda ruficollis (assembly GCF_017590135.1). Classification (NCBI taxonomy): domain Eukaryota; kingdom Metazoa; phylum Chordata; class Aves; order Passeriformes; family Passeridae; genus Pyrgilauda; species Pyrgilauda ruficollis. Next base: position 404 of record NW_024523650.1, read on the forward strand.
TTTTGACCAGAAAATATCCCCAAAATACAGAAATTTATGCAGATTTATGCATATTTATGCAAATTGTGGCAAATTTAATGCGAATTTAGGCACATTTTCGTGATTGAAAATTCAATTTTTAATGGGTTTGGGAGTCAAATTTTTTCCTCAAAACGTTCCCCAAAAATCCAGAAATTCATGCAGATTTACATAGATTTATGCAAATTTATGCATATTTATGCAAATTTACGTAAATTTATACGGATTTACGTGAATTTTTGTATTTGAATATTGAATTTTTAATGGGTTTGGGAGTCAAATTTTTCCTCAAAATCTTTCCCAAAATTTTGAGCAGAAAATACCCCTGAAATCCAGAAATTTATGCAAATTTATGCAAATTTATACAATTTAATGCGAATTTAGGCACATTTTTGTGATTGAATATTCAATTTTTATTGGGTTTGGGAGTCAAATTTTTCCTCAAAACGTTCCCCAAAATTTTGCCCAGAAAATACCCCAAAAATCCAGAAATTTGTGCAGATTTATGCAGATTTATGCAAATTTAGGCGAATTTAGGCACATTTTTGTGATTGAAAATTCAATTGTTATTGGGTTTGGGAGTCAAATTTTTTTCCTCAAAACGTTCCCCAAAAATCCAGAAATTTGTGCAGATTTATGCAGATTTATGCAAATTTATGCCGATTTAGGCAAATTTTGGTGTTTGAATATTCAATTTTTAATGGGTTTGGGAGTCAAATTTTTTCCTCAAAATCTTTCCCAAAATTTTGAGCAGAAAATACCCCCCAAAATCCAGAAATTTGTGCAGATTTATGCAAATTTATGTAAATTTATATGAATTTAGGTGAATTTTCGTATTTGAATATTCAATTTTTAATGGGTTTGCGACTCCGATTTTTCCCCAAAATTTTGACCAGAAAATACCCCCGAAATCCAGAAATTTGTGCAGATTTACAGAGATTCATGCAAATTTATGCATATTTATGCAAATTATGGCAAATTTAATGCGAATTTAGGCACATTTTCGTGATTGAGTATTCAATTTTTATTGGGTTTGGGAGTCAAATTTTTCTTCAAAACATTCCCAAAATTTTGCCCAGAAACTCCACCCCAAATTCAGACATTTATGCAGATTTATGCAGATTTATGCAAATTTATACAATTTAATGCGAATTTAGGCGAGTTTTTGCGATTGAATATTCAATTTTTGTTGGGTTTGTGAGCCAAATTTTTCCTCAAAACGTTCCCCAAAATTTTGCCCGGAAAATCCCCCCGAAATCCAGAAATTTATGCAGATTTATGCAGACTTATGCAAATTTATGCAATTTGATGCGAATTTAGGCACATTTTCGTGATTGAATATTCAATTTTTATTGGGTTTGGGAGTCAAATTTTTCCTCAAAACATTCCCAAAATTTTGCCCGGAAAATACCCCCGAAATCCAGAAATTTATGCAGATTTATGCAGATTTATGCAAATTTATGCAATTTAATGCGAATTTAGTCACATTTTCGTGATTGAATATTCAATTGTTATTGGGTTTGTGACTCCGATTTTTCCTCAAAATCTTTACCAAAATTTTGACCAGAAAATACCCACAAAACACAGAAATTTATGCAGATTTATGCAAATCAGAAATTTATGCAGATTTATGCAAATTAACACAGATTTATGCAAATTTATACAAATTTAGGCGAATTTTGTATTTGAATATTCAGTTTTTAATGGGTTTGCGACTCAAATTTTTCCTCAAAACATTCCCCAAAATTTTCCCCAGAAACTCCACCCCCAAATCCAGACATTCATGCAAATTTACACAAATGTATGCAAATTTATGCAATTTAATGAGATTTTTTTTTTTTACATTTAAAATTCCTGTTTTTAATTGGTTTAGGACTTCGATTTTTCCCCCCAAAAATCCCCAAAATTTTCCCCAGAAAATCCCCCCCAAATCCACAAAATTTATGCAAATTTACGCAGATTTATGCAAATTTACGTGATTTTTATTTTTTTTAAATCCCGTTTTTTAATGGGTTTAGGACTTCAATTTTCCCCCCAAAATCCCCCAAATTTTCCCCAAAAAATCCCAAAATGTTCCTGAAAATTTCCCCCAAATTTTTTC
>NW_024523651.1:0-200 GCF_017590135.1 Pyrgilauda ruficollis
CCCCGTGTCCCCAGAGGCGGCGGGCCCGTGTCCCGCGGAGGGCTGCGCGCTGCGGCGCGGCCGCAAGAAGCGCGTTCCGTACAGCAAGGCGCAGCTGCGGGAGCTGGAGCGGGAGTTCGCCGGGAGCCGCTTCATCACCCGCGAGCGCCGCCGCCGCATCGCCGCCGCCACCGGCCTGAGCGAGCGCCAGGTCACCATCT
>NW_024523652.1:0-200 GCF_017590135.1 Pyrgilauda ruficollis
CGGGTGCATCTCCCTGCGCTGACGCTGAACTGCAGACCAAACATGGCATTCAGCAGGGTGGACTTGCCTGTGCTCTGGATGCCGAGCACGGAGAGCACAAACACTCGTTTGTCCCCCAGCCTCTCAATTAAGCTGTCAAAGATTGCTCCCACCCAGCGCAAGGGCAGGTAGGAAGCGTCCCCATCCATCAGCTCCACAGG
>NW_024523653.1:0-200 GCF_017590135.1 Pyrgilauda ruficollis
GCCTCTACTTTGAACTGATTCAGGAACCCATTTCCATTCCTCAATGTTTCCAATGCTTCACCGTTTTCTTTTCCACATTGTACCTCTTTACTGCTCCAACCACACGGAAGAAGAGTTTTACCTCAAACAAGGGACACAAAATCCCCCAGTCTAGTGGGATTTTTCCCCTTGTACAACCTGGGCCTTGGAAGGACATAGAA
>NW_024523654.1:0-200 GCF_017590135.1 Pyrgilauda ruficollis
TGCCCCAGGGTACCCCGCTGTCACCAGTCGATGTTGGGGTGCCCGAGCAGAGCCGCCTCCCGCAGGTTTTGGGGGGCACCCCGGCCCCCCCCGTGGGCACCCCGGCCCCCCACGGCGAGTGGCAGCACCTGGGGGGCCCGAACCCCACAGGGAGAGCCTGGCACCCCCAGCTCGGGGCATCCCAGTGCCCCCCCACAACC
>NW_024523655.1:0-200 GCF_017590135.1 Pyrgilauda ruficollis
ATGAAGTCTTAAAAGCAGTTGGTTTTGCAAGACAGGATGAGAAAAATTTTTTCCCCAGCCATTAGTGCTAGAAACGGCAGTCAGTTGAGATTAGATTTTTTTAACTTACATGTCTCATTTCTTGTCATAAATGAGTGATAAATTTAATTCAAACTAATACAAAGAACAAATTACAATTCAGAAAATAAGGCATAAAAATA
>NW_024523656.1:0-200 GCF_017590135.1 Pyrgilauda ruficollis
GAGGACCCCCCACTCCCTCAGCCCCCTAGGGACTCCCCAAACTTTGGGAACCCCTCAACCCCAGGGACCCCCATCTCAGGTTCCCCCCAAAATCCCTGGAGACCCCACCCCAATCCCGGCCCCTCCACCCCCAAAATGACCCCAGGGACCCCCAACCCCTGAGCCCTCAGCTCTTGGGGTCCCCCCAGTTTTGGGGTGCC
>NW_024523657.1:0-200 GCF_017590135.1 Pyrgilauda ruficollis
CAGAGAAATCGAATGAGGTTCAACAAGGGCCAGTGCAGGATCCTACACCTGGGGAGCAATAATCCCAAGTACCAGCACAGGCTGAGTGCCGATCCACTAGAGAGCAGCTTGGCAGAGAAGGACCTGGGAGTGTTGGTGGGTGAAAGCTGGCCATGGCCAGCAGTGCCCTTGCAGCCAAGAGGGCCAATGGTACCCTGGGG
>NW_024523658.1:0-200 GCF_017590135.1 Pyrgilauda ruficollis
GGGACAGGGCACAGGGACAGGGACAGGAGTTGCTCCTGCCACGTGTTTGCACTGCAGGAGTGGGGACAAGAGTGTCCCGGGGGCTGAGACCGAAGGGTTTGGGCCATGGTGGCATTAGAGGATCCTGGCGATCAAGCTGGGAAAAGCTCTGCCCGTGCTCCTCCTCCAGCAGCAAATCTGGGCAGGGTGGAGAGGAGGAA
>NW_024523659.1:0-200 GCF_017590135.1 Pyrgilauda ruficollis
GTGGGAAAAGAGAGGAGTGGGGAAAGAGAGGAGAGGTGAAAGAGAGGAATGGGAAAAGAGAGGGAAAAGAGAGGAGTGGGAAAACGGAGGAGGGGGAAAAGAGAGGAGTGAGAAAACTGGAATGGGAAACGAGAGGAGTGGGAAAAGAGGAGTGGAAAACGAGGAGTAGGAAAAGAGGAGTGGGAAAAGAGAGGAGTGGG
>NW_024523660.1:0-200 GCF_017590135.1 Pyrgilauda ruficollis
GGAAAAAAAAGAGATGAAAAAAGTGCAGAAATTGGGTGGAAATTGCCCGGAAATTCCAGGGAAATTCCCATTTTTGTCAGGATTTTGGGGCTGAAAAGGAAAAATTTTATAGAGAGGTCCGGGTGGAAAGGGGGATTTGGGGAACTGGGGATTTTGGGGAATTTGGGGAATTTATTGGGATTTTATTGGGATTTGATTGG
>NW_024523661.1:0-1366 GCF_017590135.1 Pyrgilauda ruficollis
CAAAAATCCGCCCAAAAATCCCCCAAAATCAGGGATTCACGGACGCCGCCGTGCCTGGTGCCGCCCTCCAAGAGGAGGCACAAGGGCTCCGCAGAGTGACCCCAAAAACCCCAGAAATATCACTGAAAAAACCCCAAAAAAACCCCAAAAACCCACCCAGAAATACCCCAAAAATCCCCCAGAAATAGCCCAAAAATCAACCGAAAATCGCCCAAAATCAGGGATTCTGTGCCTGGTGCCGCCCTCCAAGAGGAGGCACAAGGGCTCCGCAGAGTGACCCCAAAAATCTCATTATAAACCCCAAAAATCCCCCCAGAAATACCCCCAAAAATCAGCTGAAAATCTACCCAGAAATCCCCCAAAAATCAGGGACCCCCAATAAAGGCAGAGCGAGGCTGAAGGATCTGTCCTGAATTTTGGGGTGAGGGGGACAATTTTGGGGATTGGGGCTCATTTTGGGGGGTTTGGGGATCATTTTTGGGGATATTTGGGGCACATTTTGGGGGGATTTGGGGCTCATTTTTGGGGGGATTTGAGGTCCATTTGGGGGGGATTTGGGGTCACTGGGCCCCCTCAGCTGCTGATGGGCCCCGACCTCACCAAGATGGCGTCATGCCCCGTCTAAACCCTTCTCAAAATGGCGACGCAGCTCTTCCGGTCCTCCCAAAGATGGCGACGCCTCCATTTCCTGCCCTTCCCGGAGAGTCAACGACATCGTTTCCGGTCCTTCCCAAGATGGCGACGAAGGCGTTTCCGCCCTTCCCGAAGATGGCGGCCATGTTGTTTACGGTCCTTCACAAGATGGCGGAGAGGATTTTCCTCGCCGCGTTGTTCGGAAACGTCTTGAGCGAGGCTTGGAAGCACACCCGGAAGGACTCGTGGCAATTTTGGGGAGGTTTAGCCACATCCGGGCGTGGTTTTAGCGCATTTTAAACCCGGTTTTTACGCGCATCTCTACTCCGCGACCTTCCCAAAATGGCGGCGACACGTTGTCACCCCATCTAAGATGGCGGCCCCGTCTCTTCCCGCCCTTTTTCCGGCCGGAAGCCGCCTCAGGCCATTTCCGGTTCCTTCCCGCCCTCACGCGGCTCCCTCACGAAATGGCGGCGGCCGAGTCGTTCCTCGCCTTCAACCCCGCGGGCCGGGCCGGAGCCGCCGCCGCCTCCCGGCGCCGCTCCCGCGGGCCCCGCAACCGCAAGAAGGGCTGGAAGCGCTGGAGCGGCCGCGAGGCGCGGCTGGGCCGCGAAATCGGCGATTTCCTGGAGGATGTGGGGCTGCAGGAGCGAGCGGCGGGGTGAGCGGGGCCGTTCAGGGGGTCCGGGGGGGATTGGGGGGGTCTCACTGGGATTTGGGGGGTCCTGAGGGG
>NW_024523661.1:1494-2711 GCF_017590135.1 Pyrgilauda ruficollis
GGGATTTGGGGGGTCCCAGAGGGGCTTTGGGGGGTCCTGAAGGTATTGGGGGCGTCCTGAGGGGCTTTGGACGGTTCTGAGGGGATTTGGGGGGTCTCATTGGGATTTGAGGGGTCCTGAGGGGATCTGGGGGGTCCTGAGGGGATCTGGGGGTCCTGAGGAGATCTGAGGGGGGTCTCGGTGGGATTTGGGGGGTCTCAATGGGATTTGAGGGGTCCCAGAGGGGCTTTAGGGTGTCCTGAGGGGATCTGGGGGGTCTCACTGAGATTTCGGGGGGTGGGGAAGGGTTTTGGGGGTGGTCCTAGAGAGATTTGAGGGGGGATTTCTATTTTTGGGGTAAATCTCTAATTTTGGGGAGGGATCTGTAATTTGGGGGGAGAAAGTTGTCATTTTGAGTGGCTAAACTTTTAATTTTGGAGTGAATCCTCTCATTTTTGAAGTAAATCTTTTGAATTTAGGGCGGGATCTGTAATTTTGGGGTGAATTTTTCATATTTTGGGTTGAATCTTTAAGCAGAGGGGCAGAGTCTCTAATTTTGGGGCAGAATTCTAAGTTTTTGAGAGAAATCTTTCATTTTATGGGATAAATCTCTAATTTTGGGATAAATCCATCTGATTGCGAACCAAATCTCTGAGTTTTGATTTAAATATTTAAATTTAGAACGAATCTTTAATTTTGAGGAGTGGGATTTTTAATTTTGTGCCAAATTCCTCATTTTTGGGGTCTTTTCCAGGGGCCTGATCTCGGAGCAGCCCAACGAGGACCTTTTCTTCCTGGACACCGGCAGCACCCCCAAAAGTGAGATTTTTCCCCCTAAATTTTGGTTTTTTGGGGTGCCCTGACCCCCCCCTCAGGATTTTGGGGTGCCCTGACCCCCCCAAACCCCCCCAGGCCGGCCCCTGAGGAAGAAGAAGCCCCCCCAGAAGCCCCTGCACGTGGACCTGGTGCTGCAGCCCCTCTCCAAGGTGCCTCCCCCCAAAAAGTGAGTCTGGGGGCTTCGGGGGGGGCTCTTCCCCCACAAAAATGTGCTTTGGGTGGGGTTACACCACAAAAATCCCCCCCAGGACCCCCCAAATCCCCTTCAGGATCCCCCTAGGGCTCCCCAAATCCCCATCAGGGACCCCCAAAATCTCCCCAGGATCCCCAAAATCTCTTTGGGATCCCTCAGGGACCCCCAGAATTCCCTCAGAACCCTCCAAATCCCCCTCAGGACCCCC
>NW_024523662.1:0-200 GCF_017590135.1 Pyrgilauda ruficollis
GGAATAAGGAGAAGATTAGATTCAAAAAGGTTTGAATCTTAGCTATTGAATACCAAAAGCCAAATAAAATACCCTGCGAGGCTGATGTAGTCAAACTATTAAAGGGGGGGTGCTGGGGTACCTTTAAGAGGCGATATATGACTCAGTCCAGATGTGAAACCCTGGAAGGATAGTCTTGCTGCCGTGAAGATAACTTTGTC
>NW_024523663.1:0-200 GCF_017590135.1 Pyrgilauda ruficollis
GGGAAAATTGGGGAAAATTTGGGGAAACATTGGGGGAAAATGGAAATAAAATGAGGGAAAAATGGGGCAAAATTGGAAGAAATTGGGGGAAATTGGGAAAAAACAGAGGGAAAATTGGGGGAAAAATTGGTGGGAAAATTGGGGAAAATTGTGGAAAAATGGGGAAAAAACAGAGGAAAAATTGGGGGAAAATTGGGGGG
>NW_024523664.1:0-200 GCF_017590135.1 Pyrgilauda ruficollis
TTTCCAGCCATCTGCAGGACGCAAGGTAAGCATTTTACTTTTTCTTGTGTAGAAATAAAGATGATAACAGGTAGTCTTCAGCAGATTAATATTTTGTTGAATATTGGATGAAAGGAAAATTGGCTACCCTGCTTATTTTCAGTGTTCTTTGAAAATAGCAGTAGTGCTGAGATGAATTGGTAGGAAAAAAGGAGGAAATT
>NW_024523665.1:0-200 GCF_017590135.1 Pyrgilauda ruficollis
ATTTTTCCCCATTTTTTCCTGGATTTTCCCCGGATTTTTCCCCATTTTTTCCCAGTTTTTTTCCCATTTATTCCTGGATTTTTTCCCATTTTCCCCCCATTTATTCCCGGATTTCCCCCCGTTTATTCGCGGATTTTTCCCCATTTATTCCCAGACTTTTTCCCATTTCCCCCCCCATTTATTCCCAGATTTTTTCCCAT
>NW_024523666.1:0-200 GCF_017590135.1 Pyrgilauda ruficollis
AAAAACCCCAAATCTCCCCTGGGGGGGTCCCAAATTTGCCCCCGAGGGGATTTTGGGGTCCCCCCCCTCCTCAATTTTGTCTTTGTCAAATAAAAGTTCCAAAACTCCTCCGGCTTCGTCCTTGATTTTGGGCTGTCCCCATTAATTTTGGGGTGTCCCCGAGCTTTTTCACCCCAAAAAACCCCAAATTTTGGGGCGGT
>NW_024523667.1:0-200 GCF_017590135.1 Pyrgilauda ruficollis
ATGAGGATGGTCACCTCACAAACAGGGCCATAAAGCAAAGATGTTTAATGCTTTCTTTGTCTCTGTCTTCAACACCAGTGATGGGGTAAGGGGCTCCCAGTGCCCTGAACTGAGCGCTGAGGACCATTCCAGTGCTCCAGCTGGACCCCCATGAGCCTGTGGGGCCTGCTGGGATTCATCTGAGAACACTCCAAGAGCTG
>NW_024523668.1:0-200 GCF_017590135.1 Pyrgilauda ruficollis
AATAGTTAAAAGCTACTTATATATGACCTAACCTACCTTCTTAAGCAAACGATACAAAAATTCAACATAAGCAAATGAAATAATTTTAAATAATAGTAATATTATATAAAACTACTGTGAAAACCAAAAAGTATGCCCTATCTTTGTTAATCTTTTAAAAGAATTAGCTTACCCTTATTAGCATTACAAAAACAATCACA
>NW_024523669.1:0-200 GCF_017590135.1 Pyrgilauda ruficollis
GTATGGGGGGCCCCCGTTTTTGGGGTGTTACGGGGGGTCCCCGATTTTGGGGTGTTTCGGGGGGTCCCCGTTTTTGGGGTGTTGCGGGGGGTCTCTCACCCTGTGCCCCCCAGGGCGCCGGGAGGGGCCGCGCGGTGCCCGTGGGCAGAGTGAGCCGGGCAGCGGCCATGGCCGGTACTGGGAGCACTGGGAGCACTGGG
>NW_024523670.1:0-200 GCF_017590135.1 Pyrgilauda ruficollis
GGGGCGGGGCGAGTGGGCGGTGGCCGGGCCAATGTGGGCGCGCGGCGCCGCCAGCAGCCTGCGTTGCGCCGGGGTGCGGGGACGCTGCCGCGCGTGGCGCCGGGGTAGGCGTGGGGCGGCTGCCTTGCGGGGGGGCGGGCGCGGACGGACGGACGCGGGACGGGACGCGGCCGCCTCTGGACGGACACACGCCCCCCGCC
>NW_024523671.1:0-200 GCF_017590135.1 Pyrgilauda ruficollis
TGGCCATTAAAAATGACCTCAGGTTTTATCACAAAATATTCCCTGCCCAAGCTTCCCAAATTACCTCGGACCTATCCCCAAAACCAATTTTCTCTCGTCGAGAAAAAGTTTTGCTTCCAAAAATGTCCGCTACGTGATCGCCACAGATTACCACAGCTTTTGTTCCCACACATCTCAGTTTTACCCCAAAATATTCATTC
>NW_024523672.1:0-277 GCF_017590135.1 Pyrgilauda ruficollis
CAGTGGAGCATCCTGAGGAAGGACATCCCCTCCTTCGAGCGCTACATGGCTCAGCTCAAGTGCTACTACTTCGACTACAAGTGAGCCTGGGGGGCTCGGGGGGGATTTGGGGGGTCCACAGGGGGTTGGGTGGGATTTGGGGGCAGCGCAGTGGAGCATCCTGAGGAAGGACATCCCCTCCTTCGAGCGCTACATGGCTCAGCTCAAGTGCTACTACTTCGACTACAAGTGAGCCTGGGGGGCTCGGGGGGGATTTGGGGGGTCCACAGGGGGTTGG
>NW_024523672.1:1859-2707 GCF_017590135.1 Pyrgilauda ruficollis
TTTGGGGGGGGATTTATGGGGGATTTATGGGAATTTGGGGCAGCTCTGGGGGGATTTGGGGGGTCCCCGGGGGGTTTTGGGGGGTTTATGGGATTTTGGGGTGATCTGGGTGTGGAATTCAGGGCTGCAATCCAGGGCCGTTTCCTGCTGCCGCTTTGGGGACGTTCCTCTGGGATTTCGGGGAGTTCTGAGCCCTTTTTGGGGTGTTTCACCCCACTTTGGGGGTGTTTCACCTCATTTTTGGGGTGCTCTGCCCCAATTTGGGATGTTTTGCTTGGTTATGAGCGTTTTTTATTCCATTTTTGGGGTGTTTTACCCCATTTTTAGGCTTATTAATCCCATTTTTGGGGTGTTTTACCCCATTTTTGGGGTGTTGTATCCTATTTTTAGGGTTTTTTATTCCATTTTTGGGGTGTTTTACCCCATTTTTGGGTTGTTTAATCCCATTTTTGGGGTGTTGCATCCTATTTTTGGTGTGTTCTATCCCATTTTTAGGGTGTTTTATCCCATTTTGGGGTTGTTTAGTCCCATTTTTGGGGTGCTTTACTCCATTTTTGGGTTGTTCCATCCCATTTTTGGTGTTTTTTACCCCATTTTTGGGGTGTTCCATCCCGTTTTTGGGGTGTTCTATCCCATTTTTGGTGTGTTTTACCCCATTTCTGGGGTGGTTTTATCCCATTTTTGGGGTGTTCTACCCCCTTTTTGGTGTGTTTTACCCCGTTTTTGGGGTGTTCCATCCCGTTTTTGGGGTGTTCCATCCCATTTTTGGTGTTTTTTACCCCATTTTTAGGGTGTTCTAGCCCATTTTTGGGGTGTTCTAGCCCATTTTTGGTGTGTTTTACCCCATT
>NW_024523673.1:0-200 GCF_017590135.1 Pyrgilauda ruficollis
GGAGCACCTGGTGCATGTCACCCGCGGGGGCCAGCCGCTGCCGCGCAGTCCCCTGGCTGTCACCATCAGCCAGGCCGAGCTCGGGGACGCGTCGCGGGTGCAGCTGCGCGGGCCCGGCCTGAGCGAGGGCACCACGTTCCAGCCCGCCCAGTTCACCATCGACACCCGCCAGGCCGGTGAGACCGGGGACACGGGGACAC
>NW_024523674.1:0-200 GCF_017590135.1 Pyrgilauda ruficollis
GACCTGGAGACATTGGGTTGATTCCTCAGTTTTGGGATAAAAAAGCAAAAAGAGTTTGTGCACTGCAATTCCATGAATTTTGTGTCCTAAACTGATTTTAAATCCTGCCCAAACCTGGCTGGTGCCTCCCTTGCCTTTTCCAGTGGTTGTGTCTGTGAAGGATGAGCTGATGAGCTCAACCTCCCTGGGTGTGCCTCAAA
>NW_024523675.1:0-200 GCF_017590135.1 Pyrgilauda ruficollis
TTCCCAGATTCCAAGCCTCCAGAGGAAGGGCTTTGTTGTGACATGTGGTCAATTAAAAAGGCTCTCCAACAAGACCAGGACTGTCCCAATCACCTATAGCTCCACCACAGCAGCTCTGCTGGACTTCTTGGTCCCTCCAGGTGTCCTCAGGGAATGTTCAACACCTGTTTGATTCAAGGATTTCCACGTTTGCCTTGCCC
>NW_024523676.1:0-200 GCF_017590135.1 Pyrgilauda ruficollis
CCAAAGCCCCCCGGGACCCCTCCCCACGCCCCCCACCCACCGATGGGCATGAAGGGGGGGGTGTTGAGGCTGGGGGCCGAGACCCCGATGGCGTTGACGGCGAAGACCCTCATCTCGTAGAGCACGCCCTCGATCATGCGCGTGGACTCGAAGGTGAGCGCCGGCAGCACCTCGAAATTGAGCTTCATCCAGCGGTGCGA
>NW_024523677.1:0-200 GCF_017590135.1 Pyrgilauda ruficollis
CTCTGTGTCAGCAGCTCTGAGGGGACATGCAGGGCTTGGGGACAGCCGTGGGGACAGGGAGGGTGGCCCGGTGTGTGGCCTTGGTGGGTAAGGAGTCACCAGCGTGGTGGCATCCACGGGTGACAGAGCCGGTGCCACCACCATGGAGCACCACAGGTGACATCCCGAGGTGTCACCAGCCGTGCCCGTACAGGTGACAC
>NW_024523678.1:0-200 GCF_017590135.1 Pyrgilauda ruficollis
ACAATAAATCAATCAATAAATAATTTTGATGTTATTTTATGTGTGTTTATATATGTATCTTTATCTACATCAATACAAGTAAAATTACTTGTTTGGGCTGTCCTCAGCCACCATGAACACTCTGGACTTAATGCTATACCTTGTCACTGTAACTTTTTTTTACCAGTAATCATCATATATCTGTATCTACATCTATATCT
>NW_024523679.1:0-200 GCF_017590135.1 Pyrgilauda ruficollis
GTGTCCCCGGTGTCCCCAGAGTCTCCCCGGTGTCACCGAGGGTCCCCGAGGGTCCCCAAAGGGTTCTCGAGTGTCCTCAAGGGTCCCCGAGTCCCCTCTGGCTGTCCCCAGCCTGTCCCTAAGCCCCCGCTGGGTGTCCCAGCCCTGCTTGGCGTGTCCCCACATGTCCCTGCCGTGTCCCCACATGTCCCCACATGTCC
>NW_024523680.1:0-200 GCF_017590135.1 Pyrgilauda ruficollis
TGAGGGGTCATGTCACTCCTAGGCACACTGGAGGGGCTGTGGGTGCTGGGGGGATAATTGAAATACTGTGGGGCTAATGGGGGGAACAGGGCTGGGGGCACTGGCAATGTAATGGGGGCACTGGGGAATAATGGGGTTATTTGGAATACTGTGGATACTGGGGCCACTGGGGGGCAATAGGTGACACTGAGGGGGATAAT
>NW_024523681.1:0-200 GCF_017590135.1 Pyrgilauda ruficollis
GACCACCCCCCAAATAGCGGGAGCCCCCCCCAAGTAGCGGGACCCCTCCCGGGGCACCGGGACCACCCCCCAAATTACCGGGACCCCTCCGAATTCCGGGACCACCCCCAAAATATCGGGAAACCCCCCCCAAAACAGGGACCCCCTCCCAAAATAACGGGACCCCACCCCAAATACCCCAAAATTAATGGGGGGGGGGG
>NW_024523682.1:0-200 GCF_017590135.1 Pyrgilauda ruficollis
CACCTGGATGATCTGGGTGACGGGGCCGCTCGAGGCCTGCCCGGTGACAGCCGAGCTCTGCACGGGTTTCGTCTGCACCACCGACATCACCTTGCCCAGGTTGGAGATCTGGGGGGGCCCGGGGGGGTCAGAGACCCTCCCCAAATTGTGTCCCCCCCATCCCCCTGTCCCCAGACCCCCCAAATCTGTGTCCCCACCCC
>NW_024523683.1:0-2672 GCF_017590135.1 Pyrgilauda ruficollis
TCGTTTGTGCTCTGCAGGGCTCTTGTACAGGGGGAAAAAAGTGGAATTTTGGGGTTTTTGTAAAAGGAAAAAAAGGAATTTTAGGGGAATTGGAAGAAGTTTGGGTGGGGGAGAGTGAATTTTGGGGTGATTTAAAGGGATTTTGGGGTAGAAAAAGTGAATTTTATGGTGATTTTAAATGGGTTTTTGAGGTAAAAAAGGGGAATTTTGGGGTACATTAAAAAGGGTTTTTTGAGGTAAAAAAAGATGAATTTTAGGGTAATTCAAAATGGATTTTTTGAGGTAGAAAAGGCGAATTTTAGGGTAAATTAAAATGGGGTTTTTGAGGTTAAAAAGGGGAATTTTAGGGTAAATTAAAAGAGGAGTTTTGAGGTAGAAAATGGGAATTTTTGGGTAATTTAAAATGGGTTTTTTGAGGTAGAAAAGGGGAATTTTAGGCTAAACTAGAAAAGGTTTTTTGAGTTAGAAAATATTAATTTTAGAGTAAATTAAAACAGCGTTTTTGAGCTAAAAAACCCTGAATTTCAGACAAATTCCAAAACCCTTTTCTGACTTAAAAAACTATCCAAAAAAAACGAATTTTCCCTGAATTTAAAAACCTTTCCTGAGGCCAAAAACCGCTCCAAAAATCCCCATTTTCACCCATTTTTCCCATTTAAAAACCCCCAAATTAACACGATTTTTTTTGGGGTGAAAAAAGCCAAGAAGTTTGCGGAGAGCCAGGCCCGGAAGGAGAAGGAGAAGGAGAAGGAGCCCCCCCGGAAGGAGAAGGAGCCCCCCAGGAGGGAGAAGAAGGAGAAGGAGAGGGAGAGGGAGAGGGAGAGGGAGAAGCATTCCCCCCGGAGGGAGGAGCGGCGCGCGCCCCCCCAGGAGGAGCTGGACGAGTGCGAGCAGGTCCTGGCGGCCGAGCCCAAGGCCAAGGACCCCTTTGCACACCTGCCCAAGAGGTGAGGCACACCTGGGGACACACCTGAGAGGGTTTGAGACACACCTGGGACACACCTGGGGGGATTGGGGACACACCTGAGACACACCTGAGAGGGTCTGGGGACACCTGGGGGTCACTCAGAGTGTCCCCATGTCTGTCCCAGCCCGTTTGTCCTGGACGAGTTCAAGCGCAAGTACTCCAACGAGGACACGCTGGGGACAGGGGGACACCGTGGGGTTTGGGGTCACCGTGAGGGGTCAGGGGTCACCCTGGGGGGTCAGGGGTCACTCTGGGGGGTCAGGGGTCACTCAGAGTGTCCGTGTGTCCGCAGTCCGTTTGTCCTGGACGAGTTCAAGCGCAAGTACTCCAACGAGGACACGCTGTCGGTGGCGCTGCCGCATTTCTGGGAGCACTTTGACCGCGAGGGCTGGTCCCTGTGGTACTGCCAGTACCGCTACCCCGAGGAGCTGAGCCAGACCTTCATGAGCTGCAACCTCATCACAGGTGCGCCCTCATCTTCATCTTCATCATCATCGTCATCTTCATCCTCATCCTCTTCTTCATCCTCATCCCTGCCATTCCCATCCCTGTCATTCCCATCCCTGTCCTTCTCGTCCTTGTCCTTCCTCACCTCGAGGAGCTCCCCCAGACCTTCATGAGCTGCAACCTCATCACAGGTGCGCCTTCCTCCTCATCTTCATCATCCTCATCTTCTTCATCCTCATCCTCTTCTTCATCCTTATCTTCGTCCTTATCTTCATCCCCATCCCTGCCCCTGTCCTTCCCATCCGTGTCCTTCCCTGTCCTGAGGAGCTCCCTCAGAGCTTTGTGAGCTGCAGCCTCATCACAGGTGCGCCTTCATCATCCTCATCGTCATCCTCATCATCTTCATCCTCGTCTTCATCCTTACCTTCATCCCCATCCCTGTCCCTGCTGTCACCCATCCCTGTCCTTCCCACCCCGAGGAGCTGCCCCAGACCTTCATGAGCTGCAGCCTCATCACAGGTGTGCCTTCCTCATCATCTTCATCCTCTTCTTCATCTTCATCCTTATCTTCATCCAATTTTTCCCCCATTTTTTCCCATTTTTCCCCATTTCCCCCCATTTTTTCCCAAATTTTTCTCCATTTTCCCCCAATTTTCCCCATTTTCCCCCTTTTTCCCAATTTTTACCCATTTTCCCCATTTTCCCCATATTATCCCCATTTTTTCCCCATTCTTTCCCCTTTTTTCCCATTTTTCCCCATTTTCCTGTTTTATCGCCTTTTTTTCCAATTTTTTCCCCATCTTATCCCCATTTCCCCCCTTTTTTACCCCATTTTTTTCCCATTTTTTCCCCATATTATCCCAATTTTCCCCCATTTCCCCCCATATTCCCCCCATTTCCCCCCCCATATTTCCCCCACTTTCCCCATTTTCCCCATTTTCCCCATATTTTCCCCGTTTTTCCCATTTTCCCCATTTTCCCATTTCCCCCATTTTTCCCCACTTTTCCCATATTTTCCCCATTTCCCCCATTTTTCCCCCATTTCCCCATTTCCCCATTCCCCCATTTCCCCATTTTTCCCATTTTCCCACTTTCCCGGTTTTTTCCCCGCCCCAGGGATGTTCCAGCGCCTGGACAAGCTGCGGAAGAACGCCTTCGCCTCCGTGGTGCTCTTTGGGAAGGACCACGACAGCAGCATCTCGGGGGTCTGGGTGCTGCGGGGGCAGGAGCTGGCCTTCACGGTGAGAAACCCCAAAAT
>NW_024523684.1:0-200 GCF_017590135.1 Pyrgilauda ruficollis
ATCCCCCCCAGACCCCCCGAACCCGCTCGTACCTGGGCAGGGGGCTGCCCCACACGTACAGGCTGCCCACGTAGGAGCAGGCCAGGCTGAGGCAGCCGAGCACGGCGGCCCAGCACGGCCCGGCCCGGCCGGCACCGGGGGCCGCTCCCGACCCCGGCCCGGCCCAGGGGGAACCGGGGGGCTGCGGGGCCGCCATGGCG
>NW_024523685.1:0-200 GCF_017590135.1 Pyrgilauda ruficollis
AGTGCCTTTTAACTGCATTAGATGCCCAAACTCAGTCAAACATCCTGCACCTTACACACATCAGAGACCATGGTCTATAATGATACTGTTACTTGAAATGTAAATGTCTTTGTGATCATCATTTTCTCTTCTACTTCCTCCAACCTGTTTTCCATTCAAAGTCCAGGTTGGAAGGGACCTCAGATCAGCTGGACTAATCT
>NW_024523686.1:0-200 GCF_017590135.1 Pyrgilauda ruficollis
CCCTCCCGAAGCCCCCAGACCCACCCGAAGCCCCCAGCCCCCCCGAAGCCCCCAGACCCACCCGCTGCTGGGGGTCGATTTCCCGGACTGGGGCTGGGGCGTGGATTTGCCCGAGGGGGGTCCCGGCTCCGCCTTCAGCCGCTTTTGGGGAGGGGGCTCCGACCCCCCCGGGGCTGCCCGGCGGCCTGGGGTGGGGGGAG
>NW_024523687.1:0-200 GCF_017590135.1 Pyrgilauda ruficollis
CCCCCCAGCACCGCTCCGACCCCCCAGGACCGGGCTGTCACCCCTGCCCCAGCATCACCCTGCACTGGCAGACCCCCACCAAATTACCCTGACACCCCCAGTGCTGCACTGACCCCCCTGAACTCCCCAAAATTACCCTGAACCCCCCTCAGATCTGCCTTGACCCCCCCAAAAGTGCCCTGCCCTCTCTCTGCAGTGAC
>NW_024523688.1:0-200 GCF_017590135.1 Pyrgilauda ruficollis
TTTTTTAAAAGGCTGTAGGTTTAAAAGCTTTTCAACCATATGATACACAGAACAAGTTTCTTAACATGATCCTTAATTCTCCAGCAGAGAATCCTTAAGTTGTGTGGTAATGCAGATAGTTACTCAAATAATCCCAGGAAACAAGTCTTTAGTAAGTCTCTAACACAGGCTAAGGCTTTTCAAGGAGTTGGGGTTTTTTT
>NW_024523689.1:0-200 GCF_017590135.1 Pyrgilauda ruficollis
GATTTAATTCTGGAATTAAAGTATGTGAGGAATTCCCACAGAAAGGACAAGGGAATGTTGCTGTCCCTCCCCAGCTCTGCAGCCCTACCTGGTGTCCCTTCCCATCAGCTGGGAATGCAGGGCTGGCTCTGCTGGACAGAAGGGGAAGGATGCTGCGTGTGATCCCAACCCCTCTCCTGCCATCCAGAGGCACCAGCCCC
>NW_024523690.1:0-200 GCF_017590135.1 Pyrgilauda ruficollis
TTATCCACAATTTCTGGAGCCCTGCTCCTCCAAAGGCCGGCCTCTCCCTACATCCAGTCATCCTCTGCTTTGGGAAAATTGCTGACCGGGCATCATGGAGATAAAACTGTGACAAAAAGGAAAGAGAGCAGGGAAGAACTGGAAAATATGAAGCTGGAAGTAACCAGGGATCCCAGAATCCTGGAATGGTCTGGGTTGGA
>NW_024523691.1:0-200 GCF_017590135.1 Pyrgilauda ruficollis
ATTCCCCTCCCCCACCCCAAATTCCCCTCGGGACCCCAAAATCCCGGAATTGGGGCCAGAGGTGAGGGGGGAGGGGCTCTCCCCTCCCCCACCCCAAAATTTTTGGGGGGTTCCCAAAATTCCTCCCCCAGCCCCGAAACCCCCGGAGGGATCTCGAGGCTTTGGGGTCCCAGGGAGGATTTTTGGGGGAATTTTTGGGA
>NW_024523692.1:0-200 GCF_017590135.1 Pyrgilauda ruficollis
TGCAAAATGCAAAATGAAACTGCAAGCAAAACCAAAGACACTAAGAAAAAAAGAGCAACATTTAATTTTCAACCATTATCTGCACTAAGTTTTTGTTTAATGTTATTTCAAAAAAATCTCACAAAATCAAATCTCCAAAGTGATCTGGAAAGAAACAAACATGCACTGCCTTTGTAAAATTGAGTAAAAACCAAAAAAAA
>NW_024523693.1:0-200 GCF_017590135.1 Pyrgilauda ruficollis
CCAAAGGATAGCTCTTTTTTCAGGGACAGGCAATGTAAAGCTGGAAGGACTACAGGATAAATGAAATTATTAGAGGTAGTACTTTTATATGTTCACTTCTCTTTCAGAGGTTTCTCAATCTGGCTTGTCTGTTTCTGTTCTCCATGTAGGCTGAGTGCAGACTGGTTGCCCTCCAACCTCCTCCTCCTCCTCCTCCTCCT
>NW_024523694.1:0-777 GCF_017590135.1 Pyrgilauda ruficollis
GGTGTGCTCAGGTGTGTCCAGGTGTGTGTCCAGGTGTGTGGGTGTGGCTCTGGGTGTGTCCTGGTGTGCCCAGGTGTGCCAGGTGTCCTCAGGTGTGCTCAGGTGTGTGTCCAGGTGTGTGGGCGTGGCTCTGGGTGTGCCCAGGTGTGTCCAGGTGTGTGCCCAGGTGAGTGGGCGTGGTCACACAGGTAACCCCTCACCTGTGCAGGTGCTCTCGGGCCAGGGGGCGGAGCATCACCTGCAGGGGCGGGGCCGTGGGGCGCCCCAGGTCTGGCCCGGTGTGTGCGCAGGTGAGTGGGCATGGCTCTGGGTGTGGCCAGGTGTGCTCAGGTGTGTGTCCAGGTGAGTGGGCGTGGTCACACAGGTACCCCTCACCTGCACAGGTGCTCTCAGGCCAGGGGGCGGAGCGTCACCTGCAGGGGCTGCGCCAGGCGGCGCTGGAGGCCGGGGAGCCCCTCCCCGAAATCTTCCTGGACCCCGCCTACGCCCAGGCCACGCACTTCCGGCTGTGCACCCTGCAGGTGAGCCCGGAACTCACCTGGGGGGGCCCAAAACTCACCTGGGGGGCAAAAACACCTGGGGAGGGGCAAAAAACACCTGGGGGAGCCAACAATAGACCTGGGAGAGCCAAAAATTCACCTGGGGGAGCCCAAAACTCACCTGGGGGGACAAAAACACCTGGGGGGGCAAAAACACCTGGGGGAGCCAAAAATTCACCTGGGGAGGGGCAAAATTTCACCTGGGGGAGCCCAAAACTCACCTGGGGGGACAAAAAAT
>NW_024523694.1:1536-2704 GCF_017590135.1 Pyrgilauda ruficollis
ACCCCTTGCACACTCATCCACCCCCCCCCACTCCAGCCTCTTGCACGCTCATGGTTTGCACACCCAGCCCTTTGCACACTCATCCCCCCCACCATCCAAAAAAACGCAAAAATCCCCGAAATTCCCCAAAAAATCCCCCCAAAAACCCCCCAAAAAAACCCCAAAAACCCCCCCTGACCCCCAATCCCCCCCCAGGTGCGCTCCCGCGAGGGCTCCTGGCTGCTCCGGGGTCCGCTGGTACCTGACGGTTACGGGGTGGGGGTGGGGCACGTGGCCCCGCCCCCCCGCGACCCCCGGGACCCCTCCCCGAATTCGGGGGGGGGTCTGCGCGTGGCCGTCACCGCCTTCACCTGCTGCAGCCACACCCAGGCCGCGCACCTGGGCGGAGCCATCAGGGCCGTCTTCGACCGCCTGGCGGAGCTGCTCAGGGGGCGGAGCCTCGGCTGAGCCACGCCCACCCACTCGGAATAAATTTGCATACGCCCACCCACCCGGAGGTTGAGATTTTGGGGTTGAAAGCGTCGGGTTTGGGAAGGGAAATAAAAAAGTTTTGGTTTCGTGGTGGTTTTTTGGGGTCTGGGGGGGACGGGGGAAAATTTGGGGGGGACAGGTGAGGATTTGGGGGGCCAGGTGAGAATTTTGGAGATTCAGGTGAAGTTTTGGGGGGTCCAGGTGAGGTTTGGGGGGCCCAGGTGAGAATTTTGGGGCGTCCAGGTGAGGACTTGTGGTGGGAATTTGGGAGTTCAGGTGAGAGTTTGGGGGGTCCACGTGAGGATTTTGGGGGGCCAGGTGAGGATTTGCGGGGTCCAGGTGAGGTTTTGGGGGTCCAGGTGAGGGTTGGGGGGTCCAGGTGAGGATTTTGGGAATCCAGGTAAGAATTTTGGGGATCCAGGTGAGGTTTTGGGGTTACAGGTGAGATTTTAGGTGGTCCAGGTGAGAATTTGGGATGGGAATTTTGGGGGGTTCAGGTGAGAATTTGGGGGATCCAGGTGAAGATTTGGGATCAGAATTTGGGGACTCCAGGTGAGGATTTGGGGGGATCTGGGAGAGGAATTTTGGGTCAGAACTGGGGGAATTGGGGCTGGGATTTGGGGGTGATTCCAGGTCAGAATTTAAGGGATCCAGGCCAGGATTTGGGCTCGATCCTGATCCAATCCAGGCCGGGATT
>NW_024523695.1:0-200 GCF_017590135.1 Pyrgilauda ruficollis
TTTGTCCTGGTTTTTTTCCCTCATTTTCCCCCGGGAATCCCCAAGTATTTCCCCCCATTTCTCCCCCTTTTTTCCTGGGAATTCCACAATTTTCCCGTTTTTTCTTTTTCCTTGGAATTCCCCCTTTTCCCCCATTTTTCCACAGGAATTCCCCCATTTTTCCCCGGGAATGCCCCCATTTTCCCCATTTTTTTCCCCAT
>NW_024523696.1:0-200 GCF_017590135.1 Pyrgilauda ruficollis
GTTGTGCCTGCTGCTCTCTGTGAAGAGTGCTGTGGCCACACTCATCCTCTCCCTGATAGCCCCACAGAATCCTGCAGGGAATGCCCTGTTTGCCCAGCTTCCCACAGGGCTGCTGAGATGCCAGCCACATCCCTGTGGCCACACTCATCATCCCCAAAGCTCCTCTGCCCCTCCTGCTCTCAGGCACCTCAATTTTTATT
>NW_024523697.1:0-200 GCF_017590135.1 Pyrgilauda ruficollis
CCTTGGCCTGGAGATTACAAAGCGGACAATTGTTCCGCAAAAACTGACCTTCAACACCCAAATTAAAACCTTGCCTGATGTCCACCAGCTGTGTGGGTCTTTAAATTGGGTAAGACCTTGGCTGGGTATTCCTACGGAAGATCTAGCCCCCCTTTTCAATTTTTTGAAAGGGAGAGAGGAGCTTAGTTCTCCCAGGACCC
>NW_024523698.1:0-200 GCF_017590135.1 Pyrgilauda ruficollis
CCATAACCCCCCAGCCCCCCGCCCCGTACCTGGATGCAGCCGCAGCGCTGGGCCGGGCCCCCCTCGCGCAGCCCCCGCACGAAGACCCCGGCGGGGCCCCCCCGGAGGCTGAACCCGAACCCGCCCGGGCCCCGCGGCAGCTCCACCGCGAACGGGGGGGAGTCCTGGGGGTTGCACACCAGTATGGACCAGTATAGACC
>NW_024523699.1:0-200 GCF_017590135.1 Pyrgilauda ruficollis
TTTCCAGCCATCTGCAGGACGCAAGGTGAGCATTTTTCTTTTTCTTGTGTGGAAATAAAGATGATATCAGGTAGTCTTCAGGAGATTAATATTTTGTTGGATATTGGATGAAAGGAAAATTGGCTACACTGCTTATTTTCAATGTTCTCTGAAAATAGCAGTAGTGCTGAGACGAATTGGTAGGAAAAAAGGAGGAAATT
>NW_024523700.1:0-200 GCF_017590135.1 Pyrgilauda ruficollis
CAGATGTGGGGCCAGATGTGGGGCAGCCCCACTGTGAGTCACATGTGGGGCAGGACTGCTGTAGGGCAGCTGTGGGGCAGGGTCTCTGTGGGTCAGCCCCACTGTGGGGCAGCTGTGGGTCAGCCATAGCTCAAATGTGGCTCGGATGTGGGGCAGCCCTGCCATGGGTCAGCCGTGGGGCAGGGCTGCTGTGGGGCAGC
>NW_024523701.1:0-200 GCF_017590135.1 Pyrgilauda ruficollis
AGCTCAGAGGTCCCATCTCTAACTCATTTAAAACTCCCCACAAGTGAAATATCACAGGGCTGATGGCACATCCTGGATGCCAAAGCCACGCTGGAATTTGTCTCCATCATTAATTGGAGGGATTTCACCACCCAGCCTCGAGTTCCTCTCTCATTTCCCCTCATGTTCCCTCACTCTAAACCCATTCATTTCTCATTTCC
>NW_024523702.1:0-200 GCF_017590135.1 Pyrgilauda ruficollis
TGTCAGCATGGAGGCTGTGGAAAACCACGAGCCTGCATTGCAGCGGCTCATGCACGACAGGGCCACCCTTCATGGGCTGCTCTGGAATCTCTCCAGTTGCTCACTGGGTGAGAGAGGAGAAAGCTCAGGGGTGCAGGATCCGAATGCAGGAGAGCCTGGGGAGGCAGGCATGAAAAGGTGTCCCTACTCCGCAGAGCCCT
>NW_024523703.1:0-200 GCF_017590135.1 Pyrgilauda ruficollis
GTGCAATTGCTGCTCCCCGTATGGAATGCAGTCAGCATGTCCGACCTCCCCCACACAGTACAATCCAAGGGGGACTAAACAAATGATGGAGCAGAGTGGAGCCACCATGACCAGGCTCTGCCAAAACCCTTGCAGAGGAGAGAACTCAGTGGTACTTTCCAACTGTTAAACCACACAGCAGCTGAAAACCAAGGGAGATA
>NW_024523704.1:0-200 GCF_017590135.1 Pyrgilauda ruficollis
CTGCCGTCGGTGCCGGTGTTGCTGCCGTCGGTGCCGTTGCTGCTGCCGTTGGTGCTGTCGGTGCCGATGTTGCTGCCGTTGCTGCCGCCGTTGTTGCCGGTGTTGCTGCCGTTGCTGCCGTTGTTGCCGTTGTTGCTGCCGGTGCTGCCGGTGCCGCCGTCGGCGCCAGGCCCTGCAGGGCGCGGACGAGGCGCGCGGCG
>NW_024523705.1:0-1418 GCF_017590135.1 Pyrgilauda ruficollis
GGAACCCAAAAATGGGACCCAAAAATGAAATTTTTTGGAAATTGGAAACGCCAAAAATGAGCCCAAAAATCGGAAACCCCTCCCTAAAACTGGATCCTAAAAAAGGGACCCTAAAAAAGGGGAACCCAAAAAATGGGAACCAAAAATCGGGGACCCCTCCCCAAAACCGGATCCAAAATGGGGGATCCTAAAAAAGGGACCCCAAAAAATGGGAACCCAAAAATGGAACCCAAAAAATGAGATCCGAAAATTGGAAACCCCAAAAATGAACCCAAAACTGGGTCCGAAATAAGATCCTAAAAAAGGGAATCCCAAAAATGGAACCCAAAAAATGGAACCCAAAAATGGGAACCCAAAAATGGAACCCAAAAATGAGATCTGAAAATTGGAAACCCCAAAAATGAGCCCAAAAATCGGGGACCCCTCCCCAAAACTGGATCCGAAATGGGAATCCTAAAAATGGGAACCCAAAAATGGGAACCCAAAAATGAGACCAAAAATCGGGGACCCCTCCCCAAAACCGGATCCGAAATTGGGATCCTAAAATAGGGAACCCAAAAATTGGGAACCCAAAAATGGGACCCAAAAATGGGAACCCAAAAATGGAACCCAAAAATGAGATCTGAAAATTGGAAACCCCAAAAATGAGCCCAAAAATCGGGGACCCCTCCCCAAAACTGGATCCGAAATGGGAATCCTAAAAATGGGAACCCAAAAATGGGAACCCAAAAATGAGACCAAAAATCGGGGACCCCTCCCCAAAACCGGATCCTAAAAAAAGGAATCCTAAAAATGGGAACCCCCAAAAAATGGGAAACCCAGAGAAAGGGAACCCAACCAAAAATGGGAATCCAAAAATGAACCCAAAAATCGGGGACCCCTCCCCAAAACCGGATCCTAAAAAAAGGAATCCTAAAAATGGGAACCCCCAAAAAATGAGAAACCCAGAGAAAGGGAACCCAAAAATGGGAATCCAAAAATGAACCCAAAAATCGGGGACCCCTCCCCAAAACTGGATCTGAAATTGGGATCCTAAAAAAGGGGGACCCAAAAAATGGGAACCCAAAAATGGGACCCAAAAATGAAATTTTTTGGAAATTGGAAACGCCAAAAATGAGCCCAAAAATCGGAAACCCCTCCCTAAAACTGGATCCTAAAAAAGGGACCCTAAAAAAGGGGAACCCAAAAAATGGGAACCAAAAATCGGGGACCCCTCCCCAAAACCGGATCCAAAATGGGGGATCCTAAAAAAGGGACCCCAAAAAATGGGAACCCAAAAATGGAACCCAAAAAATGAGATCCGAAAATTGGAAACCCCAAAAATGAACCCAAAACTGGGTCCGAAATAAGATCCTAAAAAAGGGAATCCCAAAAATGGAACCCAAAAAATGGAACCCAAAAATGGGAACCCAAAAATG
>NW_024523705.1:2095-2700 GCF_017590135.1 Pyrgilauda ruficollis
CCCCAAAAATGAACCCAAAAATGGGAAACCCCAAAAATGAGAAATCCTAAAATGGGAAACCCCAAAATGAACCCCAAAAATGAACCCAAAAATGGGAACCCAAAAATGACCCCAAAAAACGAGATCCAAAAATGGGAAACCCCAAAAATGAACCCAAAACTGGGTCCGAAATAAGATCCTAAAAAAGGGAATCCCAAAAATGGGAACCCCAGAAAAAGGAAACCCAAAAATGGAACCCAAAAAATGGAACCCAAAAATGAGACCAAAAATCGGGGACCCCTCCCCAAAACCGGATCCTAAAAAAAGGAATCCTAAAAATGGGAACCCCCAAAAAATGGGAAACCCAGAGAAAGGGAACCCAAAAATGGGAATCCAAAAATGAACCCAAAAATCGGGGACCCCTCCCCAAAACCGGATCCTAAAAAAAGGAATCCTAAAAATGGGAACCCCCAAAAAATGGGAAACCCAGAGAAAGGGAACCCAAAAATGGGAATCCAAAAATGAACCCAAAAATCGGGGACCCCTCCCCAAAACCGGATCCTAAAAAAAGGAATCCTAAAAATGGGAACCCCCAAAAAATGGGAAACCCAGAGAAAGGGAACCCA
>NW_024523706.1:0-200 GCF_017590135.1 Pyrgilauda ruficollis
TCCTGGGGGGCTCTTCCCACCTGGATTCTGTGTTTTCCAGGGAAGTGCTGGTGGCTGCCAGCCCTGGAGAGCTCCCACAGCACCAACCTGGAGGTCCCTGAGGCTGAGCCTCCCCACATCCCATGGGACAAATTGGACTTTGTGAACATTTTGCCTTTGGCCTGGAAGTCCCATCCATGGTTTTTGTGTCATTGGATAAA
>NW_024523707.1:0-200 GCF_017590135.1 Pyrgilauda ruficollis
AAGGAGGTGAAGTGTCCCTTGCCATGGGTGCCTTCCTGAAGAACATCATGGCTGTTGCTTCCCCAGTGGGAAGCATTCCCTTTGTGGAAAGCAATAGGAAAATTCCCTCTGTGACTGTTACATTGATTCCTCTCTGCTATGATGGATAAAAAACCCCATGCTTTGACATGCACGAACACAAAGCCAAGGCCACCAATTCC
>NW_024523708.1:0-200 GCF_017590135.1 Pyrgilauda ruficollis
TGCGGGGAGCGGGATTCGGGATTCGGGGAGAGGGATTCGGAATGCGGGGAGAGGGATGCGGGATTCGGGAATGTGGGATGCGGGATTTGGGATTTGGGAATGTGGGATTCGGGAATGCGGGATGCGGGATTTGGGATTCGGGAATGCGGGATTCGGGAATGCGGGATTTGGGAATTCGGGATTTGGGATTCGGGAATGCG
>NW_024523709.1:0-200 GCF_017590135.1 Pyrgilauda ruficollis
GGGGGGGGGGACACGGGGGGAGCCAGCGCCCACCTCAGCCCCCTCCTCGGGCTCCGGAGTGTTGGTGCCGCTGCTGTCGGGCTCCTCCAGGTGCAGCATGTCTGGGGGGACAGGTGTGGGGACAGGGGACAGGTGTGGGGACAGGGGGGGCCACAGCTGTGCCCCCCATGCCTGCCTGTGTCCCCACCATGTCCTGAACC
>NW_024523710.1:0-200 GCF_017590135.1 Pyrgilauda ruficollis
GGAGGGGCCCTGGAAGGAACGGGGGGGTGGGGGAGGGGCGGCGTCAGAGATTGCCCAAAATTCCGCTTTTTCACCCCAAAAACCACCGGCGTAAGCCCCGCCCGCTTTCCATGAAGCCCCTCCCCCGTTTTTAAACCCCTCCCCCATTTTTAAGCTCCTCCCAGCACTTTTAGGCCCCTCCCCCAGCTTAAGCTCCTCCT
>NW_024523711.1:0-200 GCF_017590135.1 Pyrgilauda ruficollis
TCCTCCTCCTCCTCCTCCTGCAGGAAGTGCTCGCGGAGCCGCTCCCGCAGCCGCCGCTCCTGAGCCGCCGCCGGCGCCGCCGCCACGCTGCCGAGCGCCGAGCGGAGCCGGGAATTTCGGGGAATTGGGGGGAAAAAAATTGGGGAAATTTGGGGATTTTTGGGGAAGTTTTAGGAGGGATTTGGGGGATTTTTGGGGGA
>NW_024523712.1:0-200 GCF_017590135.1 Pyrgilauda ruficollis
GACAGTGGCGTCACCATGGGGTGAGGGACAGCGGGGTCACTGTGGGGTGAGGGGACAGCAGGGTCACCACAGGGTGGGGAGGACAATGGGGGACACGTGGGGTCACCTTGTTATGGAGGGTGACAGAGCTGAGGGTGACAGGGCTGAGTGTGACAGGGCTGAGGGGGACAGGGCTGGCAGTGACAGGGTTGGCAGTGACA
>NW_024523713.1:0-200 GCF_017590135.1 Pyrgilauda ruficollis
TGTATTTGGGGTCTCTGAAGGTGTGTCAGTGTTGGGGGTCCCCTAGGGGGGTTTCGGGGTCCCCAAAAGTGTATTTGGGGTCCCTAAAGGGGATTTTGGGGTCCTTGAAGGTGTTTGTGTTTTGGGGTCCCCCAGGGGTTTCGGGGTCCCTGAAGGTGTGTTTGGGATCCCTAAAGGTGTGTTTGGGTTTCGGGGTCCCC
>NW_024523714.1:0-200 GCF_017590135.1 Pyrgilauda ruficollis
CTCCTGTCACCCTCCAACCCCCCCCAGCCCCCTCTGCTTCCCTTCATGTCCCCCTGTGTCCCCCCAAAATCCCCAAATGTCCCCATGGCTCCAAACCCTTGTTCCCGTGTCCCCCTGTCCCCCGTGTCCCCCATGTCCTTCATGTCCCTTCTGTCCCCCATGTCCATCATGTCCTCCAAGTCCCCCATGTCCCCCTGTCC
>NW_024523715.1:0-200 GCF_017590135.1 Pyrgilauda ruficollis
TTTTTCTTTATTGCTTGGGGGATTTTTTGGGTTTTTTTTGGGACACTCAGGATATCCAAGGTGGGAATTTTGGGAATTCCCGGGAATTTTGGGAATTCTCTCGTTTTTCCCCGCGTGGTTTTGGGGTCAAAAAAGGGGAATTTGGGGGCGCTGTGAGCCCGACCGCGCCGGAATTCAAAAATGCCCCAAAAATCCCAAAT
>NW_024523716.1:0-467 GCF_017590135.1 Pyrgilauda ruficollis
TGGAAACGCAGCCTGGCCTCGCAGTAGGGCCTGACCTACTCCTGTTACCATGGAAACAGCCTGATCTCACAATGAAGGCTCAGGCCTTGCCCTGTTACCACGGAAATGTAGCCTGGCCTTGCAACAGCAGCCAGCCTTGCTCTGTTACCATGGAAAGACGGCCGGCGGTCAGAACACTGCTCAGGCCCAGTGCAGTTACCATGGAAACGCTTCCTGGGGCTGTAGTGAGGACTCTTGTTACCATGGAAACGCAGCCAGGCTTTGCAGTAGAGCTCAGGCCTAGTCCCATTACCATGGAAACACAGCCTGGCCTTGCGGTACAGCTCAGGCCTAGTCCCGTTACCATGGAAACGCAGCCTGGCCTTGCAGTGATAAACCAGGCCTAGCCCTGTTACCACGGAAACGCAGCCTGGCCTCGCGGCAGAGTTCAGGCCTAGTCCCGTTACCATGGAAACGCAGCCTGGCCT
>NW_024523716.1:1626-2700 GCF_017590135.1 Pyrgilauda ruficollis
CCCCCTCCCCCAAGGGGGTTGGGACCTCCCCCCCCAACCCAGAAAATTGGGGACCCCCAAGAATTGGGACACCTCCCCCCCCCGAAAGTTGGGGACCCCCAAAGATTTGCGACGCCCCCAAAACCGGGGACCCCAATAAAAAATGGGGGGGGGAGCCCCTCCAGTTTAGGACCCTCTGCAAATGTGGGGTCCCCCCTCAGGAGTTGGGGCCCCCTCCCCAAAATTTGGGGACCCTCCGGGGGGTACTGAGGAAGTGGAGGGGGGGGCGCACCCCAAAAAAACCCGGAGGGTCCCCAGTTGAATTTTGGGGTCCCCAGGTGTTTTTTGGGGGGTTCCCAGATGTGGTTTTGGGGTCCCCAGGTGTTTTTGGGGTCCCCGGGTATTTTGGGGGGGTCCCGGGTGCCGCCCCTCCCCCATCCCCGGTGAAGCAGCGCCGCGGTGCGGGGGGCGGGGGTTGCGCATGCGCAGCGGTGCGAAGTGGGCGGGGTCAGACCCACAAAGGAGGCGGGGTTATGCGCGGGGGCGTGGCCAGGGTGAGGGCGCCCCCTCCCGGCTGACCTGCGGCGCCGTCGGGGGTCTCAGGCGGTGACGAGCGCTGGGGACAGAAGGGGAGAGGGGAGGGGTCACCCCGGGAGGGACCCCCCACTATGGGGACAGGGACACCCGGGAGGGACCCCCGGTGGGGACAGGGACCCCCTGTGGGGACAGGGACACAGGGGAGGGAACCCCGGTGGGGACAGGGACACACTATGGGGACAGGGACACAGGGGAGGGACCCCCGGTGGGGACAGGGACCCTGCTATGGGGACAGGGACCCCCTGATGGGGACAGGGACCCCCTGTGGGGACAGGGACCCTGCTATGGGGACAAGGACACTCCGCTATGGGGACAGGGACCCTCAGATAGGGACAGGGACACCCGGGAGGGACCCCCCACTATGGGGACAGGGACCCCCCTATGAGAACAGGGACCCCCTGTGGGGACAGGGACCCCGCTATGGGGACAGGGAGCCCCTAAAAGGGACAGGGACCCTCTAGTGGGGATAGAGACCCCCTAAAAGGGACAGGGACCCCA
>NW_024523717.1:0-200 GCF_017590135.1 Pyrgilauda ruficollis
TTTAAAGGATAAACCTTCCAGTCCTTTCCTCTTTCATCTCCCATGCACCTGAAGGTGGTATGGCTCAGGAAACCTCCTGCTAGAGTCCCACCCACAGGGTTTGGCCTCAGGATAAGGAGCTGACATCCCCAAAATGGGCTGAGGTGCCTGCCCTGGATTGCCAAGCAAATTGCATTCTGTTTGCCATCTGGATGGCAGCT
>NW_024523718.1:0-200 GCF_017590135.1 Pyrgilauda ruficollis
AGGATGTCCCGGCACATTTGGGATTCCGGCAGGAGCTGCCCGGGGGTCTCCAGCCCCCCCGGCCAGCCCGGCCCGGGGGTCCCGCGGCGCCACCGCGACCCCGGGAAATCGAACCAGAAAAGGCCGAGCCCGTCCAGGGTGACCGAGAGCGACAGGGAGGGAGGGTCGGGCTGGCACGTCAGGATCTCCCCCAGGAGGTG
>NW_024523719.1:0-200 GCF_017590135.1 Pyrgilauda ruficollis
TGTGAATTCTGCAAATTCTGTGAATTCAATTAATTCCATGAATTCTGCCAATTCAGTGAATTCAGTGACTTCCATGAATTCTGCAAATTCTACAAATTCTGTGAATTCCATGAATCCCGTAAATTGTGTGAACTCTGTGAATTCCGAGAATTCTGTGAACTTTTCCGTTTCCTGCGGATCCGGTGGGATCCCGGACGGAG
>NW_024523720.1:0-1959 GCF_017590135.1 Pyrgilauda ruficollis
GCAATTAACGGGACCCCCCCAATTAACCAGGATATCGGCAATTAACGGGGTATCGGCAGTTAACAGGGATATTGGTAATTAACGGCATGTTGGCAATTAACGGGGATATCAGTAATTAACGGGATATCCGGGATATCGGTAATTAAGGCAGTTAACAGGGATATTGGTAATTAACGGCATGTTGGCAATTAACGGGGATATCAGTAATTAACGGGATATCGGCAATTAACGGGATATCGGTAATTAACGGGACCCTCCCAATTAACAGGGATATCGGTAATTAACGGGATATCGGCAGTTAATAGGGATATTAGTAATTAACGGGATATCGGCAATGAACGGGACCCCCCAATTAACGGGAATATTGGTAAATAACGGGACATTGGCAATTAACGGGGTGTGGGTAATTAACGGGGATATCCGTAATTAACGGGGATATGGACAATTAACAGGAATATCGATAATTAACTGGGAAATCCCTAATTAACGGGCTGTGGGTAATGAACGGGGCATCGCTAATTAACGGGCTGTGTTTAATGAGGGTCTGGGCCCCCCCGGGCACCGCCTGCAGCGGGGAAGAACGTTAATTAACGGGGAATGGGTAATTAAGGAATTACTGGTCATTAACGGGGCAGCCGGAATTAACGGGACCCCCCAATTAACGGGGTGCGAGTGATTAACGGGACCCCACTCAATTAACGGCACCCCCCTCCAATTAACGGGGATATCGGCAATTAACGGGACCCCCCCCAATTAACGGGTTCCCCCCCAATTAAAGGGGTGTGGGTAATTAATGGGAACCCCCCCAATTAACGTGATGTAGGTAATTAACGGGATATCAGCAATTAACGGGGATATCGGCAATTAACGGGCTGTGCGTAATTAATGGGGTATCGCTAATTAACGGGCTCCGGGTAATTAACAGTAATGTCCGTAATTAACGGGGATATTGTCAATTAACGGGGATATCGATAATTAACGGGATATCGGCAATTAACGGGCTCCCAATTAATGGGAACCCCCCAATTAACGGGGATATTGGAAATTAAAAGGGATATCAGTAATTAACGGGAATTTCAGCAATTAACGGGCTGTGGGTAATTAACTGACCCCCCCAATTAACGAGGATATCGCTAATTAACGGGATGTCCATAATTAACGGGATAGTGGCAATTAACGGGGAAATTAATAATTAATGGGATATCGGCAATTAACGGGACCCTCGCCAATTAATGGGGTATCATTAATTAACGGGGTATCAGTAATTATCGCGGACCCTTCCCCAATTAACGGGGTGTCACTAATTAACGGGGTATCAGTAATTATCGTGGACCCTTTCCCAATTAAGGCGAATCCACCCCAATCAACGGGACCCCCCTAATTAACGGAACGCTCCCCAATTAACGGGACCCCCCTAATTAAAGAAGACCCCTCCCCAATTAACGGGACCTCGTCCCCAATTAACCGGACCCGCCCCAATTAAACGAGACGCCCTAATTAACTCGGACCCCCCTCAATTAACGGGGACCCCCTCCCCAATTAACGGAGACCTCTCTAATTAACGCGGACCCCTCCCCACTTAATGGAAACCCCCTAAAATCACTCGGGACCCCTCCCCAATTAACAAAGACCTCCCCAATTAACGGAGACCCCTCCCCAATTAACAAAGACCTCTCTGATTAACGGAGACCCCTCCCCAATTAACAAAGACCTCCCCAATTAACGGAGACCCCTCCCCAATTAACAAAGACCTCTCTGATTAACGCGGACCCCTCCCCAATTACTGCACCCCCTCCCCCAATTAACATAATTAACGCAGACCCCTCCCCAATTAACGAAGACCCCTCCCCAATTAACAGAGATCCCTCAAATTACCGCGGACCCCTCCCCAATTAACTCCATTAACGCAGACCCCTCCCCCAATTAACCCAATCAACGGAGACACCCTAAAATCACTCG
>NW_024523720.1:2469-2699 GCF_017590135.1 Pyrgilauda ruficollis
CCTCCCCCACCCCGCGCCCCCTCCCCCAAAAGCGGCCCCGGCCTCACTTTGGGGGTGTCCGGGCCTGGGGGGGGTCGGCGGCGCCCCCAGCCCCACAGCGAGCGCCCCATGGCTGCCCCTCCCCCTTCACCCCGCTCAGGCCACGCCCCCTTGGCGGGGAAAGGCGAAACCACGCCCCCACTGCGAGCGAAGCCACGCCCACTTCGCCAAATAAGGCGGGGGAGGGGCTG
>NW_024523721.1:0-2702 GCF_017590135.1 Pyrgilauda ruficollis
TAATTATCTGTTCAGAGTGTTGACAGTCTGGTGCCTGAGAAGGGGTAAAGGTGATAAATAAATGAGAATTAAAGATTACAGAATTAAAAAGTTCAGAACTGAAGTTCACCACAGAAGAAATATCACATAAAATAACTCCTGAAATAATGATTTTTCTGTGTTTTGTTGTTTTGGTGTCACTTGCTTTACAGTAATTTTTTTCTGGTTTAAAAAATAAATTTTCCTTCATCTTGACAATGTCCAGAGAAGTTCATATCATATTTTAGATGTTGGGCAGAGTGATAAAACTCTTATTCCATGGGAACTGCTGGACAAACCCAGGACATTCTTTAAACTTTCCAGGTTGTCCTGAAAACAAAAATAGTTTTTACAGTTGGAATTGCCACTCAGTGCTGGTTTTGTATAGGCTCATATCTGAGTTTTAATTCTTCTTTTTAAGTGTGGTATTTCTTTTGTAAATTCTGCTCTTAAATTGGTTTTTTGAACATGTTTCTGTCTAACTTTTCCCCAATACCCTACTTCTTTCTCAAATCTGTTTTTTTCCATCTCTGCCAGCTCCTGGAGGTTCCTCCTGCCCTTTGTCACCCAAGTCCTTTATTTTTGCTTTCTTTTTCTCCACCTCTCTCCCTTTTTTTCCTCTCCTTATGGAAGAACCACAACATCCTTTTG
Organism: Pyrgilauda ruficollis; assembly: GCF_017590135.1. Classification (NCBI taxonomy): domain Eukaryota; kingdom Metazoa; phylum Chordata; class Aves; order Passeriformes; family Passeridae; genus Pyrgilauda; species Pyrgilauda ruficollis. The sequence continues at coordinate 670 of NW_024523721.1, forward strand.
TCCCTATCTTCAGGACAAACTTCTGCCTCTTTGCTGCCTGGAAGTTTTTAATTCTTTAATTTAGTTTTGTCCTCTTGGCCTCTATTGTCTGATGCTGGAGTGTTCCAGAGTTGGTGAAAGGAATAATTGCCAGCAGAATTCCCAATAATATCTGCATTCCTGAGAGGACTTTTTTGTGTTCTACAAAGCTCTGGGCTCCCTTTTTCTATTTTATTTTATTTTTCCCCAGGGTCTTATGGACGTAGTTAAGTTAAATTTGACTTTATTGGAGGTAAAAGGAGGCAATGGCCTGAAACTGTCATGGTGGGCACCTCTCTGCTGGCTCTAACCAGATTCCTTGGAAACTCCATGAATGCTGAAATTTCTCAGCAGAAGAAAATGAAATTCTGTTTATTATTAGTGAGGAGTTTTCTCTCCTTTTGACATGGATGAAATGAATTTGGCTTAGGCCCTCAGAAAAGGTGGAGATGAAGCGTGGAGCATCTTTAACTCTCAGTGCTTCTGGAACTGTAGCTCGAGGGGCTGTGGAGTGGAAAATGAATGGAAAGTAATTTTATTTTATGGAGAGGGTGACACAAGGTTTTTGTGCTGGTGGAACAGTAAGGAGACAACTTTTCTTTTCCCAGTAGTTTTCAGTGCAAGTCTGATCATAATTTGGAATGAAAAGAGTGGGTTTTAAAATTAGTTTTACTGTTCACATTTGGTTATAAGGGTGTGATGGTTAATTATGCAGAGGAACAGAACTAATTAGGGGAATCTCCAGTTTATACTGCCTTAAAAGTTTAATATTTAGATTTTTTTTAAAAGCTATAAAGCTTTAAACCAAAATATCCATGCACAGTCATTGGCAAAGAGAGGAACACTTTCCCTGCCTGCATTTCAGGTGGTTGAAGATGTCATCAGCTCTGCCAAAATTTTTCACCCTCAGATCTCTTTAATATTAAAGAAAAACAGGTGCTTTCAGAGTGCAGTCTGAGCTGGTTCAGGTGTCAGCTTTCTGATAAAGTGCATTTTCCTGAAGAAGTGTCCATGTCTCTGTAAATGCCTCCCTGCCTTGAGGGCTTCTGGTTGTCTTTCTGTTATATAATTAAGGTGATTAAATTTACATAATTAATTAACGTGTTAAACTTACATAATTCAGGTGCTTTTCACACAAAAGGTGTAAATATTGTCATGGCCCTCACATCCATGGCACACAAAAGCTGCTGATTATAAATCAGAAACATCCATGTGACAGGACAAGGAGCAGTGGTTTGAAACTGATAGAGGATTTAGGTTGGATAGAAGGAAGAAATTTTGTGTGATGAGGGTGGGAGGCCCTGGAATAGAATTCCCAGAGCAGCTGTGGCTGCCCCTGGATCCATGGAAGTGCCCAAGGCCAGGTTGGACAGGGCTTGGAGCAGCCTGGGATGGTGGAAGTTGTCCCTGCCCATGGCAAGGGGTTGGAATTCAATTATCCCAAAGGTCCCTTCCAACCCAACCATTGCAGGATTCCCTATCAGAACATTTTTTTTCTTCTTAAAAATTTGTGAAGAATTGGGGAGAGTCAGGGGTTTTACACTGGGCTCCCTCTTCCTTTGGGATTTACTGTACACTCTATAGTTCTGTTAATTTAAAGTTTTAACTCTGTGGCCTTAAAATCCCAAATTTCTACAAGTTCCTGCGTTCCTTGGGATTGGGGCATGTCCTGCAGGATTAATTATGGATGTTAATAATAATAATATTAATTATGGCCACAGGGAAGTGGAAGTGGATTAGAGCCCCTTCCCACAGAGGGGTTTTGGTGTTGTGCTGCAGGTTCTCATGCAAGGGCTTCCCTAAATTTCTGGAGGAGCTGCCTGTGCTTTCCTGGGATTTCCTGCTGTGTTCCTGGCAGGGTGCTGTGATAGCACTTTAAGGGAGAAATAAATGGCTTGTGTAAGTTGTTCCTTTAAGTTAGAGTTTCTATAGAACAATTTTACAAATTGTTGCATGTCACAGCTGTAAATGGGTCGAGCACATCGTCGAGTGTGGAGCTGACAACAGAAAAAAAA
>NW_024523722.1:0-2697 GCF_017590135.1 Pyrgilauda ruficollis
TGACCACCCAGAGTGACCACCCAGAGCGACAGAGTGACCACCCAGAGTGACCACCCAGAGCTCCAGAGTGACCACCCAGAGTGACCATCCAGAGCTCCAGAGTGACCACCCAGAGTGACCACCCAGAGCTCCAGAGTGACCACCCAGAGTGACCACCGAGAGTGACCACTGAGAGCTCCAGAGTGACCACCCAGAGCTCCAGAGTGACCACTGAGAGCTCCAGAATGACCACTGAGAGCTCCAGAGTGACCACCCAGAGTGACCAGAGTGACCACTGACAGCCACCAGAGTGACCACTCAGAGCCATCAGGGGGCCCAGAGTGACCACTCAGAGTGACCACCCAGAGCTCCAGAGTGACCACCCAGAGTGACCACTGAGAGCTCCAAAGTGACCACTCAGAGTGACCATCAGGGGCCCAGAGTGACCAACACCCCCCCTCACCTCCTCAGGGCCCTTTGGGGGCTGCAGGGTCTCGGCAGCCACCTGGATCTGCTGCAGAAGCACCTGGGGGTCCTGGGGATGAGACCCCAGAGGGGGTCAGAGCCTGGGGAGGGGCAAATCCAACCCCCAGCCCCCCAAATCCAACCCCCAGCCCCTCAAATCCAACCCCCCGCCCCTCAAATCCAACCCCCAGCCCTCAAACCAAATTGCACACGGAGCTCCCCAAATTTGGGGCAACAACGACCCCCCCCCACACACACCCCAAAACCCCCCCAGCTCTCACCTGGGGATCCCCCACTTTGGGGCAGGACCAGGGGACAGGTAGTGAAAGGGTGCAGGTGACTTGTGCCCTAGAAAAGATTAATTAGTGGGTTAATTAGTGGGTCAATTAGTGGGTTAATGACTCCCCCAGGTGAAGAGGGGGCTCCCCAGCTCACCTGCAGCCGCTGCAGCCGGGGCGTGCGGCACAGGGGGGGCACCCAGGGGGTCCCCAGCTGCTCCCGGATCCGGGCGCCGATGGCTCGGAGCAGCGCCCCCGATTTCCCTGGGGAGGGGAACAACGAGGGAAGGGGGTCAGACACCCCCAAAACCCCCAAAAGGGGCGCCCCGAAAGGCCAGGGCCGTACCGGGGGGCTCGGCGCCGCGCTCGCCCTCGTCCCGAGGCAGCTTCTCCACGAGGAAGAGGAGCAGGCGCCGCGTGTCGTGCTCGGAGCTGTACAGGAAGGTCTGGTAGCCCACGTCGCCCCCAAAGCCCAGCTCCTGCGGGAAGCACGGCCGCCGCTGCGGACACCCCGGAATTCCTGGGGTTCCCCTTCTGACGGGGATTTGGTGCTGCTGAGGTTTGGGCGCCATAAATCCCACCCAGATCACGCTGAGGTGGGGGGAACCTGCACTTTTGGGGTGTTTTGGGGTGTTTTGGGGTATCGCCGGCCGGGGGTATGTACAAGTCACGAATGGGACTGCCAGGAACGCGCCTTGAGCTGTTTTATTTTCCAGCAGCAGTCTCATGACACGGTTGTGACAATGGGGAGATGCCAGCAGCTCACGTCCCAGGCAGCAGACCAAAAACTTAATGTTACAACTTTATAAGTTTTTTGCCCAATCACACAAAGCAAAAGCATATTGACAGTAGTTCTATCCAACCACTATGAACACACGTAGCTTCGGTTAAAACAATGCTCGCTTATTTCAACTATCTGTTTGTAAGCCTTAAAACACAATGCACAGAGCTCCATTATTAAGCTTAGAACTTCCTAATATCTTGCTAGATATACTTTTCTGCAGTTTAGGGAGTTATTCTAGCCAAGAGTCACTACACAGACCATTGCTCCGTTTGTCCTTTTCTACTTTTTACATAATTTTTCTGCACTGCCAAGGCCACCCTAAACGTGTCCCCGGGTGCCACATCCACACGTCTCCCCTCAGGGTTTCATTCTCCCGCCGCCCTCACGGGCTCCATCTCCCCCTCAGCCGCCCCTCCGACCCCACAGGTGGCACTTCTCACTCTCCCACCCCTCACGGGCACCGTTTTCCCCTCAGACGCCTGCTGGGTGCCGTTCCTTCCCCTCTCATTCCCCAGAGGCTCCATCCCCTCACGGCCCCGCCCGCCATTTTCCCGCCCTTCGCGCCCCCGCAGTTTCCCGCCTCACGCCGCCGCCTACAACTCCCGCCATGCACCGCGGTTCCAGCACCGCTGCCTACAACTCCCGTCGTGCCCCGCGCGCGGCGCTCCGCCCCTTTCCCCTCACGGGAGCGGCGGCAGAGCGCTGTGTGCGGGAGCCTTCGGTCTCCCCAAATCCCCTCAGAATTTGGGGACCCCCCCCGGCCCCCCTCTGCTGCCCCAAGGACCCCACAGGTGGCACGCCTCACTCTCACACCCCTCACGGTTTTCCCCTCAGACTGTTCAGCTCCAATGGCAGTTCTGCCGTCTCTGAGGCCTGCCGTTCGCAGCTTTCCCCCAGCGCTCCGGTTTCACGGATTGCGCGGGGGTACCTGGCAGGCGGCGGCCAGCTCGGAGGCCAGGCGGAAGCGGGCGGAGATGCCGGGGGGCAGCAGGGGGCTCAGCGGGGCGCCCAGCGCGGGGCGCACGGCCCGCAGGCAGCGCACGGCCGCCTCCACCACCAGCTCGGGGCTCAGGTCCCGCACGCTCTGCACCTCGGGGGGCACCGCCCTGGGGGGGAGAGCGGCCGTGGGACCCCGGAACCCTGAGAGCCCCCGGGAACCCTGAGAGCCCCCGGGAGCCCTGACAGCCCCCC
>NW_024523723.1:0-258914 GCF_017590135.1 Pyrgilauda ruficollis
TTCCAGCTGGGAATGGCCGCGGGTGACCGGGAATCCCTCCCCCAGGGGACGTGCGGGGAGGCCGGCAGGGGAAGGTGGCGCTGCTGTCCCGGAGCAACTGGAACGTGTTTGAGGACGCCGTGGAATTCTCTGGGAGAGACCCCCCGGCCAAAATCCACGTCATTGGGGTGAGGGGCATTGCACCCAGTCCAATCCCAAGGATTTCAAGGAATATTCCAGGAAAAAACAGGAATTTTTTGTGCCCAGGGATGCCATTACTCTCCAACCCTCGCAGGCCTCGTCCCATTTTGAGGCTTTTTTGTGCAGGCCTCAATCCATTTTTTGGGATAATTTTTATCAGGCGTTAGGCAGGGAAAGAGGGATGGTCAGCAGGAACAAGTTATTCCAAGGATTTCAATAAATATTCCAGGAAAAAGCAGGAATTTTTAGAAAAACAAGCAGGAATTTTTTCTGGCCAGTGATGTTATTTAGAGCTGTTATTCTCCAAGCCTTGCAGGCCTCATCCCATTTTTGGGATAATTTGGCCCATTTTTGTGAGGAATGGGGCAGGGAAAGAGGAATGGTCAGCAGGAACAAGTTATTCCAAGGATTTCAATAAATATTCCAGGAAAAAGCAGGAATTTTTAGAAAAACAAGCAGGAATTTTTTCTGGCCAGTGATGTTATTTAGAGCTGTTATTCTCCAAGCCTTGCAGGCCTCATCCCATTTTTGGGATAATTTGTCCAATTTTTATCAGGAATGAGGCAGGACAAAAGGGATGTACAGCTGGGACAAGTTATTCCAAGGTTTTTAATGAGTATTCCAGGAAAAAGCAGGAAATTTTGTGGCCAGGGGTGTTATTTAGAGCCCTTCCTCTCCAACCTTTGCAGGCCTCGTCCCATTTTGAGGCCTTTTTGTGCAGGCCTCAATCCATTTTTTGGGATAATTTGGCCCATTTTTATCAGGGATGAGGCAGGGAAAGAGGGATGGACAGCTGGAATAAAGAATGCCAAGGTTTTTTATGAATATTCCAGGAAAAAGCAGGAATTTTCATGAAAAAGCAGGATTTTTTTTTTAATTTTGTTTTTTAGAGCTCTCCAAGCCTTGCAGGCCTCATCCCATTTTTAGGATAATTTGTCCCATTTTTATCAGGGGTGGGACAGGAAAACAACAAAGTTAGTGGAATTTGGAGAGGTTTGCAGCCTGATTTTGGGAATTTTAACAGGTTTGGAACTTGATCCTTGGGAATTTTAGGTTGATATTTCAAATATTCCATCTTTTTTCCACCCAAATTCCAATTTGGGGAGGGGTTGAAGTGCTCAGGATTGAAAATCTTCTGCAGTTTGGAATAAATTGAATTTATAAATACAAGAAATTTATTATTTTTATTTGGTTTTTTGTTAGTTTACTTTATGTAATTTTGTGTTATGTTATTTTGTTATTTTATTTTAAAATATTTCATGTATTTTATTAATAAATTGTATTTGGTAAATAAAATAAATACATAAACAAAACACATATATATAAAATAATAAAAAAACCAAAAATAAATACATCTAAAAATATACCTAAATAAAACTTATTTTATAAATAAATTTTATTTCTGTATTTTATAAATACATTTTTCTTCCTTTTAGGGATTGGAGAGATTTGGCCTGAGCAGAATTTATGACATTTGGAAGCTCAGCCTGCCTGCAGATGTCAGGAAAAACTGTGAGTATTCCCTTGTCCTTCTTTTTTCTAGGATTTTTTTAGGTTTTGCTGGAAATCAAAACCCTTTTAATGATATAATACAATAATAATAATATAATAAATACATAATAAATACATAATATATAATATATATGTATTATTGCATAATTACTTATTATAATTTTATATTTAACCCCTGGTTAATTTTTTATTTCCTAATTAATATTTTGGTAGAAATCTCATTTTTTAATGGTTTTATCATGGGCTGGGCTATTTTGGCTGCTTAATTTCAGAAATCCCAAAATTTGGGGAATTTTGTCAGGCATCTTTTCCCAGCTTTCCACAGTGATTCCTTTTTTTCAGTGTAAGTAAACCCAGAATTTGGGATATTTTTCCCAAAATTTTTCAAATTTTCAATTTGTTTTTAATTTATTGTCAGTGTTTCCTGGGTTGGTTTGGGTGTAAAGCTCAATTTTTTAAATTTCATTTAAAATATGGAATAAAATTCAGGATTTCTTTTAATATATGGAAGAAAATTCAGGGGGAAAAAATCAGGATTTCCTTTCAAAAACAGAATAAAATTCAGGATAAAATTCAGGATTTCCTTTAAAGTGTGGAATAAAATTCAGGATAAAATTCAGGATTTCCTTTAAATTCAGGATAAAATTCAGGATTTCCTTTAAAATATGGAATCAAATTCAGGATAAAATTCAGGATAAAATTCAGGATTTCCTTTAAAATATGGAATAAAATTCAGGATAAAATGCAGGATTTCCTTTAAAATATGGAATCAAATTCAGGATAAAAATCAGGCTTTCCTTTATAGTATGGAATAAAAATCAGGATTTCCTTTAAAACATGGAATAAAATTCAGGATAAAATTTGGGATGTCCTTTAAATTCAGGATAAAATTCTGGTTAAAAATTAAGGATTTCCTTTAAAATATGGGATAAAATTCAGGATTTTCCTTTAAAGTGTGAAATTAAAATTCAATATAAAATTCAGGCTTTTCTTCAAAACATTGAAAATTCAGGATAAAATGCAGGATTTCCTTTAAAATATGGAATCAAATTCAGGGTTTCTTTTAAAATATGAATTAAAATTCAGGATAAAAATCAGGATTTCCTTTAAAATACGGATAAAATTCAGAAAAAAAAAATCAGGATAAAATTCATGATTCCTTTCAAATATGGAGTAAAATTCAGGAAAAAATTCAGGATAAAAAATTATCCCTTTCAAATACAGGAGCAACAGATGAGATTTTTATGGAGCCAACAAAAAAAAATTCCCCAATTTCCCACAAATATTCAATTACACCAATACAATTCCCAATTTTTTACCGGGCAAAATTCCTTCAGCAGCTGGAAAACGAGGGAAATCAACCCAGGATGGAAAAAAATCTTAATGAAACCTGGAATAAAAATGAAAATACGTGAAATAAATGCATCCTCCCTGGCAGCAAAGCTCGTGATCGAGGATTCCTTCATCAGAAGGTGGGAGGAGTCCGAGGGCTTGCCGGGCCTGAAGGAATTCGCGGCGCGCGTGGACGACAGGGACCTGGAGGTGAAGATTTCCATCGTGGAGAAATACAGGGAGAGGATCCCGGGGCTGGTGACCAGGATCAAGGGCAGCCACGTGTCCCAGGAGTCCCTGGCAGGTGATTGCACGTCCCAGGAGAAAGTTGGGGTTGGTTTCCATCCTGGGAAAAGGCTCAGGTGGGGTTGGGTGGGTTTTTTTTTTTTAGGGAGAATGGAGGTGGAATGGGAGGTTTTGGGGAGGGAATGGTTCTGCTCTGGAGGCAGGTTGGAGAGCTGGGAGTGTTCTCCTGGAGAAGGATCCAGGGAGAGCTTCCAGCACATTCCAGGGCCTGCAGGGGCTCCAGGAGAGCTGCAGAGGGACTGGGGACAAGGGATGGACAGGACACAGGGAATGGCTCCCAGTGCCAGAGGGCAGCCATGGATGGGATCTTGGCCATGAGGAATTCCTGGCTGGGCTGGAATTGCCAGAGCAGCTGGGGCTGCCCCTGCATCCCTGCAGTGTCCAAGGCTGGATTTTGGGTTAGTGGAATTTGGAATCCCTTCCCATTTGGGATTCCTGTTGGAATCTCTGTAGAGAAAATTCCTGAAATACTGAGCATTCCTGTTTGGGAATGTGGCTGGAGCTCAGGATACCAACCAGGAATTTCCCTTGGTACAAATTCCCTTCATCCATCCTGATTCCTCACAGAGGAGCTTTGGGAGAAGGGGAATGGATGCAGAATGAAATGAAACAAAAAATACCATTATTGCTGCCAAGACTGAGCCTTTTTCCTTGTTTTTCCCAGATTTTCTCATCGGGACCGTGCACCAAGCCAAGGGCCTGGAATTCGACACCGTTTGCGTCGCGGATGATTTTGTGCAAATCCCTTCTGTCAGTGGGGACTTCCTGAGGAGGATGAACATTGCTCTTGGTGAGGGAACAGCTCCCTGGGGACCCCTAAAAATGGGGAACAAAAGTGTGGTGAGGGGCTGGAGAGTGGGAATGGAGCTGGGAAGGGTCTGGAGAAGCAGGAATTCCAGAAAGTTTTCCCAACCCCAGTGATTGCCTGGCTCCAGCAATCCCATCCCAGGAAGGCAGGGAGCTGGATAAACCATTCCCAGTGGGTTGGTGTGGAAGGCTCATCCCACCCAGGGCTGAGGGAGGCTGAGCCAGGCTCAGGGGTGCCCAGGGCTGATTCCAGCTGGGAATTCCACGCTCTGGAGCAGCTGGTCCCATTTTTGATCCTGTTTTTGGCCTCCAGCTGAGCCAGGGGAGGTTTGGATTAGATTTTAGGGAACATTTCTCCATGGAAAAGGTGGTCAGGCACTGGAACTGTCCAGGGCAGGGGTGGAGTCCCCATTCCTGGAGGAATTTCAAAGCCCTGTGGATTGTCTCTCCTCCCTCCTAGCCAGGACCCCTCAGGATGAGTGGAACCTGCTCTACGTGGCCGTGACCAGAGCCAAGAAGTGCCTGCTGATGTCCAAATCCCTGGAAAACCTTTTATCTCTGGCTGGAGTAAGTGAAACCTTCCCAGGGCAGGGGAATCCTGCTGTGGGGTGAGTCAAGGCACCAAAGGATTTTCCTTGCTTTCCTTGCTTTCCTTGCTTTCCTTGCTTTCCTTCCTTTCCTTCCTTTCCTTGCTTTCCTTGCTTTCCTTCCTTTCCTTCCTTTCCTTGCTTTCCTTGCTTTCCTTGCTTTCCTTGCTTTCCTTGCTTTCCTTGCTTTCCTTGCTTTCCTTGCTTTCCTTGCTTTCCTTGCTTTCCTTGCTTTCCTTCCTTTCCTTGCTTTCCTTCCTTTCCCTCCTTTCCAATGTTGGCTTCTGGAGCTTTTTCATCACCAGGAATTTGGGGGTTTGTTCCTTCTTTAAATCCCATCATGTTCCAAGTCTCTTCCTTAGGGGCTAAAAAAATTATGGAGCAACGTTCACCTTCCCTCAGCTCCCTCTGAAGGGTGAAATTCCCTTTTCTCCCTGTTTCCTAGGAGCGTTTCCTCCGGGTGGAGCTGCTGAGTGAGGCTGGGAAGGACAAGGATGGAGCTCCTGTTGCTTGTTGTGTGTCAGGATGTACAAAATCCCTGGAAGTCACCTCTGGGCTGGTGGTGAAGAAGCTCCCGTTGACTCATGTATGTCCCTTCCCTGGAATTTGGGATTTGGGAGCCTTCCTGAGCCATTCCAGTCCCTGTTCTGAGCAGGGATCTCAGCTCCCCGTCCATTTCCTCGTGCTCACAACCAGGGGTGAACTCCAAGGGTAATTCCAGGTCGTGTTGTACTTCCCACAAATCCACTCCATCCCAAACATCCCATCTGAGACCTGAGGTGGATCCAGGTGTGGGTTTTGCAGTGTCAGATCCCACGTGTGACTCCTGCAGTCCATGGAACACCCAGCTGGGAGTGGCACAGCACCCCTGGCCCCGGTGCCAATCCCATTCTGGGGCCAGGTCTGCCTTTGCTCCCAGCTGGATCCTTGTCCAGAGGCTGCTGCAGGCCAAGCCTGCAGGAACACGAGCTCAGGCTCTGCAGCTCCATGGCCAGGACAAGGGACAGGACAGGAGGGAACAGCCCCAGGCTGGGCCAGGGCAGCTCTAGGGGGACACTGGGGACAATTCCCTCATGGAAAGGGTTTCCAGGCGTGGGAATGGGCTGCCCCAGGCAGGGCTGCAATTCCCGTTCCTGGGGCATTTCAGAGCCCGGGGATGTGGCACTTGGGGACAGAGCTGTCATGCCTCAGGATCCCTGGGGTGAGCTCTGGGTGCTCTCCCTGATCCCTCAGGGTTTGGCTTTTCTATTTTCACATTCTGTGCTGCTTTAGTGTGGGGTCTGGGCTTCATATTATGGGATGGTGAGCTCTGTGCACAGAGCAGGGAGACAAAACAATTCCTGCTCCAGCTGGGCACCAAGGACAAATGATCCAAATCTCAGCCCAGGAGCACAAAGCCCGTGGGCTGCAGAGAGAAAAACAAGCAGGATGGGAGTGCAGGGGCTGAGCTGGAATTGGACACTGAACTGCAATGTGCACATGGAGCAGAGCTGATCCCAGGGAGAGACCCCGGGAGCGCTCGTGCATTTTGGGGCCATTTGGGTTCATCTTGGGGGCAGCCCTGGCTGGGCTCTTGTGCTGCCCGAGGTGCATCCATGGAGGAGATCCTTTCAATCCATCCCTGCTTTATTCTGGAACTCTGCCCAGCCTCTATCCTGGGTCAGCCTTCACAGGTCATCAGTTCACCTTGGAGTAGTTGGACTTGATGTCCTTAAAGATCTTTTCCAACCATTCCATGATTCTTTGTGGGATTTCCTTGCTTTGGGCACATCATGGTTCCCTTCCCTGGACTGTGGCAGAGCTGGGAAGCTGAGGTTGTGTTCCTGCAGCTTCCTCCTCCCTGAAATCTCCTCTTTTCCTCCCACAGAGCGACGGCAGCCAGGATCCAGGGGGATTCCTTTGCCAGGCTTGCACCTGGCTGTTCTTTGGCTCCCTGACTCCTCTCACCTCTTTCTCAACAATCCAGTAGGAGCCCATCCAGCTCTAACAAAGCCCTCCAGCTTCCCAGAGCTATACTGGATGTGGGACAAATCCTCTTGGCACATCCCAGCTCGAAAATCAGGTGGATGTTGGAGCAGGATTTCAGCCCAGCTCCAAATTCCAGGTGGATGTTGGAGCAGGATGTTCCCAGCTCCACAGGAACTTCCAGGCTCCCTGGGGACAATGTGATGCCTTTCCTCCAGCCCTGCCTCATCCTCCAGGAGCTGGGAATGGAATATCCAGAGGAATCTGCACTTTAGGAGTGGATCAGACAGAGTAGGGTTCATTTTGGAACTGTCTTCCCCCTGTCACCAGTATCCAAATTTCCTGAACATCTCATCATTCCTGGAAATCCCTCTGACCCACTGGAAGAAGAGGAAACACAACGCTGGAAAGTATCCAAAGAAAATTAATTTCTTTAAAATGAATTGTTCCTGTCCAGCTGTGGGAGGAAATAATAAATCTCTCCCAGTGAATTCTTTTTCCATCTTTGCAGCTGAGGGGTTTCCCTGAATTCTTTCCCCTCTCCCTGCAGCCAACCAGGAAGAAAGAAACAAGGCAGCAGCAGAAAAATTCCTTTGGTTTGGTTCCAGCCAAACTCAGGGACAAACTGGAGAAGGATTTCCAATCCTAAAATTAAATATGTAGCCAAAAAAAGCCTTAACACTTCCTTTGTGTCTCTTCCCTGCCCTTAAATACTTTTTATTTCCCAGGAATGCTCAGGTGGATCACGTTCTCCGTGCCCTGTGCTGCAATTCCAGAGCCTGTGCCATGGGAAATCAAAACTGAAAGTGGTTTAAGGAATCTGCCCTTGGACACAGCCTGGAGCTGTGGGCTGTGCCTGCTGCAGGAATCTCAGACATCCATTTTTTCCATTCATGGAGCTGCTTCCCTCCCTCTCCTTTCACTTTCAAAGCTGACTCCAGGAATGCATTCCCAGCCTGGGAATCCTGGGAATCAGGCACCTGCTGCTCCCTCCCAGCCTCTCCTGCCTCCCGAGCATCCCAGCAGGGATGTGCCCAGTGCTGTGCCTGTCACACATCCCTGGATCAGAGGCACAAACAGGACAAGAGCAGCCAGGAAAAGCCATGGAATTTCAGCTTTTGGATCCCTGCAGCCTCCCAAGCTTTTGAGAACTGGCAGCTCTGGAGGATGGGAATGAACCCCTTATTTCTGTGGTGTCTGATGGGAATCTCCTTCGTGCTGTGGGGATGGATTCATCCCAATCCAGTCCTTCCCATCCAGTTAAGAACCCACTGCTCTGTTGTTTTTTATATAAAATATATTTATTTATACATAAAAATAAAGAGCTGCCTTTTCCAGAGTGTAAGGAAACAAGTGGATAAAACCTGGATAAGGAAACAAGTGGCTAAAACCTGCTGATGGATAAAGGGAAAACACACAAAGGAAAATATTCCCTAAATTGTGTTATTTGATCCTTTATGGTGTCTGTAGAGAGACTGCTCCAGCTTGGATTTCCTGGGAGCCAGTGGGGATCAGGATCCAGAGCTGGGATCGGTGCTGGAAGTGCTTCCAAAGGATCCCTGAGCTGTGTGTGGGGGTGGGATGGTCCCAACACCTTTGGCTCTGGCTCAGTGGCTGGAAGAGAGCAGGAAAGGGATGAGGATGTGGGGAAATGCTTGGCTGGTTCTCTCTAATTCCTGGGATTTGGGGACAAAGCTGGGAAAAGGATGAGGATGTGTGGGGAGATGCCTGGCTGGGTGCTCTCCATCTTATTTCTGGGATTTGGGGCAATTTGTGGACAAAGCTGGGAAAGGGATGAGGATGCTTGGGAGATGCTTGGATGGATCCCTCCCCATCCATTTTCTGGGATTTGGGGCAAAGGCAGGAAGTTGATGAGGGTGTGGGGAAATGCTTGGCTGGTTCTCCTTCAGTCTAATTCCTGGGATTTGTGGACAAAGCTGGCAAAGGGATGAGGATGTTTGGGGAAATGCTTGGCTGGGTCCCTCCATACAAAGGCAGGAAAGGGGTGAGGATGTTCAGGGGGATGCTTGGTTGGGTCCCCCTCCATCCATTTTCTGGAATATGGGGACAAAGCTGAGAAAGGGATGGGACATCCAGCTACTCCAACTCTATCCATGCTCCTGGACAGGGAATGGGAATTACCTGGGGCAGGGCAGCTCAGCTTCATCCCAAACCCCATCCCAACATCCCAACCCTCTCCCTACCCACCACCAGCATCCCCAGGGCCAATTCCTCCAAATCCCAGCTCCCAGTGCAGGACACCCACCCACCTTTGGGATGATCCATGGGAATCATCCATGTTCAGGCCAGGAAGAGCAGCCACGCATCCCCGGCTGCTCCGTGTGCTGTGCCACCCCTCAGGGAAGCATCCAGAATTCCATCCTCCGGCATCCCTCGGGATGGTGGGTGCGCCCAGTGTCCCCAGGGTGGGTGCTCAGCCCGTGGGGACAATGACAGGAGGTGCCACCTCTTCATTCCCAGAGGGAATTCCTTCCATGGGAATGTCTGTCACCGTGTAGCCCTGCCTGGTGAATCTGTGGGGGGAAGAGGAGCATCAAAAGGCATTCCAAGGCTTTTCTTTGGAAAGCACAGAAGCTTTGGAAAACTCATTCCTGGGGTTTGGCACTTACTTCCTCCTCCTCCTCCAGCAGCAGACGGCCACAATTCCGATGGCCAGCAGCACCAGGAGTCCTGTGGGATGGACAGTCGGCGTGAGGAGCATCTCCCCACCCATGGCTGATGAATTCCACCAAAACAGCTCCTGGATTTTAAGGAGCCAAAATGGCTCCTGGAAAATAAGGAGCCAAAACCACTCCAGGCACTATCATAAGATCCCTCCCCACCCACAGAGGGAGGGAATTGGGAATTCTTCTTTCCAGGAAGAAATTTAGGTGCTGAATCCTTCCCCCCCTCAGTGGCATTCCCGTTGGCCATGGAATAAAGCTCCCACAGCCCCCAAAGGGATTTTAAGCTTAAAAAAATTGAAATAAGCCCGTTTCCCAAATAAGTTGTTTTTTTTTCCCCCCAGCTTACCAACAGAAGAGGCCACGGACTGGATGGAAACTGGAAAAGAGGAGAGAAGAGGAAATTTTGAGCTGCAAAGGTAGGAAATGCTGGGAGGAGCCTCACAAGAAAGGAGGTTGGAGAGAAGGAAAAGTTGGGGAAGAGGAGCATCAGTGGCATTCCAAGGCTTTTCTTTGGAAAGAACAGAAGCCTTGGAAAACTCATTCCTGGGGTTTGGCACTTACTTCCTCCTCCTCCTCCTCCTCCAGCAGCAGATGGCCACAATTCCGATGGCCAGCAGCACCAGGAGTCCTGTGGGATGGACACTCGGTGTGAGGAGCATCTCCCCACCCATGGCTGATGAATTCCACCAAAACAGCTCCATGAGGAGCCAAAACCACTCCAGGCACTATCATAAGATCCCTCCCCACCCACAGAGGGAGGGAATTGGGAATTTGGATTTTAAGGAGCCAAAATGGCTCCTGGAAAATAAGGAGCCAAAACCACTCCAGGCACTATCATAAGATCCCTCCCCACCCACAGAGGGAGGGAATTGGGAATTCTTCTTTCCAGGAAGAAATTTAGGTGCTGAATCCTTCACCCCCTCAGTGGCATTCCCGTTGGCCATGGAATAAAGCTCCCACAGCCCCCAAAGGGATTTTAAGCTTAAAAAAATTGAAATAAGCCCGTTTCCCAAAGAAGTTGTTTTTTTTTCCCCCCAGCTTACCAACAGAAGAGGCCACGGACTGGATGGAAACTGGAAAAGAGGAGAGAAGAGGAAATTTTGAGCTGCAAAGGTAGGAAATGCTGGGAGGAGCCTCACAAGAAAGGAGGTTGGAGAGAAGGAAAAGTTCCATTGGAAAAGCAAAAGAGCCTTTGTGGATGAAACAAGTCCCAGGGGAGGTTCGTATTCCCTTGGGAATCAGCCCGACCTGCGGCATAATCCGTGGGCGGGATGGGCGGCGGGGTTGTCCCCTCTCCCAGCATGGATGTGTCCAGTGTTGGAATCGTTTCCGGTGGCCTGGATCCATCTGGTGACAGCCCATCAGGTGCTGGTGGCACAGGTGACTGACTGGAAGCTGGAGAAGGGCTGGAATTCGGGCTGGCACCAGTGGTACCTGCTGGGAAAACAGTGGGAAACCCTCAAATTCCCAAAATCAAAAGGCGGCGCCGTTATTTCCGTGCCCTCATCCAGCAGCCACGGAACACTGGGATTTCACCCCGTGGGGTGAATCTGATCCCAGCACGGGAATGTTGTGGTTTCCACACCCTTGGAGCTGTGGCTTTGCCCCAAACCCAATCCCAATCCTGTTCCTCACCCCTCTGGGTCGTGCTCTCCAGGCCGTGGGTTTCCCAGGAAAGAGCCGGATCTCCTTTGGGAAAACACAACAGGAAGACACCATCAGCTGGGAAATGAACTCTCCAAGTGGTTTGGTAAGTTAGAGAGTCAAAATTATTTTATCCAACATTGAGGTCTGGGGGAAATTCCGCCAATTCCAAAAAATGGATGTTCGTTGTCAAATTTTAACGATTTTTATATTTTAGCAAAACAAGGAATTAATGCTCACTGGCTCCAAGCTATTAATTACCATTCTATCTTCTATTGATTAATAATTTGTCCCTTTTTAATTATCCTAATTAATCCGTATTTTCAGCCTTTTAATGATGTTTTCCCAGATTGGGCACCTCTGGTTTATGCAAAATCTCTTTGTGGTTTATAAATTCCGCGTTCCTGGCGTTCCATCCTCAACAATAAATTCTTCCCCCAGGTCTGGGAGCACTGTGGGATGCGAGGCCCTAAACTTTTGTTTTCCCAACCCATGGACATCACCCTTGGTCCGTTAGGAATTCCACGGTTTAAATTCCTCTCTGTACTTCCCCCATTTCTGATTCTTCTGGAAGAAACACAGCTTGGGTGGCGCTCGCGTTTCTTCCCATCCTCCTGCTCCCGAGGTGTCCCAGCTCCCAGATTCCCAGTGAGGACTCACGGATGCACTGGAGCGTGGGGTCGGTCCAGCGGGGCTCGGAGCCGTTCCAGAGGATGCACTGGATGAGGCTGGAGGTTCCAGCTTTCCGTTTGTAGCCGGGGTTGCAGGAGTAGCGCAGGCGGGAATTCAGCTCCGTGCGATTCCCGGCGTCGATGTGAGCGTTGGCCACGGCTTTGGGGCGGCTGCAGTGAGCTGGAATGGGAATGGGATGGGGAAAAAAACATGGAATCACAACAGGGAGATCAGACAAGCTCTGGCTGTGCTGGGGAATTCCCCACTCCTCATCCCTGGAAGTGTCCAAGGCTGGGTTGGACGCGGCTTGGAGCAGCATGGAATAGTGGAAGGTGTCCCTGCCCGTGGTAGGACATGGAATGAGGTGATCCCTAAATTCCCTTCCAGCCCAAACCTTTCCACTATGCTATAAAATCCTGCCTAGGGGTGGATATAGGGATTTATACATCCTGCAAAAATAAAGGGACACCGTGCCTGACACAGGGAATGGAGAAAGGGAGAATATTCCCAGCATTTTTGGGATCACTTTTAGCAGCTCCTCCAGAGGCTGGGGAAAGGGAAAACTCCACTTCTGGCTTGTTTGTGGTCACTCATAGCAGCTCCAGCCAGCAAGGAATTTTTACGGAATTCCATCCCCTTGCAGTGACTGTCCCAGGCCAGCAGCCCCAGCTGCCTCCAGCTGCTGAATTCCAGCTGTGGTCACTGCCCCATCCTTCTCCACTCATTTCACAGCTAGACGTGAAAAATTCCAGCTGCTGGTGAGTCCTCCAGCCACTTCCCAGGAATTTTTCCCCTCTTGAAGATGGCAGCTGAAATCCAAGTATTCCAGACAGAGGGACAACGATGGATTTTGAGTTGTGGCTTTGCTTTTCCCCAGAGGAGCTCCTGCTTCCCCTTCAGCCTCAGCATGAGCTCGGTTCTGTACCAGAGTGATGAAATTTCCCATATTTTCTGGTGCAAAGGGCAAAATTTCCTGGTTGCTCCAAAACTGTTCCAGCACCTGGATCCCTGTGGTGGTGTGGGAATGGCTTATCCATGATCCTGGCTGCTGGAAGCTCCCCTATCCCAGTGGGAGCCAGCACAGAGAGATGGAGAGATGTACAATGGGAATAACACTAAATGCAGCTGGGATGGAGCCATGGATGGCTGGGATGGGATGGATGAGCAGGAGGGAGTGGTGGATATCTGGGATGGGATGCACAGATGAGGTGGATCCATGCAGGGCTGGGATGTGAAGTATGGCCAGGATGGAGCAATGGAAAGTATGGATAGGATGGAGCAGTGGATATCTGGGATGGGAAGCAGGGGATAGGATGGAGTGATGGATATCTGGGATGGGAAGGAGGGATAGGATGGAATGATGGATATCTGAGAATTAGGGACAGGAAGGAGTGATGGATATCTGGGATGGGAAGCAGGGATAGGATGGAATGAGGCATGGCCAGGCTGGATGGATGAACTGGTGCCTGGCATGGATGGAACAATGTCCAGCTGGGATGGAGCAGTGTCCAGCCAGGAGGAACACACAGCTGGGCTGGGATCATTGTGGAACAGAGATGGAAGAACAGTGGGAATGGGAATGCCATGGCAGTGAGGACAGGAGCATGCAGGGATGGGAACGTGCTGGTGACAAGGACAGCAGGCACCAGGGACAGGAGTGTGATGGCAGCGGGAATGGGAGCAGGATGGGGATGGGAACAGGATGGAAACAGAAAAAGTGGGAATGGGAGCCGGATGGGAATAGGAGCACAATGGGGATAGAAACAGTAGGAATGGGATTGGGAAGCACAGTGGGCATGGGAACATGATAGAAACAGAGGGGATGGGAGCAGAATGAGGAACTGGAAACTGTGGGAATGGCAGCAGGATGAGGAACTGGAAACTGTGGGAATGGGAGCAGGATGGGGAACTGGAAACCGTGGGAATGGCAGCAGGATGAGGAACTGGAAACTGTGGGAATGGGAGCAGGATGGGGAACTGGAAACTGTGGGGATGGGAACAGGATGGGGAACTGGAAACCGTGGGAATGGCAGCAGGATGGGAAGGGGTCAGTGGCACGGCAGCAGTGGGGACAGGAACACAAGATGCTCCCACAGCACCAAAACATGCAGAGATAAAAATCTCCATCCTCAAAAACTCCTGCCCTAATTTGTGGTGCATCCCCAGAACATCCCAGGGGAATCTGCTCCAGGTGGATCTGGGTGTGATCCCGGCTGGCGTGGCCGGAGGACACGAGTGACGTGGGGACATCCAGGTGCTGAGCACAGCAGCTCTTGGTCTGCTGTCAAGACATGGGTGAAATTCCTGGAATCAGCAGCTCTTGGAACCAGGATTCAAGGAAATGCCTGCCTGGAGATGTTTCACAGCTCACCAGACCTGGCACTGCCTTCAGTCAGGGAAAAACCCTCCCGGTGCCAATTCCAGCTGTGCCTCCAAAGGGAGCACAGCAGGAAATCCAGCCCTAAACACAGAAATATCCAGGAAAAACAGGGATCTGCAAGCTGTGCTTATGCCTTCCAGCTTTTAAACCTGCTCTCCTCATCCCAATCCCTCCAAAGAGGGTTTTTTTTTTTTTACATTTGGTTGGAATCTCCTCTTCCAAAAAATGCCCAAGTTGTTCAAACAAGATCCCAGCAGCGCCACTCTCCAGGATCACCATCCAGTGTTTTGCACCATCCATGGATTTCAGCTTGTTTGATGAGACAAAACACATCCCACAGGGGAAAAGGGGAGGAATCAGCTGGAGATTCAGGATTTAGGCTTTAATCCCTCAGGAATGAGTTGAAATTTCCCATGAATGGATCATCCCAGCTGCTCAAAGACTCATCCCATGCTTGGCCAACCTTCCAAAGGAGCTGCGGAGCTGGGAGCTGACTATCCCAAGAAAACACCTCCAGCTGCCTTATTTCCATCTGGATTCCCTTCATCCTGCTGGGATTAAATATCCAGGTTGAAATGTGCCCGATATCCAAGGATTTTGCATTTCTATGGATTTGTTTTCTTTGCTTTTTCTTGTCTTTCCCCACCAGCAGCCTCCAACGATGCCACTTGTGGAGGATGAGCTCATCCTGACACGTTGGGAAGCAGAACAGGGAACACAGCCAGGATGATCCCAGGCATGGAGATGCTGCCATGTGATGTCATCCCATGTCCAAATACAGCTTCCCAAGGATGCACAACAACAGCTGGACACTGGAGAATCCACACCTGGAAAAACTTGGCTGTTCTACTTAAAAAATGATCAGGAAAAGGCCCAGAGATGTTGGGATTTTCTGCTCAAAATTTAAAAGCCATGAGCCAAAAAAAAAAGTGGAGAAAAGAGAAATTTCACAAATCTGGATGCAAGAAAAATGCCGAAAATCACGGAAATAAATAAAACTTCCACATTTTAACTCAAAAATATTTCCAATTGAGCAGGAGAGGACAGGATGCCCAGTGGGAACATCATGGGATGCAGCAGCACATCCCAAATTCCCCATCATGTGAACTAAAAAAAAATAAATATATATATTATTTGTTTCCTCCAACACCCCTTAAACCCATGTTTTTTGCCCCAAACAACAATCCTGGTGGCAGCAGTGCTGCCTGGAATGTTGTTGGGATGTCTGGGATCCCTCGTCAGTGAGGAATGAATTTGGGAGGGCTATTTTTAGCTCTGAATTTGGGAGGGCTATTTTTAGCTCTGAATTTGGGAAGGCTATTTTTAGCTCGTTCCTGAGGCTCAGGGCTCGTGTCTTCCCAGTTAATGGTGATCTTCTGGCTTATTTTTGTCACCCAAGACTTTGATATTCCTGGCCATTCCCGTCATCCTGTTATAAATAGGGATAAATTCATTTTCTAGGGCTTCAGGAGCACACAGGAGCTTGGAGAAGAGTGAGCACCCAAAGCTCTGCATTCCCTTCCAGCTTTATTTCACAGAATCCTTCACAGCTGCCACATTATCAGCAAATTAAACATTTCCTAATGGTCTTGCTGCTTCCAGCAGCTCCTGGGAGGATGAACCAAGGCGTAGTTCCAAGGCCCAAGCTGTGATGAGATTCTTCCCAAAGCTCCAGGAGCAACAGAGCTGAGGAAGGGTCTGGAGAAGCAGGAGGGGCTGAGGGAGCTGGGAAGGGGCTGAGCCTGGAGCAAAGGAGGCTCAGGGGGGACCTTGTGGCTCTGCACAAGTCCCTGCCAGGAGGGGACAGCCGGGGGGGTCGGGCTGTGCTCCAGGGAACAGGGACAGGAGGAGAGGGAACGGCCTCAGCCTGGGCCAGGGGAGCTCAGGGGGGATTTTGGGGAAATTCCTTCCTGGAAAGGGCTGGAAAGCATTGGAATGGGCTGGTGTGGGCACAGGTGAAGTCCCCAACCCTGGGGGGATTTAAAGCCCTGTGGATGTGGCATTGGGGACACAGGTCAGTGGTGGCCTTGGCAGGGCTGGGTTAATTGTTACACTCAGTGATCTTGAAGGTGTCTTTCAGCCATCATGATCAAGTGATTCCAGGATTTTGGACTTTTGGAGAGGCAGGACAATGATGTGACATTCCAGGCTCAGCAGCCACAGACAACTCCCAGTGCCGTGGAAAAGCCAGAGTGCAGGCAGGCTGAAATCCCACAGTGATGCAGCTCCCATGGGTCCATCACACAGATCCCAGAAAGCACCCCCAGCCTCCCTGGACACTGTGAGGAGCTGGTGTGGGAATGCCAGGAGCCAGGTGAGCACCCAGGGAACAGGGGGCTGCAGCCTGGGCACTCTGGGTGGGTCAGGAGGCACCCAGGGAAAGGTTTGGGAATGCAGGGAACAGCATGGACACCCCAGGTGTGGCATGGACACCCTGGGGAGCAGCCTCGAGTGGGGGCTTGGGTACCCCAGGGAGCAGAACAAGCATCCAAGGAAGGAGAGAAAGCATCTTAGGGACGGTACGACCACCCCAGGGACAGTGTGGGCACACCCGGGAGCTGCCTGGCCACCCCGAGTGGGAGTTTGGGCACCCCGGGGAACAGCGTGGGTAGCCTGGGAAGGGTGGCGGGCATCCCGGGGATTGGCACTGGCTAGTTTGCATCCCGGGGAGCAGAGCGGGCAAACACCTTAGGGATGGCACGGGCAGGGATAGTGTGAACACCCCAAGCGGGGGCTCGGCTACTCCAGGCAGTAGCGTGAGTTCTCCGGGAAGCAGAGCGGGAGTCCCGGGGAGCGGCGCGGGCGACCGGGGGATTAGCGCGGGCATCCCGGGAAAGCGGAGCGAGCACCTTCGGGACCGGAGCAAGCACCTTAGCGATGGCACCAGGGAGAGCGTGGGCACCTCCGTGGGAGCTCGGGAACGCCCGGGAGTGGCGCGTTTCCCTCCGGAAGTCGAGCAGGTTCACCTGGGAGCGGAGCGGGGATCCCGGGGAGTACCGCGGGCATCCCGGGAAGCGGAGCGAGCACACTCGGGACGGAGCGGGCACCCCGGGGAAGGCGTAGGGATCCCGGAAAGGGTGTGGGCACCCCGGGGAAGGCGCAGAGATCCCCGGGAGGGTGTGGACGCCCCGGGCAGGGCTCGGAGGAGCCGGCGGGGAGCCCGGGGCAGCCCCGCTTACCGGTGTCGGCGGCGGCGCGGAGCAGCAGGAGAGCGGCGGTCCCGCAGAGCAGCGGCAGCAGCCGCGGTGCCATGGGAGCGGCCCGGGGGCAGATCGGCCTCCAGCGGGAGTTCCGTGGTGCTGCTTCCCTGCCGCTGTCGCCGTCCCGGTGTGGTCCGGGAGGTTTCGCTTTCGCTTTCGAGTCGGGCCACCGGGAGGGACGCGCCGCCCTGTCGGGATGGGTGGGCAGCCAGGAGCAGCGAGGGGATGCGGTGTCCGGGAGGGGCGAGTGGGGGTGGCAGTGCCGGGGGGGATTCGGTACCCGAGCGGAATTCGGTCCCGGGGACGCAATCCCCGGAAAGGGATGAAATACAGGGATGCGGTATCCAGCGGGGGTGAGATACCCTGGGAGGAAAAGGATGAAATTTTTGGGTTCGTGACCCGGGGGGTGCAGAGGGGATGGGATGCCCCTGGAGAAAGCAGTGCCTGGGGGATGTGATATGGGGGTCACTGCAACACCCAGGAGGGTCGTGGTTCTCTTGGGATGCAACACCTTGAGAAGGGATGCAATCCCGGCAGGAGATGAGGCGGCACTCCCTGCCCAGGAATGTGGCATCCGAGGGAATCGCGGTGTCCTGGGGGATGCAGCTCCTCCTCCTGTGCCTGGCTATGGATCTGGGGGGATTCCATGAATCCCAGTGCTGGAGATGGAACGTCCTGGTCCCCACACAAATCTTAAAACTGGAAAACAAGCTGTGATCCAGCCCTGGAAGTTCTGCAGAGCTCCTGCAGTCAGGCTCCAGCCCACAGCATTCCCAGGACTCAGATCCCACAGATCCTGCTCACAACAAACCCTCCCCAACTCAGCTCCTTGCTCGTGGCCTCTTTATTCTCCGTGGTTTGGTTTGGTTTGTTTTGGTTTTTTATCAGTGAGCATCAACAAATAGCCCCACGTGTCTAGAAAAGGGAAAGCAAAGGGTAACTTGGATAACATTTCATGGCAAAATCTTCATGACAGGGGAATAAATTCTCCCTCTGCCCCCAAGGAAAGAGAATTAACCTCAATTAACCCTCCCTGAAGCAGAAGAGAGGCTGCACCCGGGACAAAGCTCTGCCAACCCTGCCAAGTGTGTTTTAGAGAGAGCAGCATGAGCCTGGAGAACCAGGAGGAAATGCCTGAGGGTAGTGCTTAGGAACATTCCAGATGAAAACGCTGCAGGAGTTCTGTTGGAACCCTGGCTGCTGAGAATTCCAGACTTTCTGTGCTGCAGGCTCTGACCCCCAGGAGAACTCTGCACTGACCTGAGGCCATGGAGAAGCTTCCAAAATGGAATGACAGAACTGGGATTGTGGGTGTGCAGTTTGAACAGAAGTGTGTGATACCACAGGTGGGAAACTCAGAGTTTAAGGGTTTAGAATACAGTAATATACACAAAGCAAGATGGAGGTTTGGGGCAGGGGCTGCTCCTTCTTCTTCACCTTCTTCTCCATGGGTTTGGGTGGTTTTGTGTAATTGGATAAAAAAGTTCACATTGCAGGCGACAGGTAGTTAGTCATTAAGTTAAAAGTAAAAATAATTTAAGTATAATTTCTTAATTAAACAGTTTATCCTTAAAAAACCTTCTAAAGAAAGAGATACAACTCCATTTTTAGTTTATTTGAGTGAAATACTATAAAACTCACAATTTGTGGGACTCTAAAATAAATAAGAACTAGTAGACATCTAAATCCAAACAAGAAATACCATCTCACACATTTAATCCTAACCCTAACAAAAAAAAATTAAAATAAAACTCACCATTAAGATGTTGAAGAAAGAAGAAACAAAGGATCCACACAGTTCCACTCCAGCTGAGGGAGATCCCAGGTCCCCAGGGCTGGCTGGTGACACTTGTGGCTGTACTCTGGACAGGCTGGGATCCTACAGGATGAAAAACAGTCAGCAGGGCAGGGTTCACAGCAGTTTGTGCCAGAGCTGAGCCTGATCATCTCAGGTTGTGGTAAGGAAAATTCAGTCTGGGAAGACTTTGCCTTTCTGCTCAAGAATTCCTTCAAAAGATGTAAAAAATCCAATTGTGTCTGAAATTTCCAGGTGAGGGTTTTGGTGCTGCTGATGCAAAGGAGCTGTGCAGCTGCTGATCTTCCAGAAGATAAACACTGCTGGGTGAGAGTTTGCACTGGTCAGGCTGGAGGGTTGTGATCCCTGGGAGGGGCACGTGTTCACAGTACATTGCCATGAAAATCCTCGAGCCTCTCCGTGAAAAATCAGAGCTGGAGAATGAGTTCAGGAATACACTCAGTGCAAGTGGCTGGTCAGGCTCTGGGGGGTGACAAGAGGCCATGGGCTGGGGACAAGAGGATGTGAGCTGGGGACAAGAGGACATGGGCTGGGGACAAGAGGACATGGGCTGGGGACAAGAGGACATGGGTGGGGACAAGAGGACATGGGCTGGCATTGACCAGCAAAGGGACAGGGACCTGTGGTCCAGCCAGGTGACTGGACACACAGAGCCACAGCAGGAGCTGAGGAATCCAGAATTTTCCATGCTTGGACTGTGAGGGTGTGCAAACCCAGGGTGTCCTTTGCCTCCTGAGAGGCACCAGCTCAAGCTGTTTTATTATTTAATTATAGCACTGAGATTAAATTATTTTAAGGGTTGAGACATCTGAGGCTCTGCCATGGGAAGCATGGAGTGAGGAAAGCTGGTCTGAGCCTGTGAGGGTGGGGTGGAGCTGGGAAGGAATTCCCAGCTCAGGAATTGTGAGTTCCAGAGTGGCTCCAGGGTGGTCAGAAAGGGAATTTTCCCTGACAGGCCCATTTGTAGGGTCATCCCAGCAAGGGGATGACAGGGACCTCCCCAGGTCCCTGTCTCAGGGAGCCCTTTGTGCACTCCCTGAGGTGCCACATCAAAGGATCCTTCCCATCCAGCACCAGGACAAGGATGTGACCCTAAAGCACCCCTCCCTTGGGGCAGGGAGAACACCAAGGGCTGGACACAGCATCTGGATCTCCAGAGGAATTCACCACCCCACATCCAAGCTCATGCTTTAGGGGTTGTCTGTTTTCAAGTGCTTTGTACATCTGAGAAGCAATTTTTGGGCTAGGTTATCAGCACTGCCTCGTCACTGCCACCATCAGTGGTATTGGCAAAACCAGGTTTTGATACAAATTTCATAGAATTATGGAATCCCTCCCTTGGGGCAGAGAGAACACCAAGGGCTGAGAAGCAATTTTTGGGCTGGGTTATCCCCACTGCCTCATCACTGCCACCATCAGTGGTATTGGCAAAACCAGGTTTTGATATAAATTTCATAGAATTATGGAAAGGTTTGGGTGGGAAGGGATCTTAAAATCATCTTTTTCCATCCTCCTGCCATGGCAGGGACACCTCCCAGTGTCCCAGGCTGCTCCAGCCCCAGTGTCCAGCCTGGCCTTGGGCACTGCAGGGATGCAGGGGCAGCCCCAGCTGCTCTGGCAATTCCAGCCCAGCCAGGAATTCCTCATGGCCAAGATCCCATCCATGGCTGCCCTCTGGCACTGGGAGCCATTCCCTGTGTCCTGTCCCTGCAGGCCTTGTCCCCAGCCTGGGACAGTGGGAGGTGACCCTGCCATGGCAGGGGTGGAATGGGATGAGCTGTAAGGTCCTTTCCAAGTCATTCTGTGATTCCATGATTTCCCATAAGTCATCAGGAAGTTTCCACCCTGGGCACAACCCAAGCTGGGAATTGCTGGAGGACTTTTTTTCAAAGCTCTACTAACAATGGTACTTTTCTGCTTGGGATGATTCCAGGCTGTGATATTCCAAAGCCTTCAGGGAATGAGGGATTATCCCTTGTTCCTCACCTTGCTCAGGCAGCTGGGGCTCTTGATATGGACAATTCTCTCACCTTTTCCATTCACAAGTTCCTGGTGTGGTCAAGGGATGCTTCCCTGTCCAGCTGGTTTGGTCAGGGGACACTTCACCATCCAGCTGGGAATTCCTGAGGCCCCCCAGCAGCTCCAAGGAAGGGGAAGCTGGGGAGATGCAGCATCACAAGTGGAAGTGGTTGAGGAGTTCCAGGTTTGTCCAGGTAGCTCATGGAAGGGTTGTGTTCTTGGATGTGACTCCTTAACTGGAGATTTCTGGGTAAAAACCCCTGGATTTTAAGTCAGGACTAGAAATTAATCCAGTGTTCAAAGGGAGACAAACTCCTTGTTTCAAGGCAGCAGGGATGAGGATCCATCTCCTTCCAGGGCAACAATATTCCTTTCCACAAACAGAAACCAAAACTCTGCCTCAAGGAGCAGAATGCTCCAAACTCCAGTAATTAATCAGCTTTTGTTTTCCTGAGAGGATTTAAGCAGGACTGACTAAATTTCTTATCAGCTCTCACAGGTTCCTGTACTGAGTACATAAAACATGCTCAGGATGTGAGTTCATCTTCCCAGGAGTATTGGGAATTGTGATTCAGCCCTGGTAAATCCATGTGCTCAGGGAAAATCATCCCAAGAAATGGTTTGTAAAGCTCAGGTTGGCACCCTGGGATGGTTTCCCATCAGGTTAATTACTTCCATTTTAATTGCCTACTATTAATCCAGCAAGAAGCAGTTGCTGGGCCTGGATTCTGTCCCAAATCAGTGCTGCCCATTGCTCTTGGAGACACTTGGAAAAGTAAAAATATTGTCCTGGAAATGAAGAGGGATGGAGAAAGGAAAAAAATTCCAGTGGTAACATTTTGTGTTATGTGACTTATGAATTTATTTTTAATGAGAGAATGAAGAGGAGAAGGAGAAGGAGAAAAGGAAGAAAATGGAGGAGAAGAAGGAGAAGGAGAAAAGGAGGAGGAGAAGGAGAAAAGGAGGAGGAGAAGGAGAAAAGGAGAAAAGGAAGGAGGAGGAAACGAGAAGGAGGAGGAGGAGGAGAAGGAGGAGAAGAAGGAGAAGGAGGAGAAGGAGAAGAGAAGGAGAAGGGCTCGGCAGGAGAAGGAGGAAGAAATCCAGTGCTAAGCATTGCAGTCAAGGTCATTCTCATAAAAGCTAAAATACACCACATGTAACACTTGCTACAGTTTTACAAATGAACATTTCCTCTTTTGGCTGGAATTTGGCAGACCTGGTACAAACGAGGTGTCTTTGCTGCCCAACAGAACACCCAGGCTGTGGGAAGGGTGCACTTGTGACCTCAGGCTGGAGAGGTTCCAGCCTTTCCAGAGCTTTCCAAGGGAAATCTCTCCCTGCTGGAGAGTCACAAGTGTGACCTTGCAGCTGAGGAATGCAGCAGGAGCTGGAGGAGCAGCAGGGTGGGCTGTGCTCGGCCCTGGGGATCTCCAGAGGGATTTTTTGGAACTTTTCCATGTGAGGGGAAAGCACCCGTGAAACCAGCCGGGGGATTTTGGTCACAGGGTTGCTTTAGGTCTCAATTTCTGATCTGGGGACTTTCAGTTCTCAGATGTGAGGCTGCTTTTGAAACCAGCCTTTTCCCCAAGAGAACGAGCAGCTTTTGGACCCAAGTTTTATTTAATCCATTTCAATTATTTGATGCTGTTCTAGGAGGGAAGAGCACTGACAAAACATGAGGTTGTGAAAATTCCAGCTGCAGGCTTGGACACATCTCCTTTTCCCTGCAAATAACATTCCCAGAGGGTTTCTCCTGAAACAAAGTGAATTCAGACCTTCTTTCATTCTCTGAGGGTGAGAAGGAAGAAGGAAGATTTTCCACTTTCACTTTCTAGGAATAAATAAATGTCCATCACGTGGGGTTTGTTTTCTTTTCCCCTTATAGAATTAATTCCAGTCAAGTGGGGAAACCCTTTCCTTTTAAAGTTTATCTTTAAAGATAATCAATAATTATCACATTCCACTTGGCTCTGCTATCAACAGCTGTGAATTATGACAGGCTGGGAATCTTGAATATATGCCTGTGCTAAATCACTAGAAAAACTTGTACCAAAACCCAAATATTCCCCTAGGAATTAAAGCTGTGACGTTCTCCTTGACCTCTAGCACTTGAAGGAAACAATGTGTTCAAGAGCAAGAGAAACTGCAGGAAAAACTAGTTTGTGATATTTGTTTTGGGATTTGTTTTGGAACTATTCCTCTGCCTGCAGGTGGCTGAGATTACAAAAAACTGGAGTTTTGGGTGAAAAAAACCAGATTTGGGAGCGTGGCAGCAGCAGCTTTTAGCTTCTGAAGTGGGAGGAGGCTGGGAAGCATCCACAGCCTGTCCCTGTGGGATGGTTGTTTTTTCCTCTTCATGCTGGGGTGATAAATCCTGGGGATAAATCTCCTGGTTGTGCTGGCCACCCTCGGCAAAGCCTTTCCTGGGGGCTCCTGGGGGATGGGAGGTGCTAAAAAGAGGCTGGAGCTCCAAAATTGGGGTTTTTAGGTGGTTCTGTCCCCACCGTGCTGTTGGGGGTGGAGTAGAACGTGAGGAAGGACAGAGTAAGCTCAGCGGGGAGAGGAATTAAAAGAATAAAATAATAGCTTTTAATAACAATTCTTCAGCAGAGGATTGAGGGGATGCTGCTGCTGCTGGAGGTCACCAGAGGTGACACCACAACCTGACCCCAGCCACGTTCAGGGTGGGACAGCTTCAGCCGTGGGCCAAGAGGGAAATCAGAACTCCAGGAGAGTCCTGAGCAGACCCAGAGAAGCAAACATGAGATAAAAGGTTGCCCCAGGGTTTATTAAAAGGGTATAAGGTTATATTATGTAATATGTAATATGTAATATATTATATATTATATATAATAAACATCTAACAACAGACAAATATCCAACAGGAAATAAATATCTAACACTAAAGAAATATCTAATAACAGCAAATTTCCCAATTCCTCATAATTTAGGGAAAATTTATTCAGCACTGCCCATGTCCCCAAGTGCCACATCCACAGGGTGCTCAATCCCTCTGGGAATGGGACAAGGAATTTTCCCAATATCCAACCTAAACCTTCCCTGGAAGGACTTGAGGCATTTTTTTTGCTTAAGGGGCTCAAATGCTTGGTGTGTTATGAGAATTACACGTGAGTTACACATGAGTTACATGGGAATTACATGGGAATTACATGTGGGTTCCCTGCAAGTTACAGATGAGTTACGTGGGAATTACTTGTACTTGGGATTTACATGGGAGTTACATGTGAGTTACACATGAGTTACATGAGAATTAATTGGGAATTACTTGGGATTTACTCGGGATTTACATGTGAGTTCCTTGTGAGTTACACATGAGTTACATGGGAATTAATTGGGAATTACTTGGGATTTACTCAGGATTTACATGTGAGTTACTTGTGAGTTACACACGACTTACATGGGAATTAATTGGGAATTGGGATTTACATGTGAGTTCCTTGTGAGTTACACGTGACTTACATGGGAATTAATTGGGAATTACTTGGGATTTACGTGTGAGTTACTTGTGAGTTACACATGAGTTACATGGGAATTAATTGGGAATTACTTGGGATTTTCATGTGAGTTCCTTGTGAGTTACACATGAGTTACATGGGAATTAATTGGGAATTACTTGGGATTTACTCAGGATTTACATGTGAGTGAGTTACTTGTGAGTTACACGTGAGTTACATGGGAGATTAATGCAAATCCTTTTTTATTTTTTGCCAAAAGCTCAAATGATCGTTTTCTCTGGAGAGTTACCTGTGAGTTACACATGAGTTACATGGAAATGAATTGGGAATTGCTTGGGATTTACTCAGGATTTACATGGGAGTTCCTTGCGAGTTACACATGAGTTACATGGGAATTAATTGGGAATTACTTGGGATTTACTCGACTCAGGATTGTGAGTTACACATGAGTTACCTGGGAATTAATTGGGAATTACTTGGGATTTACTCAGGATTTACATGGGAGTTCCTTGCGAGTTACACATGAGTTACTCAGGAGATAATGGCAATCCTTTTTCTGCCAGTGGGCTCAATATTTTTTTTGCCTTGAGGGTTAACTCTGTTAACTTATTAACATGTGAGTTACATGGGAATTAATTTATTTTTTTTTTGCCAAGGGGCTCCATGCCTGCTTTGTCATGGGAGTTAAATGAGTTACATGAGAGTTACACGGGAGTTCCTTGTGACTTACCCCAGCTTTTGCCAAAGGCCCCAGAGGGTTGGATTGCCACATTAATTCCACGTGAATTAGATGTCAGCTCCATGCGAGTTCCCGTTTCTTGGCCAGGAGATCAGATAATTTATTTATCTATTTATTTATCTCTGTCCGCCGGCAGAACCTCACTCCCCTCACGGAATAACGACGCGGCTCCTTTAAGACGCGCCCTCACTCTGGCCCCGCCCCTTCACCGCGCGGGTGGGGCGTGGCGAGGCGAGGCGAAAGTCACCTAGATTGATTGACAGCGCCGCTGCCCAATCAGATGCCAGAGAGCTGGCCGGGGGCGGGGCTTCCGGCGGGGCTGCTGAGGCGGCGGCGCTCGGAGGGAGCGGGAGCGGGGCCGCCATGATCAAGAAGTTCGATAAAAAGGACGAGGAGTCCGGTACGGGGGGGCTGGCGGTGAGGAGAGCGGTGCTGGGGTGAGGAGGGGGCTGAGGTGACAGCGGGGGTGAAGGTGAGGGGGCGCTGGGGTGAGCGCGGGGTGGAGATGAGGGAGCTGAGGGCGATGCTGAGGGGTGCTGAGGTGAGGGAAATGCTGAGGTGAGGGAGATGCTGAGGGGTGCTGGGTTTTGGGGCTTTTTCCCCTATTTTTGTTAAGGTTGGGATTGAAGTCTTAGGGATGGTATTTTGTGTTCAGGTTTAGATGTTTGTTATTTTTTATTTATGTTGTAAGTTGTGAGTTTTATAGTCTTTTTTGATAAGTTATAAAATGGTTAATTATTTTTGTATAACATTTTAAAAGGCTAAATTATTTAATTAAGAAATTATTTAAATTATTTTTCCTTTTAATTTAATAACTAGTTATTTGGAGTTTGTAACGTGGACTTTTTTGTTTCATTACAAAATATTTAAACTTATGGAGAAGGGTTAGGCACTGCTGTAAAATTTTTATTTTAGTTTTTCTATATTATTATATTTTATATGCTATTATATTTACATTTATTTTTATATTTTTGTATCTAAGTTTTTTACTTAATGATATTACACACTTCTAATTAAATGATATACTTGAACTCTTAGTGTTATGAATGAATTTTGGAAGTTTTCTCTATGGTTTTAGGCTAAATGTAGGGCTCTCCTGGGGGTTAGAGTTTGTCAGCAGAGAAAATTTAAAATTCTCAGTCTCTGTGACTCCTGGGGCAGTGGGAGGTGTCCCTGGGCAGTCCCTTCCAAAGGTCTGGAAGTGAAATCCAGTTTCCCTGCAAGAGCTGATGCTGCCTTGAATTCACTGTGCTGCTCCAAATGAGCCCAGCTGGCCTTGAGTTTGTTTCATTTTCCATTTCCTTCTGCTTGGGCTGTGAGAAAGGGCAATAAATGAACTGGAAGTGAGGAATTCCTGCCTGGGAGGAGAGGATCAGGAGCAGAAGTGAGGCTCTGGGGGGTTTGTGTGGCTGAAAAGTGCTTTCAGTTCTGTTTCATGGCCTCTTTGGTGCCTGCAAGAATAAAAACAGGTGGGTTAGGAAGGTAGGAAAAGGAAATGGTTTTATGCAAAGGCCATTTATGGATTAAAAGGTATTAAAATTGGGGATATGAAAGGTATTTAATAAAAGGTATTAAAGGTATTTTAAACAGCAAACAATTTTCTTCCTCTCCTCTTTTTTTATTTTTTACCTTTATTCTTTCTATAACTGAATAAACCACTTAAGAAAGTGGATTCAAAGCTGTTGATGGCCAACATCAGTTATTCAAAGAAGAATGTCACTGTTTTCAGATGGTTTGGTAAAATTTTGGGGCTGTTCCTACATTTTCAGACCTTTGAGGTGTGTGAGAAATGAATTTCCTCAGCTGAGAGGTCTCTTTTTCCTCAGGCAGTGGCTCCAATCCTTTCCAGCATCTGGAGAAGAGTGCTGTGCTTCAGGAGGTAGGAATAATCACAGGATAATGCTGTTTAATTAATAATATTTTCCTTCAGGAAGCATTGCAGAACGGTTGTGGGGAAATGTGGATGGCTAAATTCATAGAATTAATTGAAAACCACGGAAAGTGTAAATAAATTAATTTTATCTGCAGTTAATGAGGGGTTTTTTAGGGTAATTAGGTGACACGTGGCTTCTGCCTTCCATATGGACATGTGGCACCTCAGAGGGCTCTTCCTGAAGAAAAAAATGTTTTATTTGAAGGCATTTTTGCCAGTTCCAGATGGCAAATTGAGTTATTTGTGCTTTGTTCAGATTGCTGCAAACTAAAGATGCAAGAACACATTCTCTGAGACTCCTGTTTAATACAAATAAAAATTACAAGCTGCTCTGCTGGAAACAGATTCATTTCATTTTGAACACATTCTCTGAGACTCCTGTTTAATACAAATAAAAATTACAAGCTGCTCTGCTGGAAACAGATTCATTTCATTTTGATGTTGAAAGAGAAATAATTATTTTGATCTATTCAAGCAGAATTTCTGTTTCATTTCCAGGCAAGGCTCTTCAATGAGACCCCAATAAACCCACGAAGATGCCTCCACATCCTTACCAAGATCCTGTACCTGCTGAACCAGGTAATTGCTAGGATTTCTCTCCATCCAGAATGAATTTTAATAATATTTTAGTGGGAAATATTGTATATATTTTAGTGGGAAAGAAGTTTTTCACGGGGAAAACTCCTTGGGAAACTTCCATCCCCGTGGAGGACGTTTAGAGTGGAGAGAATTGTGGATTCCCTGGGAAGGAAAGGATGGTTTCTTACAGGAGGAAGTCTCCAAGGAAAGATTCCTGGTGTGTGGGAGGGCTTTAGAAAAGGAGTTGGATAACTGCTGCTTTTCCTCTCTGCTGATTCCAGGGTGAACACTTCGGAACCACGGAAGCCACAGAAGCTTTTTTTGCCATGACCAGATTGTTTCAGTCTAATGATGTAAGGAGCTGGTGTTTTGCCTCTCCCTGCTTCTGTCTGGGCTTGCAGGAGCTGCCAAACCCTCGGAATTTGGGGTGTGGGAGGCAAGCAGTGCACAGGAGGAGCTCTGGAGGCAGCTCCTGGTTTGGAAATAAAGCATTGGATAATAACACGGGGTTGTTCTGTGGGTTGGGGGTGGAGGTGGGCTCTGAGTTAATTCCTGCTGTAAAAGTGGGGGTAATGACAAAGCCTGAGTTTACAAATCTTGGTGGTTGTTGCTTCCCCTTGCAAGTCACCATCTGCTAAATTGGAAATAGAATTCTAAAATTGCCTGCAGATCAAAAGCTGCTGTTCCTTAGAACGTGGATCAGCCTTGATCTCATTGAGGCAAGGGATGAGAACACCCTAAAAATCATAGAATGGTTTGGGAATTGAGTTTGGGAATTCAGCTTTGGGCTCAGCAGAGTGTCAAGTCCTTCTGTGATCTCTTCTGCAGACTGTGAGAACTCAGAGCAGTGTGATTCATGTGATGGGGCTCATTAATTTTAATTAAAAAGGGTTTGCTCGTTAGAGATTTGTCCAGTGAAGGTGTAGCTATTCCAAGATGTAATAAAACTGTTGGAAGTTTATTTCTCATATCCACATTTAAAAAGTAAAGGATTTTTTTAAAATATAAAGTGAATTGTTTTCAAAGACTTAATGTCAACACTCCACATGTTTCCCTTTTTTTACAATAACAAAGATATTTTCAAAGCTTTTAACTGATGATTGTGAGGCTTCTGAGTACAGATGTGCTGCATCACTTCTTTGATAATTATAATGAATTTTTGTATTAGTTCTTATCATTTTACAAAATATTGATGTCTTGCTCCTCTGACTTGTTTGATGTCAGGGAGTTTGGCTCTTTTCCAGGGGTCAAATGTAGTTCTACACTTTTAACTTTGAATTGAAAACAATGTTTTGTTTAAAAGCTTGTTTTTCTTTTGAAGTGAAATATTTATGTTCATTTATCTTTTAAAACTTCTAATTACCATGGAATTTAATCTTTTTCTTCACATTTCCACAGCAAACCCTCAGAAGAATGTGTTACCTCACAATCAAAGAGATGGCCAATATCTCTGAGGATGTCATCATTGTCACCAGCAGGTGGGACACCCTCCAGAGCCTGGGAAAAGGAGTTTTGTCCCCTCTGGAAAAGGGGCTGCAGCTCCCTGGCTTAGGTTGAGCTGCTACAGTGTTGAGGTTTTATAAGGATACAGCAGTTGTGTGATACACAGTCTGTGCCACCCTCTGAAATGTTATTTTGTTCCCACTCTGGGGAAGAATTCAGTGTATCAAATGGTTGTTACTTTGTTTTCTTGTGGTTTAGGGTGTTGGGGTTTGGTTTTGTTTATTCTTGTTTTGTCAGAGTTGAGGCTGTGACTTTGCTGTCAGAGCAATTAAAGAAAAGCAGAGCAAAGCCCAGTTCATTCTGAACTGAACTCTTAATTTTTTGAGAGTGAACTCTTAATTTTTTGACTGCAAAAATAGACATTGCAGCTATTGCAAGAGCGAAAATTGCATCTGTTGTTGGATTGCTGAACAGCTTTAGAAATATGGAAAATAAACCAAACTGAACTTTGCTCACTATTTCTAAATCTAAATTCCATGTGGAACAAGCAGCAGCACCAAGAAAGAGAATGAGCTAAACAAAGCAGGCCATGGCAAAGCAGTTCTGTTCAGTTCAGAATGAACTGGGCTTTGCTCT
This sequence comes from Pyrgilauda ruficollis, assembly GCF_017590135.1. Classification (NCBI taxonomy): domain Eukaryota; kingdom Metazoa; phylum Chordata; class Aves; order Passeriformes; family Passeridae; genus Pyrgilauda; species Pyrgilauda ruficollis. Next base: position 29,914 of record NW_024523723.1, read on the forward strand.
GCTTTTCTTTAATTGCTCTGACAGCAAAGTCACAGCCTGAACTCTGACAAAACAAGAATGAAGAAAAACCCCAACACCCTAAGCTCTGTATCTCCCCGGGCCTTGATTGATAAATCTCAAATTAAGCTGATTATGAAGAGGTTGTTCCTCAGCAGAACTAGAGCAGCTGAGTGAGGTGGATGTCACACAAGCCCTGAGAGATGGGGATGTTGAGGAAGTGCTAACAGGATGTTTTGGTGGTTGCAGCCTCACCAAAGACATGACAGGAAAGGAGGATGTCTATCGAGGCCCGGCCATCCGAGCTCTGTGCAGGATCACTGATGTGAGTACAGCCTGGGGCACTGTGGGGGAGAGGAGGTGAGTGGCTCTGAAATCCCAAAACTGCCCTCTTGCAGGGTGCATCTTACAGCAGTGGTGGAACTGCTGCTTTGTGGAGGGCTGCTCAGTGCCCTGTGCAATTTCCAGCAGCTCTGTGACACTGCAGCACTGGGAATGTGCAGCTGGAAGATTTGGAAGCTCCTTTCTGAACTGAAATTGCTCTGCTTGATGCCCTGTGCAATTTCCAAGAGAAATGTGGGGCTACAGCACTGGAATGTGCAGCTGGAAGATTTGGGAGCTCCAGTTTCTATCTGGGGTTTGATGCCCTCTGCAGTTGGAAGGAGCACTGGAAATGTTCAGCTTGGAAGGTTTGGGAGCTCCAGTTTTTGTCTGAGATTGGTCTTCTTGATGCCCAGTGCAACTTCCAGGAGCTCTGTGCCACTGGAGCACTGGGAATGTGCAGCTGGGATGTTTGGGAGCTCCAGTTTCTATCTGGGGTTGCTTTCTTGATGCCCTCTGCAGTTGGCAGGAGCACAGGGAATGTGCATCTGGAAGGTTTGCAAGCTCCAGTTTCTGTGTAGGATTGCTCTGCTTGCTGTCCTGTGCCATTTCCAGGAGCTCTGCAGTTGGCAGGAGCACTGGGAATGTGCAGCTGGAATGTTTGGGAGCTCCAGTTTCTGATCTGGGATTGCTCCACTCAATGCCCTGTGCCATTTCCAAGAGAAATGTGGGTCTGGAGCCCTGGGAATGTGCAGCTGGAAGGTTTAGAAGCTCCAGTTTCTGATCTGGGATTGCTCTGCTGGTGACTTTGTCACTGACCCTTCAGGACCAGGCAGCTCAAACCCACGTCTACCTTGCAGAGTCACCTCAAGATTATTGCTGAGGTCCTTTAAATGTGGATTTTTGCCTTCTGCTGCTTTTATGCTCCTCCTCCAAAGCATCCCCACTTCCCTTTTTCCTGTTTTCCCCTTGCCAGGGTACCATGCTCCAAGCCATTGAGAGGTACATGAAACAGGCCATTGTGGACAAGGTCCCTGGCGTGTCCAGCTCTGCACTGGTGTCTTCCTTGGTAAGCAAAGCAGAACATTTTTGTACATCTGGTGTTTTGTCAGGCTGGGAAGCTGAGTCTGCTCTGTCTGTGTTGGTTTTTTCTCTGAGATGTTTCTTCATCTCACTGGAAAATAAGAAAAAAACAGTTTTCTTTCTCTCTTCCAATTCCTTTCTTAACATTTGAGTACATCAGTCATAATAATTTGTAGTGCAGCCTAGTGCCAAATGCTCAGATTTCTGCAGTCAGTGTAAAACATGAATTTATCTGGGGAGGGGCCATGAAATCACCTGCTGAAGCTGCAATTCAGGATTATTTCTGCTAATAGACACCAGGAGGGCAAGATGAAGGAATGCACTCTGATTTCCTCTCCCTTTTTGAGGAGAAAAGGCTGGGAAAGATCTCATGAGTGAATATTTTTATTAATGGAAGTGGAGCATGATAATTTAAGACTGAGATGGAGGGAAATCCACAGTTTATAGGGGTGTAGGATAAAGAGTGGCTGTGAAACAGCAGTGAGCTTGTCTCCAATCTCAATTCTTTTTTGCAGCACATGATGAAGATCAGCTATGACGTGGTCAAAAGGTGGATCAATGAAGCTCAGGAAGCAGCTTCCAGTGACAACATCATGGTACAGGTGTGTTTGAGGATGGCTGTCCCTAAAAATGCTGGGGGGGGCTTAGTGACATTGTGGGAGCTCTTAAGAAAACTTTAAAAAAAAAATCTTGTTTTTCTTTAGTCTTTTAAAAGCAAGGATTGTGACTTTTGGGAAACAACTTGACAGTTTCAAAAAACTAATGAAATTTTCCATGAGATTGCTAATTAAGAGCTGGCTCTGGAGTTCTCTTCCCTTTTTCCTCCTAAATTTTTGGGAGCTGGAATGCTGCTGCCTGTCCCACAATGGTTCTTGCAGAAGGGATTTGAATCTGAGTGCTCAGAAAATGGGAAATTATCTCACTGCCTCCCAATGAGCATCTCTTGGCCTTCAGAAAATTTACCAGATGCAAAAGATGAACTCAAATATCAGCAAGGTCTCCACAAGAGCAAAATTTTTGCACAGATATTCCAGGCATCTGTGGAAATGGAATTATTCTGTGTGTTCAGAATATGGAATTATTCTGTCTGTTGCAGACTCATGATCAGAAAAATTCTGTAAAATCAGTTTTGTTCTTGCCCATTTAGCAGCTTCATTAAGCCTTGCAATAAATTAGTTTTATGGGATGAAAAAAAATCCCAAAATAACTTGGCAAGGAACTGGAAATGTCCTTTTGTTCTTCCATCAAAAAGACCTCAAGGATTTTTGTGAGGTCAGCTGTCTCTTCAAGGCCTTGGGATGTCCTGGATGTGGAGTTGATTAGAAATGCAGGAATTACTGTGCAAAGCTAAAACCTTTGAAGTTATGAGATTTAATGGGGGAAAAAAAGGCAATAAATTAACTTTGTGGCTCTTTGGATCTTCAGGAATAGTTGAGAGTGAACAGAAAGGGCAAGGAAACGTTGCAGATCTTTGCAACTTGTCAGGAAGCTCAGCTCAGTTGAGGTTAGAAGGTATTTCTGCCAGGAAAGGGCAATAATTACCCCTCTTTTGATGTTTTAATGTGGATTTTCCAGCTGTACTCAGTGCCTGCCCCTCTGTTTCCCATCCCACAGTATCATGCTTTGGGGCTGCTCTATCACCTTAGGAAAAGCGACCGCCTGGCTGTCTCCAAGATGCTGAATAAATTCACCAAATCTGGCCTGAAATCCCAGTTTGCCTACTGCATGCTGATCAGGATTGCCAGCAAACTCCTCAAGGAGTCTGAAGAGGGGTAAGTAAGAGGCAGGATTTAAATCACAGAAATTAATTAGGGTTTGGAAACAGTGGTGTTTTTTTAGTGTTTGTGGAAATGTCCGCAGAGACTGAACTGTAGTGCTGGGATAATGCAGGAACTCAATCTTGGAGGGGTTTTCCAGTCTAAAATCCTGGGATTTGTTTTGTTTCTAGCCATAAAAGTCTTGCACCTGATCTTAAAGGGACTTTCCCATCCTAAAATCCTGGGATTGTTGTGTTTGTAGCCATGAAAGTCTTGGATTTAAAGGGGTTTCTCCAGCCTAAAAGGTCCTGGGATTGTTGTGTTTATGGCCATGAAGGTCTTAGACTTGATCTTAATTGGTTTTTCCAGCCTAAAAGATCTTGGGATTGTTGGATTTGTAGCCATTAGAGTCTTGGACTCAATCTTAAATGGGCTTTTCCATCCTGAAACCCTGGGATTGTTGTGTTTGTAGCCACAAAAGTATTGGATTCAAAGGGGTTTTCCAGCTTAAAATATCCTGGGATTGTTGTGTTTGTAGCCATGAAAGCCTTGGACTCAATCTTAAGGACTTTTTCCAGCCTAAAATCCTGGGATTCTTCTTTTGTAGCCATGAAAGCCTTGGACTCGATCTTAAAGGGATTTTTCCAACCTAAAAGGTCCTGGGATTGTTATGTCTGTAGGCATGAAAGCCTTGGACTTGGTATCAAATGGTTTCCCAGCCTAAAACCCTGGGATTTTTGTGTTTGTAGCCCTAAAGTCTTGGACTCAATCTTAAGTGGGTTTTCTCAACCTAAAAGGTCCTGGGATTGTTGTGTTTGTAGCCATGGAAGCCTTGGGCTTGATCTTAAAGGGTTTTTCCAGCTAAAAGATCCTGGGATTGTTGTGTTTGTAGCCATAAAGGCTTGTACTCACATCCAAAGGGATTTTTCCAACCTGAAAGATCTTGGAATTGTTGTGTTTGTAGCAATGAAAGTCTTGGACTCAAAGGGATTTTCCCATCCTAAAATCCTGGGATTGTTGTGTTTGTAGCCATAAAGGCTTGTACTCACATCTAAAGGGATTTTTCCAACATAAAATATCCTAGGATTGTTGTGTTTGTAGCCACAAAAGTATTGGATTCAAAGGGGTTTTCCAACATAAAATATCCTGGGATTGTTCTGTTTGTGGCCATGAAAGTCTTGGACTCAATCTTAAAGGGATTTTCCCATCCTAAACCCTGGGATTGTTGTGTTTGTAGCCATGAAAGTCTTGGACTCAATCTTAAAGGGATTTTCCCATCCTAAACCCTGGGATTGTTGTGTTTGTAGCCATGAAAGTCCCCTGTTTGACTTCATCGAGAGCTGCCTGAGGAACAAGCACGAGATGGTGATTTATGAGGCTGCCTCTGCCATCATCCACCTGCCAAACTGCACTGCCAGGGAGCTGGCACCTGCTGTGTCAGGTTGGTCACAGCCCTTGGTACCCCTGAAACAGCTGAAATAAAGAAATTTAGGGAAAATCCAGCAGAATTATAATTCCCAAACCTGATTTTTTGGTAATGTGTGTTTAAAGTCCTTTAATCCCAAGTTAAAGGGCTTTTGGATGAGATCCCTTTTCCATCGAGAGGTTTAGTTAAATGGCATTAGAGGTGGCACGGGGTGATGCTTGTCTTTATCCAGCTGCAGGAATTTGGGATGGGAGGGAATCATGGAATGGTTTGGGTTGGAAGGGACCTTAAAGATCACCCAGTGCCATGGCAGGGACACCTTCCACTGTCCCAGTGTGCTCCAAGCCTTGTCCAACCTGGCCTTGGGCATTTCCTGGGATGGAACAACCACAGATCCTTTGGGAAATCTCTCCTCCAGCTGGAATTTCGAGACAACCAAGCCACCCCCTGTTACTGGCAGTGGAATAAAAACCAGGAATTTATTTCTGACCTGTGTGATAAATTATGCATGGAGCTGCATGGATATTTAGCAGTGTGTACCTGGGGATATATTAGACTTTCTACTCTATTCCCTTTCTTTGAAAGAGGCCATATCTTTGTTTTTTGGTTGTTTTGTTTTGTTTTCTTTCCCAGTGTTGCAGCTTTTCTGCAGTTCTCCCAAACCTGTCCTGCGCTACGCAGCCGTGCGGACCCTCAATAAAGTGAGTGTTCAAAACCTCCAAACAAGCTTCATTCTCTGAGATCAGAGGCAGCCACAGTGCCTAATGATGTGTGTGTCACCTCAAGCAGAGCAGCTGCCCTTGGGATGACTTTATTTGGAATTATTCCATGCTGGAGAATTGGCTTTTCCATGCCAGATCTCCTGGTGGGACAGAAATCTTTCCTGAATTCAGGCTGTGTTTGCTCATTTTGGGACCACGGGGATAGAACAAGCTGTAGTTTGATAATCTGTGAGCTTTCAGCTGGAATCCTGAATATTTAATGTTACAAATCCACTTGAAGGAAATATTCTGATTTCAGAGCTGCACAACACAACAGCAAAAATTTGGGACTCAAACCCACAAGCTGTAACTTAAAACCCATTTAAAACACTGCAACCAAAACCCCCTGAACTCTGCTTGCATCCAATGCTCTGAACTACAGGATGCTACATCCCCCACATAATTCTGGAATTGCATTCCTTGCAGGTGGCCATGAAACATCCATCTGCAGTCACTGCCTGCAACCTGGACCTGGAGAACCTCATCACAGACTCCAACAGGAGCATCGCCACGCTGGCCATCACCACGCTGCTCAAGACCGGCAGCGAGAGCAGCGTGGACAGGCTCATGAAACAGATCTCCTCCTTCGTGTCAGAAATCTCAGATGAGTTTAAGGTGTGCCATTGGAGGCCTCTGCTCTTTCCAGCTGCAGGTTTTTCTCCCATTCTTGTTTTTGTTTTTCTTTAATGAAGCTTTTCCTGTTTGTCAGTACTTCGGTGGTTTAGTCTGGCAGGGCAAAATTCAGAATTTTCTTTCCAGCTTAATTATCCATGTGTGCCTTCCTCCCACCACTCCAAGAAAGGAAAAATATAATTTGGTGGATTCCTGGCTCCTTTGCAATATCCTGCAAATCTTGTACTTCCTTCTGGTTGTTTTAGAGAGAAGGAAGGATTTCAAATGAGTTTTATATCACATCAGTCTTGATGCATAGCTAGGAAACTGTTAATTATGAATTTCTACCTAAAGATTTGTAGTGACTAAACTGGTAAGAAATTGGTGCATAGTTAGGAAACTGTGTTAATTATGAATTTCTACCTAACTAGTAAGTTTTATAGTGACTGAACTGGTAAGAAACTGGTTCGGGATGGTTCAGTTGTACCTGTTACACCATGAGGAGCCCAGCTCTGCAAAATCAGTCTGCTTCAAGTGGTCTTAAGTCCTTGTTTTTATGAGAAAAATAAGTTTGAAATTGCAAAGAGTTTTAATGACAGAACATGAGAAGTTAAAATTGGATAAGGAAGGACTTTGAATTAACACATTTCATCCTAAATTTCATTTTTTTAGCAGAGCCAGGCCTTGCACGCCCTGGCACAAAGTTATTCCACGCTGACCCTGAGAATCCATCACCTGATTTTTATCCTTGTACATGGATTTAGTCACTCAGGGTGACAACCTGAGATAAAAGCCTGTGTTTTTCCTGGGAAATGAGCACATGACCCACGTGTGTCCTTCTGTGTCCTGCAGGTTGTGGTCGTGCAGGCCATCAGTGCCCTGTGCCAGAAGTACCCTCGGAAGCACAGTGTGATGATGACCTTCCTCTCCAACATGCTCAGGGATGATGTACGTGTGACACTTGCTCTGGGGAGGGATTTTGGCAGATTTGGACCTGCTTGCTGATGGGAAGGGTCTCTTCTGTCAGTGGGTGCACAGGGAGATGGGGCTGAGAGATTGCAGCTCCTGGTGGGACAGACCTGTGTGAAAAGCTTGGGATTGGTGATGCCTTGGAGTGGCTCCCTAGAGCAGAGGCTAGACAGGATTAAGAGAGTAAAGTGGGTTTTTATTAAAGGCCTTCAGTAGGTACACCTGGTGCCTTGAGAGGCTGCCTAGAGCAGAGGCTGAGTTAAAGCAATAAAATATGGATTTATTAATGGTCTTCCAAGGATACACCTTGGGCAGTGCAAGAGCCCAGCCAGGGCTACGCCCAAGATGGACTCCTGGTCATGAGTCTTCACACTTTTATAAGTTTTGATCCATGTCCATATTGGGGTTCATTGTCCAATTCCAGCTCCAGGTTATGCAGTCCCATCCTCCCAGATTGCTCTCCTCAGTTCATTGTTGTTTGCACTTTTTGGGCCTGAAGCTGCCCAAAAACCAAGGGGCTGGAAAAGGATTGCTTTGTCTGACTGAGCTGTGAGGAGAACTTAGTTACACACCAATGCAGTGCAGAATCTGGAAAATATGAAATATGAAACTTAAGGCATCCCTCCTTGGGCAGTCAGAAGCCTCCAAAGGGCTGCACCCAGGATGGGTGATGGTCACAGGTTTTTCAGACAATTATAAGTTTGGTCCATTTACATATCAGGGGTTAATCCTCCAATTACAGCTTCAGGTAATGAAGTCATATTCCCTCACTTTGCAATAAAAGTCACTTTTATTTATACTTTTCAGGGTCTGAGGCTGTAAGGTGTCCTTGAGTTTCAGGCCTTGAGGGATTGTTTTGTCTGACCAAAATGTGAGCACAGTAACTACTACTGTATATGGAGTTCAGAGTTATACCCCTAAAGCAGTATATTTGAAAAATATAAAAGCTAAAATCCTAATGCTGAGGACACTCACAGGGTTGGGAATGTCCTGTGAGCTCACCCAATGCACTTTTTGCCCCCTAATTTGCACAAATGATTGTTTTCTCCATGGGAAGCAGTCAGTGAAGCATGAAGGAGCTGAGCATGGCTCCAATCCAAGCCTCACTGTCCTGATTTCCCTTTGCCAGGGTGGCTTTGAGTACAAGAGAGCCATTGTGGATTGCATCATCAGCATCATCGAGGAGAACCCTGAGAGCAAGGAGGCAGGGCTGGCTCACCTGTGCGAGTTCATCGAGGACTGCGAGCACACCGTGCTGGCCACCAAGATCCTGCACCTGCTGGGCAAGGAGGGCCCCAGGACCCCCTCCCCCTCCAAGTACATCCGCTTCATCTTCAACAGGGTGGTGCTGGAGAACGAGGCTGTGAGGGCTGGTGAGTGCAGCTCCAGGCCTGCAGTTCTGGCTCCTTGCCTTTTCCTCAGCCTGGGAAGGAAATTCCAGAGAACTGGAGTAAGGTGTCTTGGTTTAGGATAAATCTGGGAAAAACTCCAAAGGGCTTTCTCTAGAAAGCAGATTCAAGTGGTCTCACGTTGTACTGGCCACAAAGATCCTGCACCTGCTGGCCAAGCAAGGCCCCAGGGTGGTGCTGGAGAACGAGGCTGTGAGGGCTGGTGAGTGCAGCTCCAGGCCTGCAGTTCTGGCTCCTTGCTTTTTTGTTAGAATCCAAAATACAAAGAACTCTCAGAACTCTGGGGCTGTAAGCCAAAGCTTAGAATTAAACACAAGATTTGATCTGAGACCTTAGAAAAACTTAAGTACTAGAAGTGAGAATGTGGATTTATAGTTTAGAGCAGAGACATGTTAAACTAAGTAAAGTTTAGAGTTTTAAAGGTTAAGATACAGAAAAAATAAAAGTAGTTACAGAGATAGAGTTTAGAATGCTGTACTGTGTGTGTCAACATAATTAACTAAAAAAGCTTATAGTATAACATAAATCTATAAAATACTTAAAGATTAAGTCAAAAACATAAATATCCTTATTAACAGTGTTTTATTAGTCAATAAATCCTTTAAAATTCTTATAACTAAGGATCTTGTAACCTCCTAAATCATCTACAGCAATATAAACCAAATTCACCCTTCCTACCTGTGTAAAAAAAAATAAAATAAACCACATTATCAAAAACAACTCAAAAATTCCATCTCAAATTCCTTCCAAGGTAAATTATCACACCTTTTTCTCAACCTGGAAATGAAATTTGAGATAACTGTAGTAAGGAGGTGTCCTGGTTTAGGGTAAATTTGGGAGAAAACCTTCAAGGGGCTTTCTCTAGAAAGCAGATTCAAGCAGCCTCTCCCCAGCTGCTTTTCAGAGCTGCTAAGCTGATCTTGATCACAGAACCATTTCCCTGTGGAAATACAGGAATAGTGGAGTCCATATCACTGAAAGGTTTATGGTGTGAAAGTGAAGAGCAGTATAAATTGAAAATTCAGGACTGTGAGAATGAGTTTGTGCTCCTCTGACACCTCCCTGTTGTCTCTGCAGCTGCTGTCAGTGCTTTGGCAAAGTTTGGGGCACAGAATGAGAACCTGCTTCCCAGCATCCTGGTGCTGCTGCAGAGGTGAGTGGGGCTGCCTGGGCCTGGGGTGACACTGCTGGCCTGCAAGCAAGGTCACAGCAGGCTGGGACTGGCACTGAGGCTGGCAGTGCCAGCTGGGGAGTGGGAAAATGCTTCTGCCACCTTTCCTGCCTGGCTGGAGGGAGCAGAGCACTGCTGGAGGAAGGGAGGGATCACATGGAAGTGAAGGATGGGGTTAGCCATGGGAACCTGTGATGGTAATTTGGTCTGAGGACAAGATTTGATCTGAGACCTTAGAAAAACTTAAGTAATAGAAGTGAGAATGTGGATTTATAGTTTAGAGCAGAGACATGTTAAACTAAGTAAAGTTTAGAGTTTTAAAGGTTAAGATACAGAAAAAATAAAAGTAGTTACAGAGATAGAGTTTAGAATGCTGTACTGTGTGTGTCAACATAATTAACTAAAAAAGCTTATAGTATAACATAAATCTATAAAATACTTAAAGATTAAGTCAAAAATATAAATATCCTTATTAACAGTGTTTTATTAGTCAATAAATCCTTTAAAATTCTTATAACTAAGGATCTTGTAACCTCCTAAATCATCTACAGCAATATAAACCAAATTCACCCTTCCTACCTGTGTAAAAAAAAAAAAAAAAATAAACCACATTATCAAAAACAACTCAAAAATCCCATCTCAAATTCCTTCCAAGATAAATTATCACACCTTTTTCTCAACCTGGAAATGAAATTTGAGATAATTGTAGTAAGGAGGTGTCCTGGTTTAGGGTAAATTTGGGAGAAAACCTTCAAGGGCCTTTCTCTAGAAAGCAGATTCAAGCAGCCTCTCCCCAGCTGCTTTTCAGAGCTGCTAAGCTGATCTTGATCACAGAACCATTTCCCTGTGGAAATACAGGAATAGTGGAGTCCATATCACTGAAAGGTTTATGGTGTGAAAGTGAAGAGCAGTATAAATTGAAAATTCAGGACTGTGAGAATGAGTTTGTGCTCCTCTGACACCTCCCTGTTGTCTCTGCAGCTGCTGTCAGTGCTTTGGCAAAGTTTGGGGCACAGAATGAGAACCTGCTTCCCAGCATCCTGGTGCTGCTGCAGAGGTGAGTGGGGCTGCCTGGGCCTGGGGTGACACTGCTGGCCTGCAAGCAAGGTCACAGCAGGCTGGGACTGGCACTGAGGCTGGCAGTGCCAGCTGGGGAGTGGGAAAATGCTTCTGCCACCTTTCCTGCCTGGCTGGAGGGAGCAGAGCACTGCTGGAGGAAGGGAGGGATCACATGGAAGTGAAGGATGGGGTTAGCCATGGGAACCTGTGATGGTAATTTGGTCTGAGGACGTTGCTCAGGGGGTAATAAATCACAGAGTCATTAATTGCTTTGGGTTGGAAGAGCTTAAAACTCAGCCAGTGCCACCCCTGCCATGGCAGGGCTCCTTCCACTGTGCCAGGCTGCTCCAAGCCCCACCAGCCTGGCCTTAGATCTTTTCCAGGGATCCAGGGGTAGCCACAAGTGCCAAGGCCTCCCCATCCTCACAGACAGGAATTTCATGCTCACATCCAACCTAAATCTCTTTCAGTTTGAAGTTGTTCCCCCTTGTCCTGTCAATATCTGCCCATATAAAAAGTCACCCTCCCCCTACAGAGCTTTTCACATGTGAGCATTTCTAACACCCCTTGAAGCAAGAAAATTCCTATCCTGGTCACTCAGGAATAACATTTGTGTTTCCAGAGTTGGGTGTTCCCGTGTCACAGCCTCATGTTTCTTCTTAAGACAAGTGGTGTTAATGATTTAATTGAAATGAAACCAACTCCTGTGTTGTACAAACACATTTTTGCACAATTTGAAAATCCCTGGAGGGAGCTCTGACTGTCGCTGCAGTATCAAAGCCAGTTTTGTCAGTGCCATTTTTAGCTCAGCTCTCTGGTGCCCGTTGGCTGGCTGACCTTGTCCCCTTGTCCCCAAACAGGTGCATGATGGACAGCGACGACGAAGTCAGGGACAGGGCGACGTTCTACTTGAATGTCCTGCAGCAGAGACAGCTGGCCCTGAATGCTGCCTACATTTTTAATGGTCAGTGGGAGAAAGCAGACCACTCAGAGCTCTTAATTCAATTTTTTAATGGCCTTAGCACTTCCCTGCCAAGTGCTCGTGGTGAGAATGGAAGATTTAACAATCTAAACCTGTCCATCCTAGCCCTGGACACTCCCAGGGATCCAGGGACAGCCACTGCTGCTCTGGGAATTCTAAATAATCTAAATCTGGGAAGCATGGTGTGGGAAATGGAGCCAGGAGTATGACCTGGGCTTTCATTTCCTGGTTTTTGCTCCATCTTTTTTTCCAATCCAAAACAAGGATGAGGGGTGGTTATAAAAGCATTTTATGTCTCTGATTGAAACTTCACGTGAGCAGGGGATTTAATTAATCCATGTAAAATTCTTGGGAGTGAACTGTTTAGACTTGGCAACTTTGTGTCATCTTCACAGCAGCTTTTTTTTCTGCTTTGCCTGTTTTGTGTTTCCTGTGGATTAGCAGTGCCTGGGGCACTCAAAACCAAACTTTTCTGCCTTTCTCCTGTGCAGGGCTGACAGTCTCTGTTCCTGGGATGGAGAAGGCCCTGCACCAGTACACACTGGAGCCCTCAGAGAAACCCTTTGACATGAAAACTGTTCCCCTGGCTACAGCCCCCATCTTTGAGCAGAAAGCAGGTAACACCACAGTGATGGCACCGGGCTGAGGCAAGCCTCAGAGCCTTGGGGCTGCTGATCTCATTGGCAGGGACAAATCTGTGCCTCATCAGCATTTATTGGTTCACAGCCTTTGGAAAAAAGCCATTCCAGGAGCTCTCAGTCACTTCTCTGGCTTTCTTCCATGTCCTTGCACAATTCTGGAGCATCTTCACTTAGCACAACCAACTGTGGGATTCTTTTTTTTTCTGCCCTTTCCTCCTTGATTTTTTTTTCTGGCTTTTCTTCTTCAATCTTCAGGGCTAAGGTGTGGTTTAGTCCTCTGTTTTTTTAATATTTTCAATCCAGTATTTCCACACCAAAAAAAAAATGATATTTCAGTGTGTGAGGAGCCAGGCTGGCAGTGGTTTGCAGCAGAATGTGAGAAACATACAGGGAATGTAATAAATATAAGGAAGACAATATAAGGAGTATTTAGTGGAGATTTAATGGCATTTAAACCTCCTGCATGGTTTAGTTGAGACAGAGCACAAAGGCTTTGCTTTTTTTCTCCACAGAGATTGCTCTGGTGACCAGCAAACCTGAGAAAGTGGCTCCTTCACGCCAGGATATATTCCAAGGTAGGAGAGATCAGTGGCTGTCCAGAACTGCAGGAGAGCTGCAGAGGGACTGGGGACAAGGGAGGGACAGGACACAGGGAATGGCTCCCAGTGCCAGAGGGCAGCCATGGATGGGATCTTGGCCATGAGGAATTCCTGGCTGGGCTGGAATTGCCAGAGCAGCTGGGGCTGCCCCTGCATCCCTGCAGTGCCCAAGGCCAGGCTGGACAGGACTTAGAGCAGCCTGGGACACTGGGAGGTGTCCAGGGGGTGGAACTGAATTATCCTCAATGTCCCTTCCAGCCCAAACCATTCTGGGATTCTCTGAAGTGTTGAATGATGGCAGGATCAGAGACTGTCCTTGCTGATCCTCTTTTCCTTCCTGCACAGAACAACTGGCAGCCATCCCAGAGTTTAAGGGCCTGGGTCCCTTGTTCAAATCCTCAGAGCCAGTGCAGCTCACAGAAGAGGAAACAGAGTATTTTGTTCGCTGCATCAAACACGTGTTCCCAGCCCACATCGTTTTCCAGGTGAGAGAACCCATCCCCTTCTCCCAGAGCCCAGCAGGATTTGGCAGAATTGATCCAAATAAAACTTGCTGCATGCCACGGAGGATTTTAGCTGATTTGGTGGGGAGGGAAAAACTCTGGATGAGGAAGTGTTTGAAAATCCTTTTCCCCGTTTGCTGCTGCAGTTTGACTGCACAAACACCTTGAATGATCAGCTCCTGGAGAGAGTGACAGTGCAGATGGAGCCATCAGATGGTTATGATGTGATCTGCTGCATCCCAGCTCCCAGCCTGGCCTACAACCAGCCTGGCATGTGCTACACCCTGGTCAGGATCCCCCAGGATGACCCCACTGCAGGTGAGAAATGGTGCCCCACAAATCCCTCAAATGAAGGTTTTGGGGAATGCCAGGAGTTGGGGGTGTGGGGGTTTGGCTCATCCTGAGGTCCTTGGACTTTTCTGTGTGTGTGTGGTTTTAGTTTGAGCTGGCTGGAAATACTAATTTTGTGTAGTGGTTTTGGTTGGTTAACTTGAGATTTCATTAATTATAAGTTTTTTTGTTAATGTATTAAAACATGTGGTGGGTTTTGGTGTTGGTAAATTATTAATGAATTTATTTTTTGTTGTGAGCTAGGATTAGGAGAAAGGTAAAGTAGGTTTAAAACTTTAAAAGGTATCAAGAAAAATTTATTAACAGTAACTAAAATAAACTAATAAGAACAAAATTTTTATAATGTTTTTTTACATGTACAACTTCTCAGAAGTTCCACAAACTCTCAGTTACACAAAATCTTTCACTTCACTTCCATACATACCTCCCATACAAAACCACCACACTGTGTCTCAAATGCTGCTTTTTAGCAAAATTATTTTTGTAAATAATCATTTAGAAAAATGGTTTTTATAAATAATCATTTAGCAAAATGGTTTTTATAAATAATCATTTAGCAAAATGATTTTTATAAATAATCATTTATCAAAATGGTTTTTATAAATAATCAGTGGTGTTGGAGGATTAAAAATGGGATGTAAGAGAGGATTGCAGAGCATGCAGGTAATGGAAACTTGGATTTATGGCCTGGAATCAATGGAAGGAACTCATTTAAAACCTTGGATGTTTTGTAGTGTTCAAGAACAGAACCACTAAAAGAAAAACACAGGTAGAATAAAAATATTCCTAATTTGAGGCTTTAATGGACTAATTATTTTTTTCCTCTCTTTAGAGAATCAGAAACTACTACAAAATATAGGAATGAGATTTTCTTGGATGTCAAATTTCTCTTTCTTTTCTTATTCTCACATAAACACCACTGGGTTTGCAGTTAATGTCTCAAATGCTGCTTTTTAGCAAACTGGTTTTTATAAATAATCATTTAGCAAAATGATTTTTATAAATAATCATTTATCAAAATGGTTTTTATAAATAATCAGTGGTGTTGGAGGATTAAAAATGGGATGTAAAAGAGGATTGCAGAGCATGCAGGTAATGGAAACTTGGATTTATGGCCTGGAATCAATGGAAGGAACTCATTTAAAACCTTGGATGTTTTGTAGTGTTCAAGAACAGAACCACTAAAAGAAAAACACAGGTAGAATAAAAATATTCCTAATTTGAGGCTTTAATGGACTAATTATTTTTTTCCTCTCTTTAGAGAATCAGAAACTACTACAAAATATAGGAATGAGATTTTCTTGGATGTCAAATTTCTCTTTCTTTTCTTATTCTCACATAAACACCGCTGGGTTTGCAGTTATTTAATGTGATGTATCAGTGGAGTGAATTTTTAAGTTATTTTAATAGCAGGGATGATTAGAAATAATCTGAATTTGCTAAAATGTTGGTTTGGATGATATTCCATTTGTCAGAAATCCTCATGGAATTTTTCCTGGTGGCTGCTGCTGGATTTCATGGCAGCATTTGGAATCAGTGATTTGTTACCCCTGGAACTCTCCTGAGCTCCTCCTTTGGTCTTTATTTTAAAATCAAAGGAAAAAATGATATTAAAGTGCTCTGTCCCAGCCACATCTGTATTCCTGGGGCAAAACTGATAGAATTGCAGTGTCTTTTTGGGAAGAGAGGGCTCCAGCAGAGGAATCTTCCACAATATCCAGGATTTCTGTCTCCTGCCAGTTGCTTGTACCTTCAGCTGCACCATGAAGTTCACGGTGCGGGACTGCGACCCCAGCACGGGGGTGCCAGAGGAGGATGGCTATGAGGATGAGTATGTGGTGAGTCCAGGATCTGCTCCCCATTCCCCACTCTCACTGATTTGGGATAAATGTGACCATTGGGTCAAGTTTCCTCTCAATCCTGAAACCAAGCAATGTGCCTGAAACAGCAAAATGCTGTGAAATGTCATTTTTAGATCCTTCCTCAAAAGTTCATTCCTGTCAAAGTTTTAGTGCCCTGTGGAATGGAATTTGTGGGGACAGAGAAGAGGGAAAGAAGAAATAACTCCCATTGTCTGTTTTCAGAATTGTGCTGTGATCTTTCCACTCCAAACATTTGGGTTTTTGTTAATTAATGATAGGGATACAGTCAGATTTCAGGAAGTATTGGAGAAAATACAGGCTCCTCCTGGAGAGAGCTGGGGGTGCTCACCTGCAGAGGGAAGGATCCAGGGAGAGCTTCCAGCACATTCCAGGGCCTGCAGGGGCTCCAGGAGAGCTGCAGAGGGACTGGGGACAAGGGATGGACAGGACACAGGGAATGGCTCCCAGTGCCAGAGGGCAGCCATGGATGGGATCTTGGCCATGAGGAATTCCTGGCTGGGCTGGAATTGCCAGAGCAGCTGGGGCTGCCCCTGCATCCCTGCAGTGTCCAAGGCCAGGCTGGACACTGGGGCTGGAGCAGCCTGGGATGGTGGCAGGTGTCCCTGCCATGGCAGGGGTGGCACTGGATCATCTTCAAGATCCTTCCAACCCCAACCATCCTGGAATTCCATGGATTCTGAGGAAGTCTCTCCATAGAAGATGCCCAGGAGAGGCTGTAAAGGGCTTTGACCCATCAAGTGATGGCCTCATTTCCTGCTCTCTTTAGTCTCACAGATGTTTTGTGTAAATATTTTTAAGGATTACAGATGAATAAAGAAATACTATTTATTTGTTCATCATAAATACTATTTCCCCTCTTTTTAGAAGCTATCATTATATGGTTCTTCTGGAATTAAAACCAGGCATTGTCTTGGCAAAATGCTGTGGGCTCTTTTTCCCTTTCCAAGGTGAGGATTATTTCCACAACTGGCCTGAAAATTTCTCTTTTTTCCTCCCAGTTGGAAGACTTGGAGGTGACAGTGTCTGATCATCTCCAGAAGGTTCTAAAGCCCAACTTTGCAGCTGCCTGGGAAGAGGTGGGAGATGACTTTGAGAAAGAAGAAACCTTTGCACTCAGCTCCATCAAAACCCTGGATGGTGAGATAATCCCTCATTTATTGATCACCCACCTGCCAGGCTGGGGTTTGATTTAGTGTAATAAATAATTACCTGGAATGATTTTCTTCTTCAATCTCTGAATGCAGAAGCTGTCAATAACATCATCAAGTTCCTGGGCATGCAGCCCTGTGAGAGGTCAGATAAAGTGCCAGAAAACAAAAATTCTCACACCCTCTACTTGGCTGGTAAGTGTTCCTGCTGCTGAATTTCATGTTTTCATGTCTCCACTGATTTTTCTAAATGCAGGGAAATGGTTTAGGAGATCCTGCTCTTACTTTGGGAGGTTTTTTCTCTGTAGAAAGAGGTTTTTTCTCTGAAGTGACCCAGTGTATTGAGTGCAGCTGATCCTAACTTGGAGATCTCTGCCTTGGATGTGCTCAGGCCATGCTTTTGGAATGGGGGAATTCCACCTGTGGGAATGGTGGAGAATCTCTGGCTGGGGAGCTTCCAGAGCAGACAGAATTAAATCCCTTAAAAGCTTGAGCTTGTCTCAGAAGGGTCTGGGAGGGTCTTGTTCTCAAGTTCCTGTTGCTAAAGACACATCCTCAGTTGCCCTGCAGCACCCACAACTTTTCCTAGAATCATGGGATGGTTTAGATGGGAAAAGCCCTCTGAGGTCGTTGGGTCCAACCATTCCCAGCACTGCCAAGGCCACCACTGCCCTCATGTCCCCAAGTGCCACATCTAGGTGGCTTTGAAATCCCTCCAGGAATGGGGACTTCACCCCTGCCCTGGGCAGCTGTGCCAGGGCTGCACAGCCCTTTCCAGGAAGGAATTTCCCCAAAATCCCCCCTGAGCTCCCCTGGCCCAGGCTGAGGCCGTTCCCTCTCCTCCTGTCCCTGTTCCCTGGAGCACAGCCCGACCCCCCCGGCTGTCCCCTCCTGGCAGGGACTTGTGCAGAGCCACAAGGGCCCCCTGAGCCTCCTTTGCTCCAGGCTCAGCCCCTTCCCAGCTCCCTCAGCCTTTCCTGGTTTTCCACACCCTTCCCAGTTCCATTCCCTGGACCCTCTCCAGCCCCTCCAGGTCTCTCCTGTCCAGAGCTGTCCCCAGGATTCCAGGGTGTCCCTCAGGGGACATTATTCTGTGATTCTGTGACAGTCCCTGCCCTGAGGCTGTGCCCACACTGGGGCTGGCACAGCCCAGGTGCCATTGGCCTCTTGCCCACCTGGAAATGTCCAACCACTGTCACCAGCACCCCCAGGGCCTGTCCCAGCTTTCCAACCTGGAGCATTCCATGAGATGTGAGCCACGTGCAGAACCTGCCTGGCTCAGGACTGGATCCCTGAGCCTCTCCAAAGTGACCTCTCCCTGTTGCTTTGTCCCAGGTGTGTACAGAGGTGGCTGTGACGTGCTGGTCAGGTCCAGGCTGGCACTTGGGGACGGTGTGACCATGCAGGTGACAGTCAGGAGCAAGGACGAGGCGTCCGTCGATGTCATCCTGGCTTCCGTGGGCTGAGACTTCCAGCAGTGCAGTTCCTGGAACTGCCCCTTTTTCCTGGCTGTCCTTCTGCATGGCATTTTTATTCCTCAATTTGGGAAATCTTTTCTATGATGTCCATTAGTGGCTGGCTGGTACTGAGCCATTCTTTCCCATGTCCCTTCCCTCGTTGTCACACCATTCCTACCTAACTTAGGACATCTCAACCAGGGAAGATAAAAGATCTGAGAAAACAGAATCAGATTTTTGTCAAAATTGCTTTTTATTAACAGAAAATAAACACTGGTTCAAGTGGTGGAATTCATATGAATTACTGTTAATAAAATAGAATTTTTTTGTTCTAATTCTGTCTGCTCCTGTGCAGGAAAAATATCCCATAATGGCTGTTTATTAAGCAAAAACCCCTTATTCCTAAAGGGATGCCATTAAATTCCCAACATAAGCAGTTGAAAACCACCCCAAATCTCCAAATCTGCACTATTTTTGTGACTGTCTCTTCTTCCACAGAAAAATCAAAGTACAGAGAGAGATTAAACTCCATCTCTTGAGGCAGATTCAATTCTCTGAGCTTTATGTCAGGTAATAACCAAACCCCAGGGCAGCCCTTTCCTGGGTTCAAATTGGGAAAAATCCCATATGGATGGAGGGATTTTGTGAGGGAACTTCTGCCTCTCCCTGCTGATGAAGTGATTGTTTCTTCCCAAGTCAGGGTGATGAAGGAAGTAAGAAATTCTAATTTCATGTTAATTTAAACCTCTGCTGAGTTCAGCTGGGCAAGAAGGGGAGTGCAGGGCTGGAAGAGCTGTCAGAATCCTGCTTTTCCCCTCATTTTTCCAGCTCTCCAAGGGTTTAACTCAATTTGACAGCCCAGGATCAGGGTGTGAGTGTTGGATTTGGGAGAGAAAATCACTATTTTTTCCTGCCCCCAAAGCCTGACTCTAAGCCAAGAGTGAGAATTGAGCTGCAGCAGCTCAGAAGGAGTTGATGAAGTTGAGATACGCATTCAGAAATCCCATGGGATCCTCCAGCTGGGGATAATGGCTGATGTGGTCATCCAGCACGGACACTGTGGACATGGGAAGCACCTTCCTGGTGGAAAAACAAAGCAAGGCTTAAGCACAGGAATTGCTGCACACAGCCAGGATTGTGCCCATTTTTGGGATAAAAAAAGCCTGGAGCAGCTCCATCTGACCCCATCCAAGTGCTGGATTTCCTTCGGGTTACTTTGGAGGAGGAGACTTCCTCAGGAAACAAATCTTCCCTGTGTGGTTTTAAAATGGATCATGACTGAAAATGCAGAACCAATTTCCAAACTGCTCTGACTGAACCACCTGGCTGTGCAGGTGCCAGTGGGAATTAAAAACATCCTCCTTGAGGATGGACTTGAAGGAATAGCCAGGAAAAATATCCCTTGGAATGAAGTCCCATTTTTGGCTTACTTGTAAAGCTGGAGGAACTCTGGGTGTGGATTCACAGGGTCCAGGGGCCCGTAGATGAGATGCACTGCAAGGGGAGCACAGACAGAGCTTTTATATCCATAAATTAATGGATTCATTAATTAGAACATCCCCAAGGAGACCTGCAGGAGTGTTCCCTCCTCACACAAAGCTTGGGAGGCTTCCAGTGGAGCACTGAACAAAACAGCTCTGAATGGGCTTTTGCTGGGCTGCCCTGGGGTCAAGTCCAGCCTCCAACCCCCAAATTTTTCCCTGGTTCAGACTTTTTGGACTTGAAAAGCTCCTCAACTTCCCTGGAGCAGCACTTGGAGAACCAGCTGTGAACCAGGGAACGTTATCTCTGCTGCAAAACTGGGTTTGAGCTCAGGATAACGAGAGGCTGATGAGTGGAAAGGAGCCTGGAAGCGAGGGGGACAATTCCCAAAAATCCCAAGCAGCAAAGGGATGGATTCCTACTCACGTGGGACTGAGGTAGACATCAAAGCCCCAACCCAGCGCTCTCTGTGCTTCTTCCTCTGGTTTATGTACTGCAAAATACTGAAGGAAAAGTTCTTGTTATGCAGTGGATGCTGCCCAGCCTGGAATTTGCTCCTGGGGCTGTGGGCACAATGAGATCCAGGTGGGATCTGCATCTCCTGTGGGAATCCAGCACCACACCATCATCCCTGGGCTCAGGGACTCTGTTCTCCCACTGGGGCAAGGGGAGATAAGGAGCTGAACTCAACCACCAGCACAAGAGCCTTCTAAGAGCCACAAACTGGAATAAACACGTCCTTCCAAAATTGCCAAGCTGAAGATTTGGGATTGGGACTTCTGGGAATGGCCCAGAAGGTTCAAATCCAGAGGTAAATCTCTCCTGGGACAATGCTGGGGGGTCTGCTCAGATACCTGCCACAGATTGAGCTCCGACCCCCCTCCAAATCCAAGACACATCTCAGATCCAACTCCAACCTTGCATCATCCCAGAGAATCCCTACTCCATCACCCCCTCCCCAGGCTCTTTCTTGGGATGTCATGTTGATCCCAGACTCCAAAAGCAGCAGCTGGAAGTTCTGGAGAGGCTGGCTGAGCTCTGGGAACCTCAGAGCAGATGTGACATGCAGCTCATGCAGGAATTCATGCCGAGGTACCTGTCCATGACGAGATTCCCGTCGTTATTGCGCACTGCCGTCCACATATCCCAGAATTCCGCCTGGGAGGGCTGAGTGTAGGGCCCAAAAACTGCCCTGAGCCTGGAAAACAAGGGAATTTGGAGAGACGTGGCAGCAGCTGTGTCAGGGAACCACTCAGAAACTACTCGAGCACTTCCAGTTTCCACTGGAAACTCCAAGTGCCGAGATGTTCCCCAGATGAGTTGGGATAAGTGTTGGATGGCCTCAAAGGGCTTTTTTTGGGGAAAAAATGGGGTTTTAACACTGCTAAAAATATAGAAATTTGATTGTGCAGGGGCTTTGTTGCCTCTGAAATGTGTTATTCCAACACTTGTGGAGAGAAGGATTCCAGTGTCCAGGGAAAAAGTTGTTTGGTTTATTGTTAAACTGATGTGCTTGGCCACTGTGCAGAGGGAATGGTCCAGATGTGAATCCCACCTCTCCAGGGCCAGTGCCAGGGAATCTGCTCCCTGCCAAACCCTGATTTATGGAATCATGGAATGGTTTGGGTTGGAAGGGAATTTAAGGATCGTTCACTCCCGCCCCCTGCCATTGCAGGGACACCTCCCACTATCCCAGGGCGCTCTAACCTGGCCTTGGGCACTTCCAGGCATCCAGGAGCAGCCCCAGCTGCTCTGGGAATTCTATTCCAGGGTCTCCCCACCCTCCCAGCCAAGAATTCCTTCTCGTTCCTGCATTTCCCCTTTCCCACTTGGTTCACATCCTTACGGATTGTGCCCAGCACCCCAAGACCCGACTCACCCTCCGGAGAAGAAGAAGAAGTTCATCAGCCGCAGGAGGAGGGGGGACAGCAACCCCCCATCCTTGAGGAGCTTGGGAAGAAGGGAAAAAGGAGGGAGCACAACTCGGCACGGACACACGGATAAATCCACGGAGAGCTGTTCCCATGATGCCTTGAGTGTGTCCGTGGGGTGTGACAGCAGCTCTCCAAGGGGTGTTTATTTGGGATTTTGGGATTCAGTATGACTGGAGAGGGGAGCAGCTCACCTTCTGGATGAAGCGGGGGTAGTTTGTTTCGGGAAAAATCCCTGGAAGGACAGCAAAGAACGGAGCTGTAAGGCTGGGAGGGTTTTGCTGCACATCTCCCAGGCTGTCCCCGTTCATGGTGCCATGAGAGCGGCCCAGGGAGCCCCAGGATTGCTGCTCCTGGTTAATTACAGCACCTTGATTGCAGTCCTTGGGATGTGGGTGATCGAGATGGGAAAGCCAATCCATCCCATGGGTCCCCATCCCATGGATACCAATCCCATGGGTTCCCATCCCATGGATTCCCATCCAATGGATCCCTATCCAGTGGATCTCCATCTCATGGATCCCATCCTGTGGATCCCCATCCCATGGATCCCCATCCCATAGATTCCCATCCCATGGATACCCATCCCATGCGTTCCCATCTCATGGATCCCAATCCTATGGGTTCCCATCCCATGGATCCCCATCCCATGGATCTCCATCCAATGCATTCCCATCCGGAGATGGGAAAGCCAGTCCATCCCATGCGTTCCCATCCCCTGGATCCCAATCCTATGGGTTCCCATCCCATGGATCCCTATCCAGTGGATCCCCATCTCATGGATCCCCATCCCATGGAACCCCATCCCATGGGTTCCCATCCCCTGGATCCCAATCCTATGGGTTCCCATCCCATGGATCCCTATCCAGTGGAACCCCATCCCATGGATCCCCATCCAATGCATTCCCATCCCATGGAACTCCATCCCATGGGTTCCCATCCTATGGATTCTCATCCCATGGGTTCCCATCCCATGGATCCAAATCCCATGGGTTCCCACCCCATAGATCCCCATCCCACCCTGGACAAACCTTACCTCCGTTGGACAAACAGAGGCTGTTGATCAGGATGCTTCCAGTTTTGTTGTGCTCATACCTGGGGACAGCAGAGAAGAAGGTGAAACACAACCAAACCTCTGCGGGCTCCAAGAAATGACCAAGAAATGCTCAAGAAATTTGAGCAGGAGCTCAAATTGTGTCATTGATCTTCTCCATTTCCTTTGGGAACTGGAGGGGTAGAAGCCTTGGATGTGCCCTGAGACACCTCAGGCACAAGGAAAAGGGAATTCTGCACCACATCTCCCGCTTATCTGCTGGAAATCATCTTGGTTGGAGACAACAAAGGGCAGGAGGGGTGGCAGGGACCTGTGGAGCAGCTCCTGGGCCACCGTGTCCCCGTAGTCGTGGGACAGGAGGTTGATCCGCTGGTGCCGGAGCCCGAGGTGTCGCAGCAGCCCCTCCACGATGGTGGCCTGCTCGAAGATGGAGTAGCCATGGGGCCTCTGCAAAAGTGGGAGAGGGGTCCCAGTGAGAGCCAGCAGGAGCCCACAGATTCCAGAAGAAATGCCCCAAGGGAGGAGTGTGGAAATATGGAATAAGGAAACAGCAGCTTGTGAGCCCAGACTCAGCGGTTGGGGTGTCCTATGATGTCCACAAGGCCATGGGAGCATTGTCCATGCTCCAGAGGGATCAAGGTGCATTTTGGAGTCCCACCAAATGCATCCACCACAAACCTTCCCTATCCCTTCCACTGTTGTAATGGTTTATCTCTTTTCCAAATGGGAGGAGAAAAAATAATTTTTCTCCTGGATGGCAAAAAATAATTTTCCGGAGTGCTGGGCTGAAAACAACCATGAAAATCCTCATGCCAGGGTACTCACAGGCTTGTCACTGAATCCAAATCCAAGGAAATCCAGGGCAATCACCCGGTGGAAGCGCTGGGTCAGCCCTTCCCAGATCTGGGAAGAGGAGAAATGCATTGAAAAAGCATCCAGTGGGAGCAGAGGATGGAAACATCTACAGGGATCAGCAGCCGTGGATGGATGTGCTCCTCCCCACCACCCCAGAGAACATTGCAGCTCCAAGAGAACATTGCAGCTCCAAGAAAACAGCAGCAGGTCAAAATTCCCCAATAAACAGCCACACCATCCCCCAAAAAAGCCAAGGAATTGTTGTGGCTGTTTTCCTGGACTGTGGGATATGGAAAGAGCTTGGATTTCACACTGGGAGAGGAACAAGGTGATATCCTGGAGCATGGTGGTACCTCCAGCAGGAACCAGGAATTCTCCTCTGGAGCATGGCCCACCCCTGCTGTGCTGCCTGCTCATCCCCAGGAGCTGAAAATCCTGGGATTTGCTGTCAGCTTCCAGCCCCCTCACCTTGCTCCAGTCGTAGCTGGACGTTGGGAAGCCGTGCAGGAGCACCACGACGTCCGAGCTGCCGACGGCGCCGCTGGAATCTGTGAGGAGAACGGGACACCCCGGAGTCAGCTCTTCCCAAAATTCCTCCCTTCTAGGATGGGAATTACTCATCCCACTGGGAATCCACCTCTCCCTCTGCTCCCCAAAACCTAGGATGGATTTGAGTCCCACCACAGCTTTCCTTCAGAAACCTCACCGGCCAATCCAGGGATTGATTTCAAACTGATTGATTTTAAATCAATTGATAAAGGGATTTAATTAGCCCAAATTAATTCCAGCAGCCTCTGTGCTGCTGCAAAAAGGGTTTCCAGTGTCTTTTCCATGTTGGCATCCATGGGAGGATCTTGGGATCCTTCCCACCAAGGAACAAGAACCAACTTTCCCCAGTGAAATGTTCTGACCCATCCCTGGTGGATCCAGGAGGGATTTGTCACCACCTGGCCCAGGTTTAGGAACGTCCCCATGGCCACGAGGGATGGGTGGCTCTGTCACCTCTGTAGAAGATGTTCAGGTCCTTGTAGGTGAAGAAGCTCCCGGAGGATTTCCAGGAGCGGAGCGCCGGGGAAAGCTGTGGGGGTGGGATGTGCAGGTACACGGCGAGGAGGGGCACGCCCAGCAGCCCCACCTGCAGCCACCACTCCTTCATCCTGGGGGACACCGCGGGACACCGGGGTCACCCCGAGCTCCGCACTGAGCTCCCTGGGTCCCCATAAACCACCTCCACATCCCCAAAACTCCCCCTTTCCTATAACCCCTTTCCATCTCCCCAAACTCCCCCATTCCCAGAACCCCTTTCCATCTCCCCAAACTCCCCCATTCCCAGAACCTGCATGTCCCCAGGGTGGCAGATCCAGCAAATGTTTGGGGTCTGAGAGGGAAGGTCAGTCTCATTTGGGGTCTGAGGGGGACTGTGGGGCCATTTGGGGTTTGAGGGGGAACAAAGGTCCACTGTGGGGTCTGAGGGGGTCTGTGGGGTCATTGGGAGGCTGTGGATCCATAAGGGGTCTGAAGGGGGGCTGTGGACTCATGGGGTTCTGAGAAGGGGCATGACCCCACTAAGAGTCCACGGGGGGCTGTGGGGACATTGGGGGTACTGGAGGGGCCATGGGCTCATTGGGGGGGCTTCAGTGGGGCCTGNTTTCCTGGACTGTGGGATGTGGAAAGAGCTTGGATTTCACACTGGGAGAGGAACAAGGTGATATCCTGGAGCATGGTGGTACCTCCAGCAGGAACCAGGAATTCTCCTCTGGAGCATGGCCCACCCCTGCTGTGCTGCCTGCTCATCCCCAGGAGCTGAAAATCCTGGGATTTGCTGTCAGCTTCCAGCCCCCTCACCTTGCTCCAGTCGTAGCTGGACGTTGGGAAGCCGTGCAGGAGCACCACGACGTCCGAGCTGCCGACGGCGCCGCTGGAATCTGTGAGGAGAACGGGACACCCCGGAGTCAGCTCTTCCCAAAATTCCTCCCTTCTAGGATGGGAATTACTCATCCCACTGGGAATCCACCTCTCCCTCTGCTCCCCAAAACCTAGGATGGGTTTGAGTCCCACCACAGCTTTCCTTCAGAAACCTCACCGGCCAATCCAGGGATTGATTTCAAACTGATTGATTTTAAATCAATTGATAAAGGGATTTAATTAGCCCAAATTAATTCCAGCAGCCTCTGTGCTGCTGCAAAAAGGGTTTCCAGTGTCTTTTCCATGTTGGCATCCATGGGAGGATCTTGGGATCCTTCCCACCAAGGAACAAGAACCAACTTTCCCCAGTGAAATGTTCTGACCCATCCCTGGTGGATCCAGGAGGGATTTGTCACCACCTGGCCCAGGTTTAGGAACGTCCCCATGGCCACGAGGGATGGGTGGCTCTGTCACCTCTGTAGAAGATGTTCAGGTCCTTGTAGGTGAAGAAGCTCCCGGAGGATTTCCAGGAGCGGAGCGCCGGGGAAAGCTGTGGGGGTGGGATGTGCAGGTACACGGCGAGGAGGGGCACGCCCAGCAGCCCCACCTGCAGCCACCACTCCTTCATCCTGGGGGACACCGCGGGACACCGGGGTCACCCCGAGCTCTGCACTCCCACTGAGCTCCCCACCACCTCCACATCCCCAAAACTCCCCCTTTCCTATAACCCCTTTCCATCTCCCCAAACTCCCCCATTCCCAGAACCCCTTTCCATCTCCCCAAAACTCTCCCATTCCTATAACCCACCTCCATGTCCCCAAAACTCCGCCTTTCCCATAACCCCTTTCCATCTCCCCAAAACTCCCCTGTGAACCACAACACTCCCCCATTCCCAGAACCCCCATGTCTTCAAAACTCCCCCATTCCCATAATCTGCATGTCCCAAATCTACCCCATTCCCAGAACCCCTTTCCATCCTCCCAAAACTCTCCCATTCCCAGAACCCCTTTCCATCTCCCCAAACTCCCCCATTCCCAGAACCTGCATGTCCCCAAATCTACCCCATTCCCAGAACCCCTTTCCATCTCCCCAAACTCCCCCATTCCCAGAACCTGCATGTCCCCAAATCTACCCCATTCCCAGAACCCCTTTCCATCTCCCCAAACTCCCCCATTCCCAGAACCCCTTTCCTGTCCCCAAACTCTCCCATTCCCAGAACCTGCATGTCCCCAGGGTGGCAGATCCAGCAAATGTTTGGGGTCTGAGAGGGAAGGTCAGTCTCATTTGGGGTCTGAGGGGGATTGTGGGGCCATTTGGGGTTTGAGGGGGAACAAGGGTCCACTGTGGGGTCTGAGGGGGTCTGTGGGGTCATTGGGAGGCTGTGGATCCATAAGGGGTCTGAAGGGGGGCTGTGGACTCATGGGGTTCTGAGAAGGGGCATGACCCCACTAAGAGTCCACGGGGGGCTGTGGGGACATTGGGGGTACTGGAGG
Organism: Pyrgilauda ruficollis; assembly: GCF_017590135.1. Taxonomy (NCBI): domain Eukaryota; kingdom Metazoa; phylum Chordata; class Aves; order Passeriformes; family Passeridae; genus Pyrgilauda; species Pyrgilauda ruficollis. The sequence goes on from NW_024523723.1 coordinate 56,763, forward strand.
GGCCATGGGCTCATTGGGGGGGCTTCAGTGGGGCCNCCCCCCCCTCCCCTCAGGCCACGCCCCCTCCCTGAGCGCGGGACGGGCGGGGCGGAGCCTCCGCGCGCGCTCCCGACGGGGCGGGGCGTGGCCGCGGCCGCGCGCGCGCCGCTCTCACCTGCTCTCAGGTGCTGCCGCGGGCGCGCGCCGCCATCGCGCTCTCCCGGCGGGGCGTGGCTCGGCCGGGGAGGCGTGGCCTCCTCCCCCGCGCACGCGCAGTTTCCTCCTTCCCCCTTCCCCGCCGCTTCCCTCCCGCCGCGTCCCTCCCGTTGCCGGGCGACGCGCGCGCTCCCCGCCGCGCGGGCTGTGATTGGCTGCAGGCGCGGCGGGCGGCCAATGGCGGCGGGCGTAGTTGCGGGGTGGGCGGGAGGCGGGAGCGCGGCCGCGCGTGAGGGACGGGCGGAGCGGGCGAGCGGCCGTGAGGGGAGATGTCGGCTCGGGGCGGCTTCGGCGACCCCCAGGTGCCGTGAGGGGCCTTCCCTTCTCAACACCCTCCGGGCAGCGAGGGGGGACACGGGGCGGGGCAGCCCCCGGAGCCGGGAGAGCTCCGCACGGGGAGAAAACGGGAGAAATTCTCCTTTCGAGGCTTTAAATCGGCGGGGATTTAAATTTAATACTGAGATGGGCATTCAGGAATTGCTCCCTCGTTTTTCTGTCTCTGAAACCCCTTCAAATCGCTTTTTCTGCTAATTTTTCTGGTTTTTATTTTATTTTTTTTTAATTTTGGCTTCTCGTCTTTTCCATTTTGAAACAGCTTCTGACCCGGCGCATCCCCTCGAATCCCAAGTATCAACATATAAAAACTCGTCTGGATACCGGTAAGTGAAATTGCTGTGGGGTAAAACCACCCAAAATTGGGGTTGGATGACAGAAAAATAGAATTAATGTCATAATTACCTCTGCCCGCAGCTAATTCATGCTAACACTGCAGAATCCTTATCGTGGTTATGGTTTGTATCACCAAATATTATAAAAATGATATAGATTTCCTATTTACAGTTATAAAAATTTTAAACATTTCTTATTTACAATTTCCCTTCAAATTTGAAATTCAAACAAGCACGAATTACACAGATTGATGTGTATTTCTATATTTTTTATGTATTTATATATATTTATCTTCACACACCACCGTGCACCCCCCTGAAAATTGACATTAAATGCTCTGACCACGTGTTTGAAGCCTTTATTGTCTTCAAACGTGTTTATTTTTTTTTTCTCCTCTTGCTTTTAAAGAAGAATTTGGGGGTTAAATGTGTTTAAAGTGGGTCTGTTGTGCTGGTTCCCATAGAAATTACTGCTCTTGGAATTTCTCTCCATGGACTTGCCCTCTATCTTATCAAGGGTGTGAGCCAAGATCATTATTTGGGGCTGTCTTTGTGAGGTGTTTTTTGTTGTTAAAGCAGCTGAATTTTATCCAGTAACATTGTCTTGTAGCATCCTCACCAAAATGTTGGGAAAGGAACAGCAGATCCTTGGATTTTTTCTGTTTGATTCTACTTCCCTTGAGAGAAAAGAGGAAAATTGTGGCATTTTTGTACCTTTTGTTGCCACTGGGAAGGAGGATCTGCAGCAAACAGCTGTTCCCTTCAAAGCAATTCAAATTTAATTGAAGAAAATAAATAATTGTAATAAATTGATTTTTTTTTTCTTCTTGTTACAGGAAATAGTTTGTCAAAATACATGGAAAAATTGGAAGAGATCAAAAGAAGTGAGTACCTGGGGAGGAGCAGGATGGGTTAAAAATGGGTTGGTTCAAAACTCCAAGAGCAGGAGATGAATTCCAGGAGCTTTTCCTTGGAAATCTCCACAGATTTAATTTAAAAATCCGAGCAGGATTCTTCCAGATCCTTCTTTGTTGTTGGGTTTTGTTATTGGGAGCTCTCTGAGCTAAGAAATCCAGGCTAGACTGATCTGGGAAGATTTATGGATAATTCCTGGGACTTTTATTTCACTTTTAGGTCACAACTTGAGCTCTTAATGTTCATATAATTTAAATTCCTGTCTAAATACCCCAGGACAGGAAAAAACCAAGCTCATTCCTTGTGTTTCCATTGATTTCACCAGCACTAAACTTTGGTATTTTGAAGCCTTTATGTTGTTCAGACTAACAAAGGCCCAAATTATTTTTATTTTCCCACCAAAACCAGGCTTTTCAAAGAATTTTTCCCAATCAAACCAGTGATTTATGACTTCATTCCCAGATTATTCTCCCCTAAAGAGCCAGGAAAGCTCTTCAACCTCAAAGCTGCATTTGTGGAGGTGAAAAAACCCCTGAATTGAGCAGAAAGCTGCCTTAATGAGGGTTTGAAACGTTCAGGTTTGGTTCTCAGCCCCACTTTATCTGTGCAAAACGAGCCTTTGTTCCTGGCTTGTTTGTTGGGTTTGGGCTGGTTTTTTTCCAAACACTGCAGGTCTTTGGGGGGGAAAATGAAAAAGGAATGACCTTGAGCTTTCCAGAATGCTCTGTTGACTGAGATTTCAGTGCTGGACACTGCCTGGCTTTTCATTTGTGTTGAAAATCTTGTTTTTTGTGCGTTCCCAATCTCGCCGCGGATCTGTTCCACGCCGTTCTTTTATTCCCTCCTCTCTTTTTATTTTTTTTTTTTTGGAGGCCAGGGAGGAACTTTCTCATTCTCTGCAGGCTGAATGGCCACGTTGTGTTCCCAGGGAGTGGAGGAAGTTCTCCCCCTGGGTTTCTCAGGGATAGATGACACCCTTTGGATGCAGATTCAAATCCCCAGCACAGGCACCTCTCTGTCCCTTATGTAACGTGAGAGATTTAAACCCGCGCCATCAAAAATCAAAGAGCTGCACCCACCAGCATCCATCCTTTGGAGCATTGATTGGCTTGAGGACACGCAGGAGGTCTCTTCCTTCTCTCTGCTGTCGTTTCCCTCCTCTCCAAAAGCCCTGAGGAGCCCATCCTTGGAAAACAGAATCATTCCAAGCAAAACCATGTCAGAAAATTCCAACGGATCCGCCAGGACCGGACCGGGTACGTGGGGTTGCTTTTGGAGCTGGAAGCAGCACTTGTGAGCTCTCTGGGAAGGCATTTGGGGTGGTAAAGGCAAGATCTAAGGCAAAGAGGCTTTTTTTGGGGTAAAAAGTCCTTGTTTGAGGTGGGAAGGAGCCATCCAGGAGCTGCATCGTTTGCAGCGGTTCTGCTTCGTTTTTACCCATCCAGCACTTCCCGAGCTTTGCTGCTTTTATTTGTCCTTCTAAATGAAATTTATTTGCCATGACAGAAAGGCTCTTTTTTGGCCTTTGCTGGGCAATTTTAATCCTTGAGCAGATGAAACAGGAAATAATTACAGGAGATAATTGTTGCTGGGGTTTTTTTGAGTTAAAGGGAGATTTAACAACCTCAGGTTGTTTCAACCTGAGGTTGAAAATCAGGTGGTTTTGCAAGAACCACGAGGCTCATTTCCCATTTAACTGACATCCTGAAATTCAGTTTCTGCACCTCCTCATCCTCCAGTCCATTTTCTGCCCCTCCTGTGCTTCAGCCCCGTGGTTTGGATGTGCAGTGGATATTTTGGAAGGGCTCCTTTTTTCCTAGGACAATTTATGAGGATCAAGGAGGTGCTTTTTTTTTTTTTTTTTTTTGCAAAAATCCAAATGATTTAGGGTAGGGTGTTGAATTTGGGAACTCTGAATGTGTTGGGAAAGGATCTCAGCCTCCAGCATTCCCGTGGCTCTCTAAACACAATTCAGCTGGAGAATTTCCATAAGCAAATCCCACAGGAATTTTTTTGTGTGGTGGCTGCAGGAACGTGCATGGGAGCCCTTCCCCCTTTTCCCTCCCCTAAGCTGATGGAGCATTCAGCAGATGGTTTTAGAGGATTTAGGATCGTTGAACTGAGTGGATTTGCCAGAGATCCTGAGCTCCATTGTTATCCCTGGACAGCTGGAGAGGGAGCAGCTCCTTCCCAGCCCTGCGTGTCCCAAAGGACAAAGCTCCCACTGCTTCCCAGGACAGGTTACTCCATATCAAGATGTTCCTCCTGATACCCATCCTGGCTTCTCTTTCCTCCTCCCCACACCTTTTGTTTCACTCCAGGAGGTTTTTCCCTTCCTCTGCAGGACCTGGGTGGGATCAGGCTCCCACCTTGGCTCTGGGAATCTCTGCTCTGGATCTTTGCCAGCAGCCCTGCTCGGTTTTCTTCCTCTTTAAGCTGTGGCTTCAGGATTAAGATTCAATTAGGCCAGTTTCTTGTATTAATTACCCATTAAGACTCAATTAGTCCAGTTTCTTCTGTCAGTTATCTGTTTCTGGAGGCATCCATGTCAGCAAATGGAAGAAATCAGAATTTAATTGCTAGATAAAGTACAAAATCTTGAATTTTTGAACTGTTAAGATGAAACCTGCCTGTTTAGCTTGGTATTTGCAAAAACGTGATGCCCCATGCTCTGATACTGCTGTAATTTACACAAATTAAAAATGAAGGTAAATTAATCTCTTGGTTTAAGGAGCTTTGTGACTCCAATGGGCTCCAAAGAACAGCAGGGAAAGGGGGAATTCCTGAACTGCTTCCTGCCCCAGCACCATGGACAACATAACTTCATATTTGAGTCTAAAAGCAACTTAAACCTGCCTCTTCCACTTCATCATATCTGGACAAGATCTCTCTTTATAACTGGTATTAATTAAAATCTCTCTTCATATCTGGGATTAATTAAACCTTCTCTTTATAACTGGTATTAATTAAACCCTTTCTTTATAACTGGCATTTCACAAAGTCTCCAGGTTTGCTGCTCTCTTGCTTCAGCACAAACCTGCCCTGAATTCCTGCCTGGCTGCAGAAGAGTCTTGGAGAAAAGCTGGGATTAAGCCATGACCTGGTGTCTAAAAAACTGGGAATGGACTGAAAATTTACCTTTGTTTTGTTTTTGTAGATTACAGGTATAAAAAGGATGAGCTGTTTAAGAGGCTGAAGGTGACAACTTTTGCTCAGTTGGTACGTACAGATCCCTCTCTGGCCTCCAAAATCTTTTAGGAGCAGCATTTTTCCTTGGAATAAAAATTCCTCTGTCATTTTTTAGCTTTAGTTGTAAGTATTCTGTCTTGGCTTCTTCCTGCTTTTAATAAAAACAAATAATTCATTTCCACGGTGGCCAAATGCCTTTAATTACAAACTAAAGTTTGTGGTGACTCCATCTTTGAAATTTATTCCTTATTTGATTTGTCTATTAACTTAAAAGGATTTTCAAGCATCTTGCAAAAGAAAAAGGCTGTGTAAAACAGCACCTAAATCTGAGTTTTGTGTCTGCAGCCCTCCCTGACCCCAGGTTTAACTGCAGAGAGTGGGGACTTGGGACTTCAAGGCTGTCTGTCCATTACTTTATTTTAAAGCAGTGAATCATCATATTTTAAAAAATTAAAAATTGAACAGGAAATAAAGAACTGGGGAGTGCTGGTTCAAGAAAACTGCTTCAAACTAGGAAAAAAAATCCCCAAATTGTCTTCTCAGGAGAGAAGGAAAGGGAAGGTTAAACTCGGGGATGTGAAGAGTGGGATTCTGCAGGCTCGGATTTTTTTTCCCTGGATTGTTTTCCTTGAGCTGCTCCCTGCTGTGGATGTGGGGATCAGTGTCTGCTTGTTTCTTGTGCCCTGCAGGTTCTCCAGGTCGCCTCTCTGTCCAATGAAACCTTAGAAGTGCCCAACGAGGAGCTGCACAAGCTGCAAGGTGACAGCACTGATGGCAGGGACAGAGGGGGAGAGCTGGGGCTCACTGCCAGGCCGTGGGGTGCCAGAGCTGCTCTCACATTTGTAGGGTTTTTAGATGAAGGAAGAAATGATGAATCTGATTCTTTGTTCTTAGAAGGCTAATTTATTACTTTAAGATATTATATTATATAAAAGAGTGCTGTACTAAACTATACTAAAGAATAGAGAAAGGATACAGACAGAAGGCTAAAAGATAATAATGAAAACTTGTGACTCTCTCCAGAGTCCAACACAGCTTGGTCATAATTGGCCAATAAGTCAAAACAATTCACATAAAACCAATGAAACAATGTCCAACCACATTCCAAAGCAGCAAAACACAGGAGAAGCAAATGAGATAAAATTGTTTTCCTTTTTCTCTGAGGCTTCTCAGCTTCTCAGGAGAAGAATCCTGGGCAAAGGGATTTTTCCAGAAAATGTGACTGCCACAAGCTGGCACTGCAGCAGGGTTTAATCAGGAGGAGAAATGGAAAAATAAAACTTCACCTGTGGCCTGGGAGTAGAAACACTCCTAAAAAAAGAAGGTTTGCAAGTAAGAAAGGCCTCGTGCTGGCAGTAACATAATCCACATCAAAAACTCTGTTTTATTGACTTCTTCAAATGGCAGCTCAAGCCCTAAAAAAATCTGTTGGCTCGTTATTATTTTAAATAAGGAGGCTCTGGGTAAATTCTCTTGGTTAAGAGGATGAAGATAAAGCTGTCACACTTTTCTTTCCAGGAATAGAAACTGCCCTTAAAACCTGCTTGTTTACCTCCTGCAGCTCCTTATCTCCTCGTGGCCTCTTCTCTCCCCAGATGCTGGTGCTGCGGGTGACGATGCAGCGGGGACAAACGGCAAAGGGAGCCCCGAGGGGACAGCCAGCCCTGTCCTGTTCCTGAACAACCCGGGAGCCGGGGAATCCCTTCGCTCCACGCTGCAGAGGTGCCTCACATTAACTCCATTTTCTTCCTGCCTTAGCTGATGATTGTTTGAGCCCAGCTGCTGGCGTTAAATTGCTGCTAAGTGGTTTTATCCTGTATTTCTCATTAAAGCCTGGGTTTGTAGGTGAGAGGGAGGGGTTGGGCAGGATTTGCTGTTGGAATGGGTTTGGATTAAACAGCAACCCGACATTGTTGTCACTTGATGATGGTCTGACAAGGAAATGTGTTTGTGGGATTCCATCCAGACCCCCACATTCCAGAATTCTGGGGATAACACAGTGCTCTGGTCAACTCAGGCATGTGCATTCCTGTTGGTGATGGTTTTGTATGGATATGGAGGGACAGGACACAGGGAATGGCTTCAGAGTGACACAGGGATATTGGGAAGGAATTCCTGGCTGGGATGGTGGACAGGGGCTGGAATAGAATTCCCAGTGAAGCTGGAGCTGCCCCTGGATCCCTGTTAGTGTCCAAGGCTGGGCTGGACAGGGCTTGGAGCACCCTGGGATAGTGGGAGGTGTCCCTGCCCGTGGCAGGGGGTGGAATGAGATCCTTAAGGTCCCTTCCCACCCACACCATTCTGGGACTGAGAACAATTCCAAACCCACCATGTGAAGGGATCCCAGGATGGTGCTGGAAGAAGAAGCTTTATCCCAGCTCTTCCCCAGCCTGGGAAGTGGTGGAGAGACACAAAAGCATTTCTCCACTATTCGTTCCCTTTGCAGTGTGATCAGTGGGGTTGGGGAGCTGGACGTGGAGAAGGATTCTCCAAAGGAGGAGGACAGCCAGGCCAAGGAGAGGCCTTATCCCGACTGCCCGTTCCTGCTGCTGGACGTGCGGGACCGCGACGCCTACGAGCAGTGCCACATCGTGGGAGGTGAGCAGCACGGGCTGCAGCTCTGGGCCACGTCCCTGCTGGAGTTTGTCCCCCACTGGGACATCCCTGGGTGTTCCCAGTGCTTCCCCAGCACATCCCTCCTTCCTGGGAGGGGATGAGGGGCCTGAGCTGATGTTGATCCCATACTCGGTGGGTTCTCAAGGCTGTTGTATCCCAGGCTGTTGGTGTTCAGCCTCTGGATAATTTTCCCTCTTTTTTTCCTTTCTGCAGCTTATTCCTATCCCATTGCAACGTTGTCTAGAACCATGAATCCCTATACAAATAATATTCTGGAATATGTATCCTTTACATGGGAACGTGGAGGGATGTTGGTGGGAGCTCCCAAAATCAATTGGAGCTTATCCAAGCAAAGTTAGGGATCTCAGAAAGGGTGAGACAGGAGGTGGAGTTACCTGGTGCAGCTCCACTGCCTCCATCAGATGCTGGATTCTGCTTCCTCAAGGTTCCTCTTGACTCCAGTGGGAGCTGCCTGGATTTGGCATTTCCCAGGATTTTGGCTGCTGGAAGGCCGAGGCAGACTTGGGCACTGCTGTCCTGCTGCTGCTCCAGGGATGCATCCATCAAATCCTTTGGCTTCCTGTCAGCACCTTGATGGGATTGGGGACAGACAGGATTATTAAACGGGATTAGGCTGATCATTCCCAGGCTGTTGATTCTGAGGGGAGGTTGTAAACAAAGGGGCTGTTGCCATTCCCAGTCTTCAAGCACTGCTGGATTCAGTGGGAATTAAGCTGTGTCTGGCAAGCCTCAGCCACTGAGAATTCCGCAGGGAGAACATTCCTGCTTGCAAGCCAAGTATGGAGTCTTTCCCTCCCCAATCCCATTAGTCTCTTTTGCTTCCTAAAATGTTTCAATATCCTCTTAAGTTCAACAGTGACTCCTTAACAATTCCCATGGCAGAAAAACGCCCATGGAAAAATCATCATCGTGTACGACAACGACGAGCGCTTGGCGAGCCAGGCGGCCACCACCATGTGCGAGAGGGGCTTCGAGAACCTCTTCATGTTATCTGGGGGTACGTGGGGCTGGGAGAGCTCCCCCAGACCTCCTGGGGAAAAGGGACAGTGGGGAGCAATGTATGGAAGCTGGAGATGGGAAAGATCTGGGTTGTGGAATCACGGGATGGTTTGGGTTGGAAGGAAACTGATGGATCATCCAATTCTAACCCCTGCCATGGCAGGGACACCTCCCACTGTCCCAGAACGTCCAGCCCCAGTGTCCAGTCTGGCCTTGGACACTGCCAGGGATGCAGGGGCAGCCCCAGCTGCTCTGGCAGTTCCAGCCCAACCAGGAATTCCTCATGGCCAAGATCCCATCCATGGCTGCCCTCTGGCAGTGGGAGCCATTCCCTGTGTCCTGTTCATCCCTTGTCCCTTGTCCCCAGTCCCTCTGCAGCTCTCCTGGAGCCCCTGCAGGCCCTGCCAGGGACTCTGAGCTCTCCCTGGACCCTTCCCTTTTCCAGGGGAACATTCCCAGCTCTGGGAGCATCTCCACAGCCATCCTCTGGGCTCTCTCCAGCACCTCCACTTCCTCCTGCTGTTGTCCCCAGAGTTGGACTCCATGTCACCTGAGCAGGGCACAGGGACAGAGTTCCCCCCTCTCCTGCTACCCACAGTTCTCCGTCCAAACTTTGGACCCCCAGCTCCATGAATCCCTCATAACTGGTCCCTCCTGACCCATCCAGCTGGGATAACAGCTGCTCTGTGTCCGTTAAAAGAATGAATGGGGATATATTTAATGAAGTATCTTCAGGTACATTAAGGGCAGCTGAAGTTGATTGACCTTTTATGTGGAGTTCAGTCATGCACTAATACAGTACAGGATTTGAAAAATATAAAAGCTAAAATTCTAAGGCATCACCAGAACGTGCTTCAACCTCATCATGGAATGGTTGGGTGGGAAGGGACCTCAAACCCCATCCATCCCACCATGGACAGGGACACCTTCCCCTATCCCAGGTTGCTCCAAGCCCATCCAACCTGGCTGGACGCATCCAGGGATGGGGCAGCCACAACTTGTGGACAGCCAGTTTGTGATTTGGGGTTGTTTTCCCCACAGGCCGCCTTACCCGGGGTGTTTCAGGCCGCGATTCCAAGCTCTCATCCGTGAGGAGCAACCCCAGCCTCCCCAGCACTGCTCGCACCGTGGGATCCCTGAGCAGCCGCTCCCACAGCAGGACCAGCATCCAGAACAGGCCCTGGAAATAAAGGAGTATCCAGGTTTTGGGAATCCTGAGCAGTGCAGCCCCTTTGTGGTTTTAGGAATCGGCAGGGAAAAGCAGCCCTGGTGAGAATGGGCAGCTCGGGTAAGGCTGGGCAGCTGGGATGGTGTTTCCTAAAAGCAGGAATGGCATCACTTGGGGTGCAGGGCACAACAGAGGTGATAGAACTGGTTTTGTAGGGGAGGGAGAAAACTCCTAGTAAAGGCTGGCACCAGTAGAAACTGTTCCACAAAGTTTTTAGTCCAGCTGAAGGAATTTGTGTCCATAAATTCCTGGGCCGTGCCTGGAGCTATGAGGGTGAACAGGCCACAAACCATCTGTGAGCATGAACTTTGGTGGTTTTAGCAGAGATAAAGACACTCAGCAACTTGCCAAAAGTGAGAGAAGATCCTGGAAGGGTTGTTTGTTGGGTTTTTTTAAAATAAATTATGATAATGAACAGAAGTATTTGTAATAAAGATGTTTTTTATTGCCCAGTTGGTGCTGTGACAGTCGTGCTTGCTCATGGACACTTTGTGAATAGTTGTGTCTTTTTCAAGGTGAGCTGGAGGAGAATAACTGGAATTTTTTTTTCCCAATGACTCCTTTGCCAGTGGTTTTTTAGGAATTTCTTTAAGGTTTAGGGTGGCTGAAGGAAAATTTGCTGCTGCTGCCTCACCAGGGTCCCTAAAACCCAGCAGGGCCCTGGAATCAGAACTGAACAAGGTGAAGGTTTCCTGGAAAGTGAGTAGCACAGTGTTCCTTGAATTGGTGCTTCTGGATAACCTGGGAATCCTCTGAATTTCCTGAGCTGCCTATGGGACACCTGGGAGGGGATTTTGGGGGGATTCTGCTCTCCAGATTTTCCATCTGGCATTGCTGAGCCTGCTCCTGCTTTGGTTATCATGGTCTTGTGGGGTTTGTGTGTATTTTTTCCCCCTTTTTGAAGCAGACAATCTTCAACACATCCCAAAACTCACTGGTGATTTTGGGATAATTCTGGTGAAAGGACAAAAAGTAGGAGAAATGGCATGTAATTTCCTGTTTGGGAGATTAGGAGTCAACATCCCTGAGCACATGTGTCTTTTATTGTGATTGTGAGTGTGAAATCAGACAATGCTGGTAGCAGGACTGGCAGGTCCTGCTGCTGTGGGAGTAGATTTTTCCAGCTCCATGAGCTCTTGGCAGTGTCTTTGCATTGGCTAAAATCCTGATTTTGGTGTCCAGCTGTGGGAGACAGATCCAGAGTCCCTGGCTGCTCCGTGCTGCATGAAAACCTCCTGGTGAAACTTGGATAAAACTGGCTTGAGTTGTTTGAGATCCTCCAAATCCAAGGAATCAAAGCAAGGACTGGATGTACTTTCCCACCATCTCAATGGATTTGTGTGGATTTGGACTCTTGGTGTTGTTTGGAGCAGAGTCAAACTCCGTAGAGGCTTTAATTGTTTAACTTAATAAAATGTGAATTACAGCATCTGTTTGGGTGATTTATTTGCAGCTTTGAGAGCTGTGGAGAGCCTGGAAAAGCTGGGAGTGAGCAGGGGCTCAGCTCCCCATTCCCTAGGGATTGCAGCAGGTGAGGAGGGGTCACACAGTCAGAAAAGTTTGGCTGGGAAAGGGACCTTAAAGCACATCCAGGTCCAACTCCTGGACGCCTCCCACTGTCCCAGGCTGCTCCAGCCCCAGTGTCCAGCCTGGCCTTGGGCACTGCAGGGATGCAGGGGCAGCCCCAGCTGCTCTGGCAATTCCAGCCCAGCCAGGAATTCCTCATGGCCAAGATCCCATCCATGGCTGCCCTCTGGCACTGGGAGCCATTCCCTGTGTCCTGTCCATCCCTTGTCCCCAGTCCCTCTGCAGCTCTCCTGGAGCCCCTGCAGGCCCTGCAATGTGCTGGAAGCTCTCCCTGGATCCTTCCCTTCTCCAGGGGAAAACTGGCTTGAGTTGTTTGAGATCCTCCAAATCCAAGGAATCAAAGCAAGGACTGGATGTACTTTCCCACCATCTCAATGGATTTGTGTGGATTTGGACTCTTGGTGTTGTTTGGAGCAGAGTCAAACTCCGTAGAGGCTGAGAGGTTTAATTGTTTAACTTAATAAAATGTGAATTACAGCATCTGTTTGGGTGATTTATTTGCAGCTTTGAGAGCTGTGGAGAGCCTGGAAAAGCTGGGAGTGAGCAGGGGCTCAGCTCCCCATTCCCTAGGGATTGCAGCAGGTGAGGAGGGGTCACACTGCAGCTCTCCTGGAGCCCCAATAAATCCTCACGACCTCATGTCCCAGAGCCCAATTCTCTTTCCACCCTCTTCCAGATCAAAGGGAAAACCACCACCTTCCTTCCTTTTTCTTCCTGCTATTTTCATGCCCTTTCCATCAATTCCTTTTCCAGGCCACTGACCCAGCACACCCGGCACCAACTCCAAAAGGGCTTTTCCACCCAATTTGGGAAAAAAGAGGAAAACAACCACAAGCTTTTCTCATCCTTCTTTCCATTTATTTACTGATTGCCTTCTTCCCTCTCTCCAGCTGCTCCAGCCATGATCCCAGCTCAGTAGGGGTGGTCCCGGGCGTGCTCCATGATGACCTTCAGCGCCAGCCAGGTCTCCTCGGCGGTGGGAACGATCTGTTTGGCAGGCAGCAGGAAGCCGTAGCGCCCCGTGTCCCGCAGCTCGAAGGTGAAGGAATATTTAATCCCCTGGTTGTAGGTCCAGTCGACGGTCGATCCACTCGCTCTGTCTGGGGGAGGAAAAAATGGGAGAGATTCAGAGCCTCGATCGCTTTGTACAGAAATCCCATGGGGTATTTGGGATGGTTTTGGCATTTGGGGGTTTTGGGGCTGCCCCAGCACTTACAGATGGTGGTGATGATGCTGCCGTACTCGTAACTGGTGCCGTACAGGGAGGACAGAGCTGCCACGGCCTTGGCAGAAATCTCGTGCTGGGAATACAGGAAACAGGGAAAGATGAGCCAAAGAAAAGAAAAACCTGTGGGATACAGCTTTTTTCTGGGTGCAACAAAGCTCCTCCCAGCTTCCCAAGGGATGCAGGACAGAGGTGGCTCCTCCTTGGAGCAGCAGAAGCGCTCCACCCCATCCCAACCCCTCAAAGCACATGGGCCTCACCAGTTCCTTGTCATCTGGCGCCGGGGTCGCGGTGTAGCCGTAAGGATAGAGCAGGAGCTGGGAATAGCTATGGATGGAGACAAAAGCCTTGATGTTGCCATGGCTCTTCACAAAGTCCACGATGGATTTCACCTCGGGCTCCGAGTTGGGGTAGGGTCCGTGGTATGTCTCCGAGCAGGAGTTTCCGCTGGCTCCAGCATCTGTGGAGAAGAGATTGGTGAGAACACAGGAGGAATTTGGGGGCTTCCAAGCCCAAGAGGTTTTCCCACCCCTCAGTTCCTTGGTGGTGATCAAGGAATGCTCCCGGGGCTCCTCCTAGAGCTTTGTATGGTGACTCACTTGTCACTGGGACATCAAAGCCCTGGTGAAGCCCAAACCCTCGGCTCTGCCACAGAGAGCAAATCCCACCTCTTCCCCAGGGGACATCAATGGATCTTTGAGCCAGAAACAACTTTGGAGCCTCCAGCTGGAGAGTGGGAACGCTCCACAGGGGCAAGGGGACAGCTCTGACCTCCAAAACCTGCGTCCCAGTTGCGGTTGGGGTCCACTCCGACACAGATGGCACCCGCGTGCTTGGACCTGGTCTTGCGCCACATGCGGTTCTGGAAGGGCAGAGCCTCCTCAGATGGTGCCCAGGGCTGGAGCTCCACAGCTCGTGGTGGGCCCCTTCCCATCCCATGGAAACGTGGGTGAGGAGGCTTTGCCCTCTCAGGGATATGCAACCCCCCAGACCCTGCTCCCCAAGCCCCATCCAGAGCAGCTGTAGGAAGCAGGGAGAGGAGATCTGGGGCAGTACCGTGGAGTGGGTGTAGGCAAAGCCATCTGGGTTGGTGACAATCTCCAGGAAGATGTCCATCGTCTCCAGGATGGAGGCCACACCTTCGTTATTCGCGTGGTCCTGGACGATCTAGAGAGGATGGAGGTTTGGGGCTCCCTGTCCTTGCTGTGGGATCACCCAGCTGGATCCCACAGCTCCTGAGGACCGGGTGGCCCTTTTGGGGTGTGTCAGTACCTTCTGGGCAAACCAGACGCCGCTGGCCTGTGTCACCCACTCGCGGGAGTGGATCCCGGTGTCGATCCAGATGGCCGGGCGGTTCGTGCCCCCTGTGCTGAACTGGGAGAGCAGAGAGAGGGGGTTAGCTTTGTCCCTGTCACCACTTTCCCCTCTGGATCACGATCCCCAAATCCTCACCTTGAGCACGTAGAGAGGACGGTTCTCGGTCGAGCGGCCAATCTCCAGCTTGCTCACCAGGTTGGGGTTCTCGGCCACCAGCATGTCCATGAAATTGTAGATCTGGGAATGAGAGATGTGGGGGTCATTCCCAGCTCAGCCCCTGCCCAAGAACAAACTTTTTCCCCCAAAATGCCCCAAATTTTGTGCTTTCCCACCTCATCTATGGTGTGGTAGGCCTCGTAGTTGAAGGTGCTGGTGTCGACGGACCGCTGGCGGCTGCTGCGGAGCATCTCCATCTGCTCTTCAGCCAGCAGGGCCTGTGGGACAAGGGTGGGATGAGCCTCGTTCCCACTGATGGGATCCCATCTCCCTCACCTTCCCTGCGGCACCGCTGACCTGCACGTCCTCGATCATGATGGAATAGGAGACCCCACTGGCCTCCAGGTGGGCTTTGACGGCCTGCAGGCTGCGGAAGGGCACGCGGATGTCCACGGGAAGTCCGAGCCTGCGGGGAGCCAGCCAGAAATCCAGCTGGATGGGGGAAAATGGAGATAAGGGGTGAGATCCTGCCTTGGGATGCACCCCCAGCACCAGTCTGTCTTGCTTTTCACCGCTTGGTTCCCATAATCCCACGTCCAACCCCATCCTTGCTTTGCTTGGGGGGGTCCCCAGAATCCACCTCCACACCCAGTACCTGCAGATGCTCCAGGTCCTGCAGCTCCTGCACCTTCTGCAGCTCCTCATCGCTCTGGGGGACGATGCGCAGCACCTGGTGCCTGTGGGGTCACGACGTGCTGAGGGGTGTGGGACGAGCTCCGGCCCCACTAGTCCAACCTAACCCCCATCCATCCCCCCATTCCAGGGATTTCCCCTGAGCCTTTTCCCTGTGCTCCCTTGGGGCTGAACCAGCTCCTTCTGCCCCACCTGGTGCCACCTCCCCATCCCAGTCCCCCTACCCAAAGAAGGTCTCGGTGCAGGTGGCCACTGCCACCAGGGCAGCCAGGAGCACGGGAAGCCTCATGGTCAGCGGGGAGAGTCGGTCTCACATCCCAGCAGTGCCCTGGGGCCTCTTAAATCCCATGGGATGGTGGCCCCAGCCCGGCCCCTCCAGCTGTCCCTTTTCCCAGGGCCTTGGGAAGGCTCTGGCCAGCCAAGGTCAGGCCCTGCTGTCCCCATCCAGGCGCTCCCAGTCCTGGCCAAACCTGTCCCAGGAACCTGCTGGGGCCGTGGTGAGTCAGCTGCCAGCCAGGTGAGACCGGGAGGTGCCAAAATCCCATAACCTCCAGCATTGGCTGAGGGGAGGGAAAGGGTCATTTTGGGTTGAGAATGTGCGAAATGCAGATTTTCACTTGGGGCTTGGTGAACTGGATCCCTAAGCCACAGCGGTGGGGAAACAGGTTTCAAATTTGGCTGAGGAAAGTGGTGTTAAGTTTGGCCCAGGACAGAGGTCAGAGCAGGTGACAGTTGTCCCAGTAGCCAAAAACAAACAGCAAATGCCCTGAGGGTACCCCATGTCCCTCCTTGTAGCCCCCTGGGAAGTCATGATGGAACTAAGCTGCTCAAAACCCCACAAATTTGGGGCTGCTTGCCCAAAAATCCTCATCTCCTCCCATACTTGCTGTTGGCTCCAAAGGATGGGGACTTTGAGCCAAAGTCACAAGGGGAAAATCAACACCTGCGGGACTGGGAGTCCTTTTCCACCCTTTTTTTGGAGTTTAGCATGAAAACAATGAGGGTGCCTGAAACCACTGAATCTCCATGAAGATTTATTGAGAGGAGGGAATGCTGTGGGAGGTGCTGGGGTCAGTATGGATGCTCCAGGACGTGGACCATGATGTCCAGGAGTGCCGGCCACGTCTCGGTGGCAGTGGGGACGATCTGGGAGCTGGGCAGGAGGAATCCATAGCGCCCCGAGTCCCTCAGCTCCAAGGTGAAGGAATATTTCACCCCGTTGTCATAGGCCCAGTCGATGGTGGTGCCTCCTGCCATGTCTGCAGGGAGAGGAGACCAGATGGGAGCCCATTCCCGAGGGATTTGCTGCGGGATGAGGGAGGGACACTCACAGATGGTGTTGGCAATGCTGCCGTAGGTGTATTTTGTCCCGAACACGGCGGCCAAGTCGCTCACGGCCTTCTTGGCCAGTTCATTCTGCAAAGGAACCACCAAAAGTGGTGGGATCTTGATCACGGGGCAGGGGGATCCAGAGCCCATCATTCCCTATCCCTTCTGCTCCAGGTTTTCCCAAAAAACCCTTAATGTTTGATGTTTGAGGTCCATCTTGCGACCACCCTCCTCCAAGACCCAGGTGCAGGGGTTCAGTATTTGGGTTGCATCTAACGAGAGGAGCGGGGAAGCTCCTGGGATGCTCTGCCTGACTGCCAGGTGGTCACAGCCCCACGTTTTGGGGCCATCTCACCATTTCCTGGTGGTCGGGTGTGGGCGCCCTCCTGTATCCGTAGGGGAAGAGCAGCATCTGGGAGTAGCTGTGGATGGAGATGACGGATTTGACGTTCCCATGAGCACGGATGAAATCCACAATGGCTCTCACTTCCCTCTCGGAGTGGGCGTGAGGGCCGTGATAGGTCTCGGAGCAGGGATTGCTGCTGGAGCCAGCACCTGGAGCAGGGGGAGGAGGAGATCCAGAGAGGATCCCTCAGGAAGGGTTTCCATCCCTGGGTTTCTCCACTCTAGCAGAAAGTTTTGATGTTTTGAGGCACAAACAATGCCCAGTGTGGGGACCTGGTGGCTGAGGCCTCACCTCCAAACCCAGCATCCCAATTTCGGTTGGGATCCACTCCAACACAGAGGGATCCAGCGTTGACGGACCTGGTCTTGCGCCACAGGCGGTTCTAGGAGCACATGGAAAGGACACTGGAACAGGGATGTGAATCCCAACGCCTGCTCAAGCATCTCCAGGGATCTTCACTCACCGTCCCACATGGGGAGGAGCATCCCTCCCCACCCAAAAACCACGGACAGCCATGGTTCGGAACAGCACGGGGACAGGATCCCCCCCGTGGTGTCCCCACACTCACAGAGCTGTGGGTGAAGGCAAAGCCGTCGGGGTTGGTGACAATCTCCAGGAAGATGTCCATGCTTTCCAGGATGGCTGTGACAGAGGGGTCCTGCCCGTATTCCTTGGCAATCTGTGGAGGGAGAGGAGCAGGAGCTGCCCCAGTGCCCCTCGGAGATGAGGGATGGGACAGATGTGGGGTAAGAATTGGGGTCCCACATCCCGAGGTCACCTTGTTGGCCGTCCAGACCCCGGTGGCTTGGGTGATCCATTCCCGCGCGTGGATGCCGGTGTCCAGCCAGATGGCCGCACGGTTCGATCCCCCGGTGCTGAACTGTGGAATCACGGGATCATTGAGGTTAGGAAAACCCTCCAGGATCATGGAATCCACCCTGTGTCCCATCCCCACCTTGTCCCCAGCCCAGAGCTCTGAGTGCCACCTCCAGGAGTTCCTCAGACACCTCCAGGGATGGGCACTCCAAACCTCCCTGGGCAGCCCCTGCCAAGGCCTGAGCACCCTTTCCATGAGGAAATTGCTGCTGGTGCCCACCCTGAGGCTCCCTTGGCACAGCTTCCCATCCTGAGGGGCATTTCCAGGGCGAGGCTGCCCCAGGACCCACCTTCAGCACGTACAGGGGCCGGTGCTCGTAGCTCTGCCCGATCTGGATCTTGCTGACGAGGCTGGGATGATCCTCCACCAGGCCATCCATCCACTCATAGATCTGGAAGGAGGAGCTGCTGGGTCATGAGGCTCAGCCTGCTTCTCACCTTTTACTTTTGAGGGTATCCAGCACCAGATGCAACAAGCAGAGCTTCCCTGGGGAAGGTCTGGTGCTTCTCTGGAGACCTGGGACTCCCCTGGAGAAGACCTCGTGCTTCCCTGGAGAAGCACTTCCCACACGAGGTGCCTGGGGCTCTGTGTGAGCAGGGAAAGGCACATCACAACATTTTTGGAGAAGTAGAATGAATGGTGGAGGAAAAAGCTCTGAGACCCCCCCCCTCCAACACGACCA
The DNA here is from genome assembly GCF_017590135.1 of Pyrgilauda ruficollis. NCBI lineage: Eukaryota > Metazoa > Chordata > Aves > Passeriformes > Passeridae > Pyrgilauda > Pyrgilauda ruficollis. The sequence goes on from NW_024523723.1 coordinate 74,866, forward strand.
CAGCCCCCACCAGTCCCAAACTGGGCTCCAAGCACCCCCAAAATGAAGCTGAAAATGTCTTCCACAGGATGGAAGATTCCAGAAGTAGCCACACTGGATAGGGAAGGCTTCCCAGTCTCCCATCTCAGCTAAAAGCTCCACCAAGGAGGAGAAACGTGTCCCAGGGAGGTCTCACCTGTCACCAAGAACTCACCACGACCTTCACCACATGGATGTGACCCCAGCAGGACAAAACCAATGCTCTGCACAGAAAGGTACCTCATCTATCGTGTGGTAGGAGGTGAAATCAAACATCCTGGAGCTTCTCTTTACCCTCCTAGACCTCCTCATGCTTTCCTTTTCTTCATCCAATAATTCCTGGTTAGGAGGCAAAAAACCCCCAAGATCAAAAAGGCTGGAAGGAGCAGGGGGTTGGATTTTTCTTCTTGATTTCCAACTTTTTGGACTTCTCTCAGGGCTGAGCTGCAGGAGCTCATCCTGTTCCCATCATAGCCATTACCTGCACGTCCTCGATCATGATGCTGTAGGAAAAATTATGGGAATCCAGGAATTTTTTGACTCCTTGGAGGCTGGGGAAGGGCACCCGCAGGTCCACGGGGTGGCCAAGGCTGTTGGGGTGATGCCAAAAATCCACCTGGGAAGGAGGAGTTGAGCTGAAAGGGAGACCTCGGCCCCATCCTGTCCTGGTGCTCATCCACTGAGCTCCCCAGCACCTCCAGGGGTCTCACAGCAGTTTCCATGAAGGATCTAAAAAGGTTTTTGAGCAAATTTTGGGCCACAGATGGATGTCTGGGTAGGGATTTACAGAAATATTTCAGCCCAAGTTGTTGAAATATTTGTGGGATGTTTCCAGATCATACAAAACAGGAACTCTGAGCTCAGGGAGCCCCAGGTCAAATTCACATTTTTATGGTTCTAAATTATACAACTCCACAATGGGGAGGAAAAAGGATGGGATGGCAAAAGAAGGAGGGAGCCCTGGATTCACCAGGGTCTGTGACCAGGGGGGTGCTCAGGACCCCTCAGGGCTCACCTGCAGCTCCTCCTGCTCGCCCAGCACCCCGAGCAGGGCGATGTGCTCCTCGTTCCTGGCTGTGACACGCAGGACCTGGTCCCTGCAGGGAGGCAGAGGGGTCACAGGGAGGGCACTCTGGCCTGGGGGAGGCTGGGGAAGATCCACACCAGCTCAGAGGGTTGGAAAATGCATCAATTGTTGGTGTTGAGAGAAAAAAGTGCAGGTTCAGAGCAGCCATGATGGGAAAAGAGCAAGTGCTGGGGGCCTGAGATGATCTCCAGCCTTGTTTGATCAGCTCCCAAGATGTTGGGGAATATCTCACATGGATATGTTCTGTATCTGTGGATGTACTCCCTAGCAGAGGTCCCAGTCCAGCCTGGCTGGGCTTCCCAAGGGCTGGCACAGCCCCTGGAGAGGAGGAAATGTTCTATGGGAGAAAGGTTTCCTCATCTCAGATCAATCCTCTACCTCCAACCACTCTTGCTGGGCAATGCTTAAAGCTGCTCCCAAAACAGCACAAAATTCCTTCACCTTTCCCCTTTCGTACTTTCATTTATCAGTTTAACCAGCTCCCCAGGGTGATAACAATTTCCATTCTGTGCCTGGAGGACTCAGGCAAGCATGAAATCCTTGTGGTTTTTCCAAACTCAGGGAGCAGCCCTGACATTCTCTGGACAGTCTTGGCTCCCAGCTGCTCAGACCCCTCTCAGCCACCCCCTGCCTGGAGGAGAGTGATGGGATCCTGGATGGATCCTTCAACCATGGCATCGTGTCCGAGGAGGAAGGAAAGCAGGAAGGAAGGTGGGTCAGTCACATCACAGAATATCCTGAGCTGGAAGGGGTCCACAAGGATCAAATCCAACTCCAGGCTCTGTCCAGAAACCCAACAATCCCACCCTGTCCTTGAGAGCATTGTCCAAACACTCCTGGAGCTCTGGGAGCCTTGGGAATGTGACCATTCCCTGGGGAGCCTGGGCAGTGCCAGCATCCTCTGGATCAGGAACCTTTCCTGATATCCAACCTAAGCCCCCCTGGCACAGCTCCATCTGTTCCCTGGGTCATGAGAGCACCAGCTCTGGCTCCAGTGTTGGTCCAGCTGGTGGGAGTACTTTTTTATGGATAAGTTTTCCCTACTCTGAACACAGAATTCCCACTTTCTCTACAAGTTAGTTCTCATTGCCCATCCATTCATTGAGACCTTTCTGGAAATGAGCTGGAAGCTTTGGGAGTTTTGGGTTGTCCTGACCCCCCCTCTATATTCCATGCCCTCTTTTCAGCCTCATTCCTGCACTGGACTGTGCTGTTCTTATCTGCAGGAGCTGCAGCCAGGATGTGCATCCTGGAAAAGTGCTGCCCTCCCTCCACAAGGCCCTTTCTCCAGCCACATCTTGCTCTTTCCCACGGCGTGTTATTCCCAGCAATCCTTGGTTACTCCCAGAAATCCTTGGCTGTTATTCCCAGCAATCTTTGGTTACTCCCAGAAATCCTTGGCTGTTATTCCCCACAATCCTTGGCTGTTATTCCCAGCAATCCTTGGCTGTTATTCCCAACAATCCTTGGGTTTTATTCCCAGCAACCCTTGGATGGCTCCACAGCCATCATCTTTGAGCCATACACATGCTCCCCATATCCTCTGGGATTCCACAGCCTGGCAAAGCTTGGAGCAATACCCCCAGGCTTCAGCATTCCCTAATTTCTGTCTGCTGCATGCTCCAAACCTCCCTCCAAACCTGGGGTGGAACCAAATCTTTCCTGGTTGGCAGAAAACCCTGTTGGATTTCCATCCTTTGGGATGTCACCCTTCTGGCTGGCCCCGAAGGACCGGGGTGGGGATGGGCCATCCCCATCCCAGCCGTGCTGTCCCACCGCCCCCTGCCCCAGCAGGACTCACCCCACAAAGAGCTGCTCGGTGCTGCTGACCCCCAGGAGGGCGAGGAAGACCAGGAGGGTCTCCATGGTGGGTGGGAGCAGAGCAGAGCCCCGAGGATGGACAGAACCCCCTCGGTGGTCGGGGTCCCTCCCGGAGCTCCTCACCGGGGCCGCATCCGCCGTCCCCGCGGCGTCGGCAGCGACAAACAGAGCAGGCAGGAAGGGCTCCCGCGAGCCCAAATGTTTGCTTTATTTGGCAAAGTCAACACGAGAGCAGCCAAATTAGGGAGGATCTGATAACGTCTTCCTCGGTGAGTGGGTCCTGGATGAGTGTCCCTGCTCCCAGCTCCGAGCTGCTGTGGGCACGGGCGGCTCCCAACCCACGGGCGTGGGACGGTGGGGATGGCGTGGTCACAGGAGCCCCAAAACCACAAGGAAACACCTCTTTGTTTCCATGGATTTCTTCATTACACATTGCTATGAGTAAGTCAATCATAATTATGATTAGTAATGCATGTGTAATGACAAGCTACTACAAAGTTACTTGCAGAAAAAGCAAACATTTAAACATAATCTTATTTATGATTAATTAGTTTATGCATACATGTATATCTATCTATCTATCTATATAAAATGTAAAATGTATTATTCAAATTATTCATCAAACCATTCCCAGGAGTGGGGTCATTTGCTGGTGGATGAAATCTCAGTTCAAAGCTGATGGAAGTCGTGGAGCTCGGAGGTGCACAAGGACGTGATGCTCAGAGAGAAAGGCTCATTTTTGGGTAGAAAATGAATTATTTTAATGTTTTCAGTGTAAGCAGTGGCTGTGTCACAGACTGGGGCTATCCCAGGAGGTCAGTTTGTCAGAGGTGTCTTTGTTCCCCCGTTAAAGCAGTGTCTTTGTTCTGCAGGTTACAGCAGGGCCTTTGTTGGGCCTTATCTGTGCTGCCCCTGAGCTCCCACCGTGCTTGTCAGGGATGCTCCGGGTTCCTGGGCTGTGTTCCCAGGCTGGCAGGCACCTCCCAGGGCAGGTTTTTACAGCTGACATCCTCTGACCGTGTTTTTCTCCATTAAATCCAGGGGATTCTGCTGCACCAGGAGCAGGAGGTGCTGTGGGAAGGTGCTGGGGTCTGTTGGGGCTTTGCAGTGCAGAACTGGTGCTGTTGCTGAGGTGGTTCCAGGATCCTCCTCGGAGGCTGGTTGAGGTGGGAAGGGACCATGGGAGGTCTGTATCCAATGCCTGGGTGGAGCATGGGCAGCTCTGGGGACCCACCAGGGCCCTCCTCGTTGGATCTTGGAGTCCTCCAGAGATGGAGGCTGCACAGCCCCACTGGCACCAGGTTCTGCTGCTTCTCCTCCTGGTGGAAAGCATTTCCTGATGTCCCTCCTGGCTCTCCCTTGTTCCAGCTGATGCTGTTGTCTCTCCATCACCCTCTGTGGTGAAGAGCTTGGCTGTTTCCTCCATAATCTCCTTCCCTGGGATGGGAAGGTCCCTGTTAAGTCCCCCCACCCAGACCTGTGTCATCTCCAGCTCATCTCCGTTCTCACCCCACCATGGCACACACCCTCCTGTTCCTCTGGGTGGCATCCACTGCTCTGGCTCCAGATCTCTCTGGAGTCAGGGTTCCAGACTGGGATGAGCTCTCCTCACACCAGGCACTTAAAGGGGAGGGGACAGGGGGCCTCAAGCCCTGGATGGTTGGAATGAGCCAGGACAAGGTCACAGTTCCACATTCCCAGCCGAGGCTCCTCAGGCTCTGCAGTTCCTGCTCTGGAGACAGGAGCTCGTCCAGGTCCAAGACCAGCTCTGTGCCCTGTCCCTGGGATTTACCATCAGTGGTTGTTAATCACCAGGCAGAGGATGGGATTTTGGAAAGCTGGGTCAGTTTGGGAAGCAGGTACCACTGGATAAGGCTGTGAGCAGAGGGGACAGGGACACGTGGGCAGCACTGCCTGCCCCAAGCATGGGTTTGCTTTCCAAAACAGCTGCTTGTAACCCAAACCCAGCCCCCTGGGCTGCTTCCCTCAGCTGTGCCTTCCCCTTTTCCTGCCAACAGCTCCGTGCCCCGAGTCCGCGGGGTTTTATCGGACACATCAGCGCTGTTTGCTCTCCTGCCAGCCTCCCGAGGGTGAGTAACTCACCAGCTGCTGGGGGGTCACAAGACACCAAGATAAACCTGTTAGACTCGATAATCACCACAGCAGCAGCAGCCAGAGCTAATCTCTGATCCTTCAGGGCCTCCTGAGCTCTTTGTTCTTAATCCCCAAGAAATTTGCAGGATGAAAATGGAATGAGGGGCTCCCGAGGGACGGGGTGCTGGATCAGGGGAGGTGTCCTCCCATCTCCATCTTCCCTCCAAACATGTCCACTGGGAGGGAGGGAGAAGAGGGGCAGCCAAATATATGGGGGTGTACATTTGAGGACAGTGGTCAGGGGCCTGGCAGGGTCCTGAGGCTCGTTAAGGGAAATTAAATTCCTTTAATTAGTTCCATAGCCTGGATTATGCTGGTTAACACCAGGCCCTTTGCACCAGCCCCTTCACACTGGAGAAGGATCCAGGGAGAGCTCAGAGCCCTGCCAGGGCCTGAAGGGGCTCCAGGAGAGCTGCAGAGGGACTGGGGACAAGGGACAGAGGGATAGGACACAGGGAATGGCTCCCAGTGCCAGAGGGCAGCCATGGATGGGATCTTGGCCATGAGGAATTCCTGGCTGGGCTGGAATTGCCAGAGCAGCTGGGGCTGCCCCTGCATCCCTGGAGTGTCCAAGGCCAGGCTGGAGCAGCCTGGGACAGTGGGAGGTGTCCCTGCCATGGCAGAGGTGGCACTGGGTGTGTGGGCAGGGAGGGTTGTGTCCCAGAATCTCCTCAGGGATGTGTCACACACAAGGAGCACGTGCCAAACACCATGTGGGGAATGCACAGGGGTTTATTCAGCCCTTTCTATCACGACAGCCATCACAGCCCACGGAGGATTTATGAGCTGTGCTGCAGAGAGCTGACTCCCAGCCCAGCTCTCAGGAGGACTTGTTCCGCACGTGCTCCATGATTTTCTTCAGGCCCAGCCAGGTCTCCTTGGCAGCAGGGAGGATCTGGTTGGCAGGCAGCAGGAAGCCGTAGCGCCCCGTGTCCCGCAGCTCGAAGGCAAAGGAATATTTGATCCCGTTGTCATAGCTCCAGTCAATGCTGCCTCCACTGGCTTGGTCTGGAAGGGAAAGGGAGATGGTCCAGAGGGGGACAGAGGAATGGTGGAGTTCTGTTGTTCTGCTGTTGGTGTTTTGGGGGACAAGGAAGAGGTTTGGATGGGAACGCTCAGGTCCGATGTGTGACCAGTGGTGTCACTGCACAGGAGCACTGTGGATTCCACCAGGGGAGGACAGGGATTGGTGTCCTGGGACAGCCCCTAAAAGCTCTGAGTGGCCAGATACTCACAGATGGTATTGCAAATGGTGCCCACTTGGAAGGTGGTGCCATAGAGGGAGCGGATGGAGTTGGCAGCAGCTCTTCCCAGAGATTCCTGCAGGGGAGAAGATGAAGGGAAAGTCAGGAAGCTGCCACACTTCCTGGGATTAAACACTGGGATTTCACCAGAAATCTCCAAACTGCTTTGGAGATGATTCACACCAGCAGCAGCCACAGCTTCCACAGCATTTCTGGGAGGTGCCACTGCGGGTGAGTGAACTTCCAGCAGGTTCTGTAAGTGTTCATCCAGTGTTTATCTCACTGGCTTGTCAAGGGAAGGCTCAAGAGATACCAGAAATTCCCAAGGCAATTGGAATCTTCCAATACTCCAAGGTCAACTTTGTGCTCACTCCAACTACGTAATGGGGGTTGGATGGAAAACAGAGCTGGGTTCTTTGTGAAGGGGGGAAAAAGGCAACAAGTTGCCACAGGGGAACTGCATTTAGGTATTAGGACAAAAAAAATCCCCATGAGATTAGAGAAACTTTGGGATGAGCTTGAAAAAGCTGTGGAATTCTTCTTTAGAAATATCAAAACAAATCAATCCAAATTCAGACTGAAATTGGCTCTGACTCCAAAGCCCTTTCAGCACAGGGTTAGAACAGAGACCTCCAGAGGTCTTTCCCATTGCAATTATGGTTGTGAGATCCACATTGCCTCAGAGATATTATTCCAGCTGTGCTGCTGTCATTAGGGAAGAGTATGGAAAGTACAGCAAGGCAGCTGGACAGAAGAGAGGAAGGTAAAACCAAGTCCTGCTGTCTCACCAGCTCGGCATAATCGTCTGGCCTGGTGCATTTGTATCCATAGGGATACATCAGGAGCTGGGAATAACTGTGGAGGGTCAGGAAGGCCTTGAAGTTTCCATGATTCTTGATGAAGTCAACAACAGATTTCACCTCCACCTCGGAGTTGGCGCTGGGCCCGTGGTAGGAGTCGGAGCAGGGTCTGCTGCTGGCTCCAGGACCTGGTGGTGCAAGGAGGGAACAGACCCATGAGGGGTGGAATTCCTGGGAGGGCAGGGCAGAGCCACACAAAGCTGGGCTTTCCTAAGGACAGGGCTGCAGCCAAAGCAAGGCCTTAAACGCTGATAAATGCTCAAACAGCAGTGACAGAGTGTGCATGTTCAAGGGATGTACTTTGAGATGATGCAACCTGGAACAGGCTGCCCAGAAACCCAGGAATCCACATTCCTGGGGGTATTCTGTGGTTGGATGGGGCTGGGAACAACCTGGGATAATGGAAGGTGGCTTTGCCCATGGCAGGGAGTGGAACTAAATAGTATTTTGGGTCCTTCCAACCCAAACCATTTTTTGATTTCAGAATTCCATGACGCTGCCTCATCCTGTGCTTTAGGGTGATTAATGCCCTTTATAAAGGCAGCTGCTGGTTGTGTGTAACAGGATCCAGAATCCAGAAGCTTCATCCCTACCTCCAAAACCTGCATCCCAGTTCCTGTTGGGATCAACTCCGACGCAGATGCTGCCGGGGATCTTGGAGCGGGTTTTCCTCCACATGCGATTCTACAACAGAGAAATGCTCAAAAGGGAGAAATCTGGGTGCTGGCACCAAAACTGCTCCCCAGGAAGGGCTGCCATCCATGGGGGATTGATCCTAGGCATGATCCCAACAGTATTTCTGACTGCCAAGATGGGCCAATGGTCAAAAATCAAATGTATTTACAAAAACTGGGTATTTACAGGGGTTAGGATGAGTTAGACAAATAATGAGGATCTTTGTCTGCCCAACTCTTTGGTAACTCCTCTCACAGCATTAAGACTTTCAGAGCCCACTTCCCTCATGTTTATCATTTCCTTGGAAGAGCCAGGAATCTCACTGAGCTCAGAAAGCTGACCCACCGAGGTGTGAGTGTACACAAATCCATCAGGGTTGGCGACTGGCAGCAGGAAAAGATCCATCTTGTCCAGCAGGGAGGTGATGGACTCATCTGTTCCATAGTCAGAGGCAATCTAGGCAGAGACAGAGCACAGCCTGCTTAGCAGAGTAATTCCTTCCCAAATGTTCATTCCCTCATTGCTGGGGACACAGGAAAGGCTGGATTTTGGGGCAGGGCAACAAGGAACATCCCTTATCTGTGGGCCATAACTGTTCCTTGTTATGCATGTGGAGTGAGCAGTGAATCTGTTTTATTATTTTATTCTGAAGACAGGAGGTCTTCAGAATAAAATGGAAGAGGATAACAGCATTTTCTCCTACTGTCCCAGAGGACAGGACAAGGCTGGCACTAAGACTGAGATGGAAGAGCCAGGTTGGGAATTCTCAACTGTGCTGCACTGACAGAACCCAAGGAGCTTTTGGACAACACTCTTGGGCACAGGGTGGCTCTTGGGGATTGTTCTGTGCAGGGCCAGGAGTTGGAATCCATGATCCTGGGGGGTCCCTTCCAGCTCAGCTTATTCTGTGATCCTGTGACTTCTCTGGTGGCTCAGTCATTTCCAGCAGGATTTAAATCCTCATTTTTAGAGAGCTGGAGGTCTGGGCGTTTTGTGGAAGGAAACCAACCCCACTGCATTTTTCTGGGTGAGCAGAGCAAAGCAGCAATACAATCTCAGTCTTTGGTTATTTGTGTAACAATTTCCCCTGAACCACTGCTTTTTGTCTGCCTAAACTCAGCTGTTCTAACAGGACAGAGCTTCCCAATTCCAGGTCGAGGCAGCCACCACATCCTCAGGGAGTCAGCTGCTTTTGGGAGGTGAATTAACTAAAAACACAGAGTGCTGATATCCTCTGAAACAGCAGGAAACATTGCCAGGAGAGGCCAAGGTGAATCCCTGCTGCAGGAACCTTGTTGGCGATCCACAGGGCGCTGGCCTGGGTGACCCACTCGCGGGAATGGATGCCGGCGTCGAGCCAGATGGCCGGGCGGTTGGAGCCCCCGGTGCTGAACTGGGAAACCAAACACAGCATGTCAGACTCTGACACCTCTCAGTCGAGCACATCCCATAATAGATTGGCTGTGCTGTCTGTCATTCATCCCTATGGATGCATTCCATGATATCTGTCGTACCTTCAGGACGTACAGAGGCCGCTTCTCGTAGGATTGCCCGATCTGGATCTTTTCCACAAAGCTGTACTCAGATGCAAGGCTGTCCAGTTCGGCATTAATCTGAAATGCAAGGCCATGAGAACATTAATATCATATTTATGTGCTCTGCCATTCCTTCCAGAGAATGATGGGCTGATTCAGGTTGGAAAGCCCATCCCATTCCACCCCCTGCCACAGGGACACCTTCCACTATCCCAAGGGTGCTCCAACCTGGCTTTGGACACTCCCAAGGACAGGGAAGCCACAGCTTTATTAATTTTTAGTTCTTTCTTTCCCAGTTTCAAGATCCCTTTATTTCTCTTTGTTTTGAGGGATGGGTTTTGACAGAGTCTGCAGGAGAGTTTGTGGAATTTTGAGCGACACCGTCAGGGACAGCGCTGGCTGATTGTTCTGAGCACAAAATTAATACTGCAAAAAACAAACCCACGTGCCAGAAAAAGCTGCAAGGACATTTGAGATGCTAATTTAGGATGCTGAATTGAAGACAGCATGCAAAAAGACCAGGAAAAATCCGAATACTCTTCCCCTGAGGTACTCACCTCATCCAGGGTGTGGTAAGCACCAAAGTCAAAGGTGTTGCTGCTGCGCTGCCTTTGGGCACTCTCGGCCATGTCTTGCTTTTCTTTATCCAGAACATCCTAAAATAACATTCAAATGGTGAGAAGTGTCTGCTTCAAAAGATAAATAAATGAAAAGGCAGTGAGTTAATGCTGGTTTAGGTGCCCTTTGGGGATTACTGCTCATGAGGAAATGTCAGATTAGTGCCCAAGTGGGTGATTTTTATCCATAACTACTCTCAGCAGAGTTTACTGACTGATCAGTAACTTCAGTGGTGGGATTCCCAAATCTGGGATCAAAAGTCCACGTGTAATTCCTCAGGGGCTGTCAGAAGAGCCCTGTGGAGTTTATTGATGTCACTGCTCAGAACACCTACAGCCATGCATGGACTGTCTTTGAGGAATAATCCACAACCTACAAAAATAAGGGGAGGATCCCACGGAAAACAGAGCATGGGAAAGTGGGAGCGAGGCCAAATTGTGAGTCAGTGTTCCCAAAAGATGTCAGAAACAGGTGCCAGTGGCACTGCCCACCTGCAGGTCTTCAATCAGGATGGAATATTCAATCCCCTGGGATTCCAGGAAGGCTTTCACTGACTGGACTCTGACAGCAGGAATTCTCACATCCACAGGGAGGGCAGGGGCAGAGGGGTTGACCCAGAAATCCAGCTGGAGAGAGAAATGAAAATGGATTTGGTTTGGGGCAGGCATCCTGCAAACAGCTCTTGCAGAGTTTTAGAAATGCTGATTTCTCCCCAGAAATCAGAGGAAATCAGAAATCTCCCCTGCAGAGAGGAGCCCTGGAGTGCTCTGTTCTCTGTGGCCTCACCACAACCTTGTGTCAGTTCTTCTGACAAACTCAATTAAATAACAAATATAAAGGGCTTAAGTCAGTTTTTTCACTGACTTCTAGGCTTTAGTCACACAAACAAGAAGAAATTTTAATTGTCCCTGATGACTATTTTATTATTCTCTCTTTTACTAGAAATCATTTCAAGAAAAACTCCATGTTCCAGTCTTAGGTAAATTAAACCCATTGTTTTCATTTCTCTTATCTTTCCTTTGGTAGAACTTTTCTAAATTTTAATTTCTAAATTATTCATATATATTTTTTTTTAAGCCAGGAATTTTAAAAAGTGATGTTAAAAATTCCCATCAATGGCAATAAGAACAGTAATAACCTGGAATTTTACATTGTGTTTTCCTGTCTCAATACAGTGTAGACTAACTAATAAATTCCTTCCATAACTCTGGGAGACAAAACATTGCCATTCCCACTGGAAAAACAAGTTTTTCAACACTGAGATTAAGATCTAACAATTCAAATATGATGTAAACCCAGTAGAAAAAAAAATATATAAATATATAAATTCTGGCCCTCCTGAACACTGAGCTGGAACTCAAACTTGCGGGTCAAATTTAACGTGTTGAGAAAGTAAAATTATTTATGGCAGCTGCCCCAGGGTGATGGGAACCTTCCCAACGAGATGCAGATTCACACCCTGACCTGCTGTGAATGAGATGCAAATCCAAAATGCCTCTGTGGCCATGACCCACCTCCAGGTGCTCCAGCGATTCCAGAAGCTGCAGCTGCTTGACCTCCTCCTCATTTTTGGTCTTGATCCGGAGAACCTGGTGCCTGTAATAAATCAGTGTTTTCAGAAGCCCTCTCAGAAGGGGGCTGCTGAAGTGCTTTGCTCCTGGGATCGTTAATTCGGTGTTAATTGTGCGTTAATGGCTCCTTTGATCAGTTGATTTGGTGTCACCCAAGAGTTGAACCAAGCACCCGCGCCCTCCTCACAAAGCAGACAACGTGGATGAGTTTTCAACCCCAAGGATCGATCCTGCATCCATCGGGTACTTTTGGACAGCAATGTGTGGGACAATAATATCCCAGCTGAGCTGGGGAAGGATGCAGAGCTTGGGGAGCAGAGCAAACACAAACGTGGGGTTTGTTTCACCTTGCCCGGTTCAGTCAGAGGCTGACAGCAGCAGAGCTCGCACCATCCCAGGATGGATCAGTCACCTCTGCCAGTGCCTCGCTCACAAACCCAACAGCGAGAAGAAAGCTCGGGAACTGCACAGCTTTGGATGGAAATGAGCTCAGAAGGGTCCCGGCACAAAATGAGCTCGGTGATGTGGCTGTTTTATTTACAGCGGCGCTCGTTCACACCTCGTTTACATCGCCTTCACATCACCTTTACACCTCGTTCACACCTCGTTCACATCACCTTTACACCACGTTTACATCACCTTTACACCACGTTTACATCACCTTTACACCTCGTTCACATCACCTTTACACCACGTTCACATCACCTTTACACCTCGTTTACATCACCTTTACATCACCTTTACACCTCGTTTACATCACCTTTACACCAGGATCCTTTCTCTGCCCGGCCAGCAGAGGGAAAGATCTCCTTGTCGAACCGAGTTAAACCAGCTCTGAAGGCACTTTTCCACATTAATAACTTACTACTGGATTGTCCACAAGCTTTATGTCAGGACTGGATTCTGCTGTGAATTAACCACAGCTGCTGAGGTTTTGAACCACCAAAACTCAGTTCATGATTAAATGATCAATATAGCCCCTCCTGGCTTTACACATCCCCGAGTTTTGGGACATTATTTATAGTATTTTTTATTCTTAATCCTGAAACCTTCATGCACAGATTTACTCACTGGAATCTAGTGCTCACTTCCTGCAACTCAGGAATTATCCAGTAGGATTTCATAATCTTTAATCATTAAGGCCCTTCCATGGTCAGTGAGGCGGTGAGGAAATACCTTGTGGGATAATTTTTGCAATGCAACATCAAGACAAACCTTCAGAATTTAATGGTTGGAAATCAGGATTTTAAATGCTTAGAAAGGAGGAAAGAAGAGGAAAAAAGAGAAATAAGAAACTTGGGGGAAAAAGGGAAAGTGGTGAACTTTCTGCTCTGAGGACAGGTTCTGGTCTTTCAGCTCTGCTTTTACAGAGAGGCTCAACTCAAGCCAAAATCAAGTCTTGGATGAACAGGAATTGAGAATCTCCTTAGAAAACCCAAACAAAAGTAAAGAAAGGTTCCCTCAAACACCACAACAGCAAAGCAACAAGAACAATCAATCACAAATACCAAAAAAAAAAATGTGCCCCGAGCAGATTTTGTGAGGTTGAGACCATGAAAAACAAGCAGAGGATACCAGCCCTAAATGAAAGGTTTTGCATGAGTGTAACTCACCCAACGAAGGTTTCCAGGCACAGGGAAGCCCCGAGGAGGGCACTGAAGATCAAAATCAGCTTCATGTTTGCTGCCAGTTCAGCTGGGCTGGCAAAAGGGAATTTATACAGAGCTTTATTTTTGAGATCAAACACATCTGATAGAACCTATCACTCCATGTGATCAAGTTCTCACGTTTATCAGAGATTTCAAGGCAACCAGCAAGCTCATTTCACCCCCAAAAAAATATTTTCCACTGACACATCCAAACCAGGGAGGGAGGAGTCAGTCCCAAAGCTCCGACCACAAAAATGCGAGTGTTCTTTCGTGTTCTTCAGGGCAGAGGAAAACAGGGACACACTGAACTCACCCCAGCTCTACTGGGGGTCAGGAGCTCCACTTTTGGTTGGGATTTTGAGTTGTCCATTCCTGGTTCCAAAGGACATTTGAGGAGTTGTTATCCAGGTGGGAGGCAGCCTCCTGCCTGAGCTTTGGGAATAATCTCCCATGGGAACACCCAGCTGTGGCTGTCCCACGGGGCTGCTGGATAAACTTTGTTTATCCAAATCCAAGGGTTTCTGAGAACAGCCAGGACCCTGCTGTCACACCTGGAGTTCCTGGAGAGCACAGGGGGCACATGTTCAGCTGCTCAGTCCTCAGGAGAAGAGGAAAGGAACTCCCAGAGGAAACTTTTAATAAATATCTCAATTATCACTCAGCGTTTGTCAGCACCTCCCTGAGGAGTCTCCTCTCACCTCCACTCCCACCCCACTCCTCCTCAGGTGTCCTGGTGTGTTCTCAGTCCCAAGCAAGTGCTTTGTCTCCTGGTTTTGGGAACAAAGGGAGCCCCAGGCAGGGATGAGTCCTGTTCTGGACTGCAGGATTGAGTCATCTTGTAACTGCTGTGTCTGGGGGCACAGGAGAACTGCTCTGGTCTCTAAGGTTTAACCAAACCCAGCCCCTGGGGAAAATGATCTCCACCGTGTCAACTTAAACCAAATAATAAAAATTGATCCCAAAGACAGGAACAAGCACAGGAATTTCCTGCTTCTGGAACTACAGCAGGAACTCTGGTGGGAGTCAAACCCCACCTGCAGCTTCCAGACTCCAATATTTCCTAGGGAATCAGCTGACTGTCCACACGACCTGCCACAGCTCACTCTTTGAAAACAGGAAGAAGGGATTTAATCCAGGGCAAAATTAGAGCTTCTTTCATTACTCATGCTACATCCCACGTGGATTTAAGGGCTGCCAAGAAACCCTGCCAAACCTGATGTCAGGATCCAAACAAGCTCTGAGTGCCCTGATCAGCATCCTCTGGGGCCTCCACCCATGGCATTTCAGGAGCTGCATGTAAAGCCAAACCTTGGACTCGCTCCTCATCCCCTGGGGGGCTGCAGGGCCCCCAGCAATGACCACGAGGTCCTAAAGGCTCTGGAGATCAGCCCTGAGCCACGGGCACCCATGGAATTGGAGAGAATCCAGAGGAGGACCCAGAGCTGCTCCAGGGCTGGAGCCAGGGTGGGAGAGCTGTGAATGTTCTCCTGGAGAAGGGAAGGATCCAGGGAGAGCTTCCAGCACATTCCAGGGCCTGCAGGGGCTCCAGGAGAGCTGCAGAGGGACTGGGGACAAGGGATGGACAGGACACAGGGAATGGCTCCCAGTGCCAGAGGGCAGCCATGGATGGGATCTTGGCCATGAGGAATTCCTGGCTGGGCTGGAATTGCCAGAGCAGCTGGGGCTGCCCCTGCATCCCTGCAGTGCCCAAGGCCAGGCTGGACACTGGGACAGTGGAAGGGCTGGAGCCAGGCTGGTTTTAAGGTCCCTTCCCACCCAAACCATTCTGGGAATTTTAGAGGCTGAAAACACCCACAGTGCTGACCCCAGGGTCCAGGAGGGGAGCAGCAGGGAGGCAAAGGTGACCCAGGAAGGCAAAGGTGACCCAGGGAGGCAGAGGTGACCCAGGGAGGCAAAGGTGACACAGAAGGCAAAGGTGACCTAGGGAGGCAGAGGTGGCCCAGGGAGGCAGAGGTGACACAGGAAGGCAGAGGTGACCCAGGAAGGCAGAGGTGGCCCAGGAAGGCAGAGGTGACACAGGGAGGCAGAGGTGACCCAGGAAGGCAGCTGGAGAAGGGGCCTCACCAGAAGCAGCGGAGCCCCAGGGGATGCAGCCAGCAGGAGCAGGGCAGGGCGGGTGGCGCTGGCCAGGTCCTCAGACAGCTCGCAGGGCAGCTGCAGAGGCAGGCTGTCACCAAGCACAGGTCCCAGTCCCCGCTGAGCCCAGCCCAGCCCAGCTGGGCTCAGCCTGAGCGCAGCCGTGGTGCGTGCGGCTGAGGGCGGGCAGGGCTCTGTCCCTGCAGAGCCTCTGGAGTCACCGGGGACTCGGGAACACCCTGGTGACACCTGGGCGAGCCAAAGGGTAAGTCAGCCTCAGCCAGCCAAACCCCCTCCTCGCCGAAAATCCCTGTATTGGTGCACGTTTTCACTGAGAGAGGCCAGAATGGGCACGTGTCCCCAGAAACAACAACTAGAAAAGCCTCAAGAATCATTAAATTTCAGTGGGGTCTGTCCATTTCTGTAAAATCCAGACCTTTGTCGTTGCTGCCCCAAATGATGCAAACCAAGATCCACTGTTGTAGCCTCTCTTGTGATTTTTAGGAAAAAAATCCCAGAAACTTTTCACATTTGGACAGAAACATTTCACTGGCATGGCAAAGGACTCCACTGGCAGCTCATCTCCTGGATAATCAGAGTTAATCATCTCCCAATAATCAGAATTAATTTGCCACAACGCCAATTTATTTTGGATTACTGCCGGGGGAATTATTATTTCTGTGAATGATGGATTGCCTCCATGTCCCTAATCTTGGAAATGCCCTGGATAAGGAATGAGTAGGGATTTCAGTATGTGCTTCACCACTTGTACACTTGGAATTCATTTTAGAAGCAGAACCCATATTTTTGATGTTTCTGGAAAATCTTTAGGCTTTATGTCAGTGTAATAACCCTGGCTGCAATGGAGCCATGTATTTCCAACTCAGTTTTCCTTAAATTAGGAAACCAAGACCTTTAAATTTGGAGGATTCCTTTCCATTTGCAGAAATGTGAAGTTACACCTGGACAAAAATTTGAAGTCACGCGTGTGTTGGAAACGATGTAACTTTCCTAATTAATATTTAAGTGGTCATTTTAATGATTTATGGGCGGTGCCCACTTTTAACCAGCACTAATAAAGCTTCTCCACAGACCTTTATTATTACTTTGATCATTAAATCATCGATTAAGTTTGTTAAAATAAATCCTGACAATCTTCAATGAACAGACCCAAAGAATTTGAAGGTGGGGCATGTGGGAACTTAAATTTACGGCAATTAAAGGTTATTGGAGTAACCAGAAAATTAGAGGAAATTAAAGCCTGAAAGGTTGGAGACTCCATGTCTGAGAAAAAAACAACAAAATTACTAAATAGCTTGGACCACAGTATAAAAAGTGAGGAAATGAATAGGGAACATTTTTTACAATAGTAATTAATGAAGAGGATCATGCAACTTAGAACGAATGAACATGAATTTGTTAAAATTCACAAAAAAGTGAAAAAGGTGTGTAGAGTGGCTCATGTGGAGGCCTGAACTTTGTCAGCCACACACACAAACCTTGGCCAAGAATAAATACTGTGACATTTTTAAAAAGAGTGCTAGGAGTCTTATTTTTCCCCACGGTTTTGGTGACACTTGTGCAGAAATATGAAATTGTGCTTGTACACCTACACAGAAATACGAAACTACACTTGCACAGCACACAAATAGACCTAAAACCTCTTAAAATTTTACCTGCTGTGGCAACATATTGCTCTGACAGGCATGGTAATGTGTAATTAAACAATTTAGCTATAAAGACAAGTAATAAAAAACAGAACGAAATTGTCCCCGTGAGGGCTCCTTCGCCCCCCCCAACATGGCGGCCCCCTCACGCTCTTCCCGCCAAAACCCGCGCGCGAGCGCCCGCCCCCTTCGCCCCTCCCCCGGCGCGGCCGGTGACGCGGCGCGAGCGCCCGCGCAGGCGCAGAGAGCGCGAGGCCGCGGCGGCGTGAGGGGAGCGGAGCCCCGGCGGGAAAAGGGGAAAAAACCGCCCGGGCTGAGGGGAAAACGGGACCGATCTGCGGAGAGGTGAGGGGAAACCTGCGCAGGGGGCACAGCCGAGAGGAGATGGGGACAGTGAGGTCTGCAGAGGTGAAATGTGAGGAGGGGGATCAGAGTGCTTTGGGGAGTGGGAGGAGCAGAGCTTTGGGGCGGGGAAAGAAGGGAAGTTTGAGAAGCGGGAGAGTTTAAATTTGGAGAGGGGGATCAGAGATGTTTGAGGAGCAGGATCATCGAAGAGGTATGTGCTGAGGGAGAGGAGGGCTTTGGATGGGGGAAAGGTGAACTTTGAGGAGGGGGAGAGGAGAAATCTGGGGAAGGGGTTGAGGTCTGGGGGGAGATGTGAGGGCTGCCTGCCTGGGACAGAGTTATCTCCTTCATATAAGGTGTTAGTGGCATAAAGGAGGAAATAAAATCTGTGGGTTTCATGTGACAGAAAATACTCTGTTACCTACTGAAATAAGTGAGAATTTTTGCTAAAAACACTGCTCTTGCCTGGAGGAGGCAGGAGCTTTCCCTCCTCCTTTTGAAGGACATTATTATTCAAAAATGAGGGAGAGGATGAACACTGTTCCTCAGTAACCTGGCTGAGACCTTCCTGCTGAGTAAGAATTGACAGATTTTGCCTTTTCCCTGCGTTCTCACAGACAATGACGCCGAATAAGAGCCCAGACACTTCCCTCATCGACCTGGCTGTGAAGATGAGGAAACAGGCTGAGACCAGGAAGGTGGTGCTGGCCTGGGGGCTCCTCAATATATCTGTAGCAGGCATGATCTACACTGAAATGTAAGCTAATGGTTCCATCTGATTCAAAGCAGCAAAGAGTCCACCCTGTGCAGCCCTAAATATCCCCCAGGATGGAATTGCTGCTAAATTCTCCCTTGTTTTGCTTTTCAGGACTGGGAAACTCCTAAGCACATATTACAACATCACCTGCTTTCCACTCTGGTACATTGGTGAGTCGTTGCAGCATTTAAATCAAATTTCAGGAATGTTCTTTACTCGTTTTTATTGCTGGGAGGTTGTTTTTATGGCAGGTTATTTTTCTGTTTGTGTTTTAAACCAAAACTTTGTTTTGCTTTCTGTGATCTCCCTTGAAACTGCTGGAGTTCCATCCTTTTAGGGGCAGATAAGGAGTGTTAACAGCCTCCTGTCTGTGGTGAATGGGCAGGAGGGACTTAGTTAATGTGTGAAATCTTCCTTAATGTGTGGGTTAAGGCTCTAGAGAGCCTTAGGTTATTTTCCTGCTGTGTTGTGCTCTGGGTGTGGGTGATATTTTACAACAATTCAAGTTGATTTCAGAGGAGGAGACTCTAAGCTCTGTCAAACAGGATGGAAAGAAGCAGGAGTCATGAGATTTCCTTTTTGGAAAATAACAATCCCGTTTTAAAAATTAAATTTTAAAACGTATAAATTAATTTCAACACTGAGGAAAATTATCTCCAGTGGTTCTTGTCTAAGAAAGTGAAGAAATCTTGGATACTTCCCCAAACTGGCAGCACTAATAATGACCTTTTTTAACTAGACATAGCCTGGTTTTACAAATGATGTAACTTTTGCTCAAACCACGACAGAAACTCGTGTGTTTCTTGCAGAATTTGCCCTGGCAGCCCTGTTCAGCCTCAATGCCCTGTTTGATTTCTGGAGGTACTTCACCTACACAGCAGCACCAGCCAGCTTGGTGACGAGCCCCAGCCAGCAGATCATGGGCTGGCTGCGCAGGGCAGGTGGGGAATAAACCCTCTTGTATTCTTTTCCATGGTTTTATTGTTGTTCCTCCAGTCGTGGGTGCTTTATTTGAATTGTCTCCTGACAGGAGCTGTAAGCTGAGCTGGGTGTTTGGGGCTGTCCTGTGCAGGGCCAGGAGCTGGGCTCCATGCTGTTCCTCACGCTGTGGTTTCATTTGTGGCCCTTTGAGGTGGAACTAATTGTGTGTTAGATAATTGAGACGTTGATTATTGTGGTTCAGAGGAGAGCAGTGGGCAGGTGGAGGAGCTGCTGGGATATTGGAGAAGCCCCCAGCAGGATTTACCCCGAGCTGGGCTCACAGGTCTCAGTTTCATCTGAGCTCTGTAGGCAGCAGCTTTCCAGCGTCCCTTTTAACATCTCTAAAATCGCCTTAAACATTGTTTAAATCCAGAAGGGCAGTTTGGGTGACCCTGCTGCTCGTTCCCTTGCAGCTGTGCAGATCACCCCTCCTCGGGAGCCGGCGGCCAAGCGAGTGCTGTCCCTGACGCCGTCCCCGCCCATCCAGGGCCAGTGTGTGCTCAGCTACAGCCCCTCGCGCTCGCCCAGCGCCAGCCCCAAGTTCTCTGGGGGCTGCCTGAGCGGCTACAGCCCCCAGCTCCAGGCTCTGGCAGGGACCAGCCCCTCCCACAGCACCTCTGTCACCTACTCACCCGGCAGCAGCTACACTAAGGTAATCACCACCACGCTCCCAATGCCGCAGCTTGAGCCTTGTCAGTGAAAAGAAATTAATTGTTTTGTTTTGTTTTGTTTTCTCTCAAGGTTTCCAGCTTCAGCCACTCTCCCAATGGATCTCCCTATTCCATGAGCGTGGGGGCTGGGGACAGCGGGGGGATCAGGTCTCACTACCGATTCTCCCCCATTCTGTACAATAATTCCACCTACAAAGATGACTGTATCACAGATGTCAAATCCCTGGACACCTTCCTGAGGAACGAGGAGGAGAAACAGCACCGAGTTCAGCTGGGTAAACTGGGGGGTTTGCTGGGAAAAGCTTGGCAGGGAGGAGGTGTTGGTTTGATCCAGTGTGATGGGAGAAGTGCCAGTAAAAAGGTACCATTCGTTTATGGATCAGCTGTGAGCTTGGCAAAGGACCTGCTCCTGGGGAGCAATTGGGGTGAGAGGTAGAACCCACTGTTTCCCCTTCAGGCAGTTTTCCTCCAGTTATTCCTTGGAGCAGGATTTAAGCATGGGAATGCTGCTGGGTTATCTCTGTGGCAGTTGGTGGCTGTAATGGACAGAGATAAGATCACCTTGATAAGAGGGGGGTTTTGTCCAAGACCTTTCAGATAAGGGGCTGAATCCAGGACATTTTTCTCCTGGGTTGGGACAGTCAAGATAAGGGTAAATGCAGTGTTTCTGCAGGGTGACTTCAGTGACCTGAAGTCACACTGACCTGTTCTCCCCGTGCTGTTTCTCCAGCATCACTTGGCAATAATTGAACTTAACTTCTTAATGAATGAATCTTTCCAGGAAGCTCAGATTCCAGCTCTCCCTCCAGCAGCCCAACGTTTTGGAACTACAGCCGCTCCATGGCAGACCACGCACAGATCCTGAGGAAGTTTCAGTATCAGCTGGCCTGCAGGTCCCAGGCTCCTTCTGCACACAAGGATGAAGCTGATCTGACCTCCAAGCAGGCTGCAGAAGAGGTAAATTCCACCAAAAAAAGAGGTAAAGAGGGAGAGATGTGATTTCAAAATGCACCTTTGTGCAAAGGTTTGGATTTGAGCTGGGTCAGGAATGTTGGGAAAAAAAGTTCTGCAGCATTCAGCCAACTCCTTTCTTTTGCAAGCAGCAGGGACTGTCACAGACCCTGCAAACTCTAGGGTTCTCATGTGGATTTCATAAACCTTTCCATAGGTTTGGGCACGGGTGACAATGAACCGGCAGCTCCTGGATCACATGGATTCCTGGACAGCAAAATTCAGGAATGTAAGTCCCTCCCTGAGGAGTTCCAAGTGGGAAAATTCCTCCATGTCCTCTGTGCCTGAGATGGGAAGGGTTGCAGTGCCTGTCTGAGGGTTGGGGTGGTCTGTCACACACAAATCCCACAAATTTCTCATCTCCCTGCTATCCTGAACCAGACAGGAGAGGGACTGGATCCTTCACTTCGTGCTTGGAGGGCTGTGATCCATAACCCCCTTTCCTCATTGTCCAGAAAAGCTGTACCTGATACAGATGGGTTTTCCCAACTCCTATACATTGAATTTTCTGCCTTTTCAGAAGCTGTTAAAGGGTCACTTAAATTCTGCCTGGGCTGATAATTAAATGAAATTATTTCCCTCCCTGATTGGCTTCAGTGTTTCTGTTGAACTGCTTTGTGGTTGTGGTGGGGTGTCTGTAGGGTGTCAGCTGAGGGGTTTATTAAACATTCCTGTTGCTTCTGAGCTTGGATTTTCCCCTTTTCCCTCCCAGTGGATCAATGACACCATTCTGGTGCCGCTGGTGGAGGAGATGGAGTCTGTGAGCACTCAGCTGAGGAGGATGGGCTGCCCAGAGCTGCAGATTGGAGGTAGGATCAGCCTGGCAATTCCCTTGGAATGGGTGTTACATAAATGAGGTCTGGGGAGTGTTTTTGTTCCATTTCTGCTTTCTTTTGGTCGTGTCTTTGTTCCACCTCCTGCGTTTCTTTAAGCTGGGAAGGTTTTCTGTAATACTTCTATAAATATCAGTGCTTGGACACTTGGGTACAATTCTTAAATGCTTCTTTTTTCCTCCCATAAATTAAATTTTACAGCTCAAATTATCTATAATAATTGATTATTAATCAGGCAGAAAGCATTCCAAAGACAGATGTGCTGTAAATTCTCAAAATTTGTGTGTCCCAAAAGTCTCACTGTCTCCACTGCTACGTGCTTTTCCAAGTTCTTCCTTCAATTCACCCACCTCCTGAAAGAACAGGGTTTTTTAAATTCTGTAAATTTTTTTAAAATTCTGATGAACTGGGGTTCTGCTTTTCATGTCAGGTTAGGATTCTGCAGCAGCTGCTTCTCCTGTTGTTTCAAATTAACAGAGCAGTGGATTTGACGTGCTGCTTTTTAATTAAATGCCTTTTTTGGGTTGTTCTTAGAGTGTTTCCTCCAAAGCTACTGTTGCAAAGTGCTTAAAAAACGCAGATGCTGCTTTCGTTTTCACTTTGTTTCTCTCCCACTGCTCTTTAAATTCCTGTTGCTTCCTTGTAGCTGCTGTGAAGGAGGTTTGTGCTGCTCTGTGGCAGCTGGGCTGCCGTGTGGGGTGTCGGTGTTTGCAGCCCGGCCGGGGAGCAGGCAGGGCCCCGCTGAGGCCGAGTCTCTGTTGCAGAAGCCAGCATCAGCAGCCTCAAGCAGGCAGCCCTGGTGAAAGCCCCGCTCATCCCCACCCTCAACGCCCTGGTGCAGTACTTGGATCTCACCCCGAACCAGGAATACTTGGTGGAAAGGATCAGAGGTTTGTGCTGTTTCCAAACGTTTCCATACTGCGGGGAACTCGTTGGCTCCGTATCCAAGAGCAGCTGTCCCTGCATGCCTGCAGTGTCCAAGGCCAGGCTGGACAGGGCTTGGAGCACCCTGGCACAGTGGGAGGTGTCCCTGCCCAGGGCAGGGGTGGCACTGCATGATCCTTCAGTTTTCCTCCAATCCAAACCATTCCATGATTTCCTCCTGCCTCCTCAGGGTGCAAAGGGATTGAATCACTTGATTATCCACAAACATGATCCTTAGGTTTCCCTCCAATCCAAACCATTCCATGATTTCCTCCTGCCTCCTCAGGGTGCAAAGGGATTGAATCACTTGATTATCCACAAACAAAAATCATCCTGTAATTCACCCCTTTGACCAATATTGTACACCAAAAACCCCGTTTGTTGAGCTGCACTTCCAGCCCCCAGGAGGTGAAGGGCTGTTGTTATCCCAGTGAAGTGAGTAACTGCTGTAATTGCAGAGCTCTCCCAGGGGGGATGCATGAGCTCCTTCCGCTGGAACGGAGGAGGGGATTTCAAGGGCCGGAAGTGGGACACGGACCTTCCCACCGACTCCTCGGTGAGCTTCCAGGCACACCTGGACCCCAGGGGTGCTTGGGTTTTGGGATAGGGCTTGGAGGGAGCAGCCAGGAAGCCTTTGAGGAGCATGGGAAAATCAGAAAAGCACAGCTTTGCTGCTGGATAATTAAAGAGATTCCATTGCTGGAAGTGGAAAATCAACATTGAAATAGGATTTGATTTTCTGGTTGGGAACGCGGTTAAATATTTGGAATTGTCCAGCTATGGAGCAGCTCTGAGTGTCCTGATAAACAGGAAAAGTGAAAATGAAGAAGTTTTGACATTAATTTAAGGCTATTAGCAAAAAAAAAAAAAAAAAGACAATTTCACATTTTTCTTAATCGTGGGTGATACAATGCTCTGAGGTCCAAGGTGCATATCCCAGATTTTTTAAGATTTGTGGCATTTTTTTTTAGCAAATCCTCTGTTCTCCCTTCCAAACAGCGCCTGTTGGGTATAAGGAACACAGAAAGCACCAGATCTCAGATAACTTGATGTTACCCACATAAAATATTGAGAGCTCTCCAGAAGGGGTTGAAACCCCCTGGCTTTCAGGATCCCAGGACTTTATTTCACAATTTTGTCATTCTTCAGGCTTGTGGCCAGCCCAGGCTTTGCAGTGACTTTCATGAGGGAAAGGGAGAAGTTTCCTTGCAGGGTTTGGGGTGGGCAGAGCTGGTTTTTGAGCTCCTCTGCCGTTCTCAGCCAAATCTGAAATTGGTGATTTGGGCATGAAGCTGCTCCTAAGGCTGGGGTTAAACCAGCATTGTAACTATAGATTATCAAAGGCTGGGATGACCTGCTGGGATTAAGGGAGGGAGCTGCTGGCTTTTGGGGCCCTTGCAGTGAGATTTGGTTGTGTTTGCCCAGATCCTGATGCACGTGTTCTGCACTTACCTGGACTCCAGGCTCCCGCCTCACCCCAAGTATCCTGATGGCAAAACCTTCACTTCCCAGCACTTCATCCAGACTCCAGATAAACCAGGTACTGGGCTGGCCTGGAGCTGCTCTTTTCCTCTGGGATCACAGCAGCACCTCTGAAACCTGTTTTTTTAATTAATTTTTAATTCAGACACTTCAAACGAAAACGTGTTCTGCATCTACCAGAGCAGCATCAACCCACCCCACTACGAGCTGATCTACGAGTGCCACGTCTACAGCCTGCCCAAGGTACAGGGCTTTGTTCTCCTCCTGCTCTCAGCAATCATTTCCAGGGCTCATTTGGGGTCTTTTTAAATCCTACACACGTTTGTGTCCATTTACACCGAGGCTGGTCCAGCTTGGTCTTTGCCCAGCACGTGCTGCTTGCTCTGCTGCTGAATACTGCCTGAGGTGTCTGTTTAGGAGACTGGAGCTCCTAAGCAGGATCTTCCTCTTAGTAATTTTCTGCCAATTTATTGTAAAACCCCAAATCCCAATCCCTGGTGGGTGATGTCACTGATGTCACCCCTTGAGGCCAGTGCAAATTCCGAGGGGAAGTTCCAAATTAGGAAAATCCTGAGATTTTTAATTGTTTTGATTTCTAAATCCGTGTCTCTCTCTGTGGCTCCAGGGCAGGAACAACATGTTCCACACCTTGCTGATGTTCCTGTACATCATCAAGACAAAGGAGTCTGGGATGTTGGGGTAGGTATCCCAGGGAGCAAGATGGGAATGGTGTCAGACCAAAACTACCCCAGGGGGGTGATAATTAATGGTGCTAAAATCGAATTAACAGCAGCTTTTAAATGGAAATGGCTAATTGTGATTCCTTTGGGTTTTGCAGGCGTGTAAATCTGGGTTTATCAGGAGTCAACGTCCTGTGGATCTTTGGGGAATAATGGAACTGTGACTCAAACATGGCCGTGCTGCAATCCAGGAGAATTAAAGCTCAGCTTTGTGCACAGAGGGAGGAAGTGCCTGCAGTTGCCCTGTGGATTTTGTCGAGGCATTACATGGAGTATTTCACTGTGGGAATGCTCCTGTGAATGAACTCCAGGCAGGAGTTCTCCTTCCTGCTCCTCACCTCCAGCAGCCCTGTTAGACTGAGCTTCACTGATCTCAGACTAAACCAAACCAAACCAAACCTCCTTGGAAGGTGCAGCTGCAGCCTCCCCAAGGCTGTGCACAGCTGTGAGCACTTGGAGGGATAAAGCAACTTGGACAACTTCAGGATCCAAGAAATTCCAAGTCTGGAAGCTCAGACTCAGTTTTGCTTCATTTTAAAACCAATTATTTTTATCCCTGATTATTGGTGTAATTGTGATTTCTGACCCCTCAAGATGTTCCTGCAGCTGAAAAGGAAAGACAAAACCATGTTTGTCTTGCTGAGTTCAGCAAATAAGAATTTTACTCCTATTTTTAATTTTTATTTTCGTTGTTTTGTACAACGTAGGTACCCAGGTACCTTCACTGCCACCAACTCTCACTGCCTTTGCTTTTGAATTTAATTTTCCTTCAGCTTTTTTCTCTAATCTGGGAGCTTTATGCACCCTGGTGGGAAACCAGGCCCTACACACCCACAGGTTTTTGGGAATGTCCATTTTTTTTTGGTAAAAGCACTTGGATTTGCTTCAAAGAAAGGATCAATCAATATTTGTCAAATTTCTCTAAGGGGCAGGGGGAGAATTTGTTGTAAATTCTGGTAAATGAGTATTTTAGAAGTGTATATAGGACATGAACACATGGAATCATTGTACTGTATTTTTTACTGAGGGGAGGGAAAGAGGGATTTTTGGAACTTGGCTGTTTTTTGGTGTGAACTGATTGGTTTTGGTGACTCTGTCTCTCTTCCCTGGGGGACCTGGGTTTTTCCAAGGAACTGGTAAGAAAGTGGCTCGTTTGGTTCTTGTATTAAATGAGTTTGTTTATCAAACACTTTTTGGGGTTTTTCTTGTGTTCAGCCTGACCACGTCCATCCATGTACCACAGAGGAATGCTCAAGAACCACATTTAGATGGGTTTTACCCCAAAGCTCTCCCCTCGAGGGCAGCACAGCCCTGTGATGTCCATCAATCTCACACTTGAAGTGCAGAAATCCTTTTTTTCACCAAAAAGTGGGGATCCTCAGGAGGAGCCCATCCCATGGGGCACCTTTGGGTGCCCTGGGCTCTGCAGCCCCAGGACCCTGCACGCTTTTGGGGTACCCAGAACCCAAATTCCTCTGTGCTCCCAGGATCCTGCACAGCCTCTTCCCACATCCCCCACATGGATCCTTCTGCACCCCAAGGGATCACAGATCCCACTCCCTGTGCACCCCAATGGATCACACATCCCAGTCCCTGTGCACCCCAATGGATCACACATCCCAGTCCCTCTGTACCCCAAGGGATCACAGGTCCCAGTCCCTGTGCACCCCAATGGATCACAGATCCCAGTCCCTGTGTACCCCAAGGGATCACAGATCCCAGTCCCTGGGTACCCCAAGGGATCACAGATCCCAGTCCCTGTGTACCCCAATACTCTGTGCTTCACACTCAGTCCCTGTGCACCCCACTGTGTCACACACCCCAACAGATCACACCCCTCAGTCCCTGTGCCCCCCACTGTGTCACACACCGCAATAGATCACACTCCTGAGTCCTTGTGTACCCCAATACACTGTGCACCCCAAGAGATCACACATCCCAGTCTTTGTGCACCCCAATACCGGGTGCACTCTGCTCCCTGTGCACCCCAATACACCACAAACCCCCCTCTGTGTGCACCCCCATGTATCCCACACCCCAGTCAGTCCCTGTGCTCCCTAAAACCCATCCACCCTGCTCCCTGTGCACCCCAGCACATCACACACCCCAAAGCACTCTGCACTCCCAGCACAGACCCCAGACTCCTGTGCACCCCAGTCCTGGTGCCCCCTGACACCCTGTGCACCCCAAATTCATCGTGCACCCCGTTCCTGCTCACGTTCTGCACCACAGACCCTGCTTCCCATGTACCCATCCTTGTGTACCCCAACACTGCACACCCCCTCCTTGTGTACCCCAATTCTTCACACCCCCTGCTCCCCGTGTACCCCAACACTGCACGCCCCCTCCTTGTGTACCCCAACTCTGCACACCCCCTCCTTGTGTACCCCAACTCTGCACACCCCCTGCTCCCCGTGTACCCCAACTCTGCACACCCCCTGCTCCCCGTGTACCCCAATACACGGCACACCCCAGATCTTGTTCATTCCGATCCCTGCGCACGCCCCATATCCTGTGCACCCCAATTCCCGGGCACCCCGATATACCACGCATCCCACATCCCTGTGCCCTCTGGTTCCCCAGCACCCCAATATCTGCACCCTCTCACCTGTGTACCCCGTTACACTGCGCACTCCACTCTGCACCCTGCTCTCTCTGCACCCCAAAACACCGCACATCCCGCTCTCCCTGCACCCCAAAACACCGCGCACCCCGCTCTCTCTGCACCCCGTTATTCCACGCACCGCCTTCCCCGCGCATCTCGATCCCTGCGCACCCCTTTCCACCCCGCACACCCCAATCTCTGCATCCTCTCACCTGCGCACCCCAAAACACCCGCACACCCCGATCCCCGCGCTCCCCCGTTCCCGCACCGTTGCCAGGTGCATCCCGGCCGCGGCGGGGGCGGCCCGGCCCCTCCCGCCGGGGCGGGGCGGCTCCCGGGGGCGCGCATGTCCGGCCCCGCCCGTTAAATTCCGGCGGGCCGGGCCGGGCCGGGACCACCGGCCCTGCACCTGCTGCTCTCGCCATGGCCACTGACGGTGAGCCCGGCCGCCGCCGCCGCTGCTGCGCGCAGGACACGCCCGGTGAGCTCAGGGGAAGGGGGTGGGCACCGCCGGGGGTCCCCGGTCCCTGGGCACCGCCGGGTCACACCCCTCCCGAGCCACACACCGGACACCGAGCGGGATTTCCGCGCCGTGTACCGGGTACTGGTGGGGTCCCCCCTCCTGAGCATCCCTGGGTACCGCCCTGGGAGCTCTGTGTCCCCCCTGCGGGCTTTGGGGACCAAGGTGACAGCCCAGCACAGCAGCACTGCGCTGTCCTGGAGTCCGGGCAGGGTGTGGGGATGTGGCCCCAGTGTGACTCCAGCAGTCCCGCAGATGCTCCCAAGGTCCCGGATTCCCGCGGTGACAGTGACGGCTCCCGCCGGGGCTCCCTCTACGACCGGCACTGCGCTGCCATCAACAATGCGCAGGGGGACCTGGGGGACCTGGGCTGCCACCTGCACCGTCCCCGTGTCCCCCCAGGTAGGCCGGCTGTGGGGTGGGCTGGGTGTGGGGCCCTGGGGGGTCCCACACCCGCTGTGACACCCCCTGTGTGTCACCCACAGCCACGTCCACCCCGTCCTGCTGCCAGCAGCACTCGGAGGAGGTGTGCGAGAGCTGCGTGGTGAAAACCACCCTGACGGCCGAGAACGCCGTGGAGGCCAACAAGCTCTCCAACAACTACAAGGTGGGTGGGGGCACCCATAGGTGCTCCTGGAGGGCTGTAATGGGTTTTAATTTTCTTCCTCTTCGCTCATCCCAAAAAAACTCCTCTCTCTGCAGTTTGGCTTCAAGAAATGGAAGAGCCACGTGACGGCGCGGCCGTGGGAGGACCGGTCAGAGATTGTCAAGGAGCTCTACTCAGACCTCAACATCATCCGAGGCTCTGGAGGTGGGTGGCCTTGAGGACAACCCAGTGTGATTTGGGCATGTGACAATGGTCCCACCTGGTGCCTTCCCTCCTGCAGGGTCCACGCTGACGTGTGGGAATGTCCTTTACCTGCTGCTCTTTGGCTGGTGGCTCTCGCTCCTCTACGTCCTCGTGGCTGCCGTGATGTTCATCACCATCATGGGGGCTCCTTATGGTGAGTTCCAAATTTGGGACCCCCCCATGTGAGGGCTGGATGAGCTCAGAACTGCACCGGTGGGTGTTGGGGTCTCCTGGTTCCCTCCTCCATGGAATGTCCCTGTAGGTGGAAGGGACACTGATGGCTGTGTCTCCACAGGCAGGCTCTGCTGGGACCTGGCCGGGTATTTCCTCTGGCCCTTTGGCAAAGTGATCCAGAAAGTGGAGGTAAGGGTGCCTTGGGAGCCCCTGGGGGGGTCTTGGGGTGCCCCATGCACACCCTGACACCCCCCTTCTCCCCAGGTGCCCAAATCCCATCAGGCGTGTGAGGCCGGCGTGGGGGAGAGCTCAGCCCTGCTCGGGGGTCCCACAGCGCTCCGCTGGCGCCCGCGGTGCTGGGTGGGCACTGGATACTGGGTGAGCCCCATGCTGGACCCAGTGACATCACCCCTGGAGCCCCCAGCGGGTGGGCAAGGTGCCCGTGGGCCCCTTCCCTCCCTGGGGTCGTTGTTTTTGGGGTCAGTCCCTGAAGGTGACCTCTGTTAACAGCACCGTGCCAGCACCGCAGTGTGGCTGTGCCTGGGCTACCCGCTGCTGGCGCTGGCCCACGGGCTGGTGTGTGTCACCGCGTGGCTCCTCATCGTCCTCATCCCCGTGGCCAAGCTGAGCGCCCGCGCCGCCTCCCGCGTCCTGCTGCTGCCCCCGGAGCGCGTGCTCATCCGCTGCCTGAGGATGGTGAGCGACTCTGGGCAGGGCCAGGGTCCCACACCCCGCTCTGGGGGGGGATTTTGGGCTGGGGGTGACCCTCTTGTCCCCCTGCAGACAGAGGTGCCTCTGGAGGGAGAGGTGATTCTCTGCTGCTACCGCGCCGCCAACCCCTACTACTACAAATACGCCGTGGACGGCATCAACGTCTTCGCCGTCAGTATCCTTCCGGCAGCTGGGGGGGACGGGTGGGCAGCACCCCAAATCCACCCCGCTCTGCTGTGTCCTTGACTGGCCGCCCCAGACCTGCTGCCACTGGTGCTGGTGACGCTGGTGCTGGGCTACGTGGACAGCCCCAACCACCTGACCGGCTCCGCCGTCAAGTTCACCTTGGCGCTGCTCTCCATCATGCCCCTCTCCTACTACATCGGCATGGCCATCGCCAGGTGAGAGGTGACGGGGGACACTTGGTGGCGAAGTGGGGACACTCCAGCCCTGCTGTGACAGCTTTTTCCTCCTCTCCAGCATCTCAGCCCAGAGCAATTTCGCGGTGGGAGCGGTGGTGAACGCCACGTTCGGCTCCATCACTGAGCTCACCTTCTACATCACCGCCCTCATCAAGGGCTCGCGGGAGGGCAACCGCTGCTACGCCGAGGTGGTCAAGTCTGCGTTGACAGGGACACTGGTGGGCTGTGTCCTCTTTGTGCCGGTGAGACGGGTGGCACTGAGAGCTGGGAGGGTGCTGTGAGCAAAGCACTGATTTTTTTGGGGGGGTTTTCTCCAGGGTCTGTGCATGGTGATCGGGGGCATCCGGCACCAGGAGCAGCGGTTCAACAGCCGCTCTGCGGGTGTCAGCTCGGCCCTGCTCTTCCTCTCCGTGGGAGGTGAGTTGGGGACAGGGGTGTCCCCAGGTCTGGGGAGGTCTCACCAGGGTGGGTGCCAGCTCCGTGTCCTGTCCCTGCAGGTGTCTTTGCTCCAACGCTCTTCTCCAAGGTGTATGGAAAGCTGGTCTGTGGCGAGTGCCACAACGTCACCCAGAACCCGCTGGGCCACTACCTCTGCCACAACTGTCACTTTGACCTGGTGAGTGGGGACCTGGACCCCCAACAGGGGGAATTTGGGGTCAGGGATGCTCTGAGCCCCCCTGGCTCTCGTGCTGGGTGGTGGCAGCAGGGCTGTCCCTTGTCCCCCGTATCCCTGTTGACAGACGCTCTCTCTGCAGATGGACAACAACGGCACCCTCTACTACAGCCATGTCCAGTGAGTGTCCACTGTGGAGGGGACAGGGCTGTCCCCACACTGGGGTGGCACCTTCTGGGTTAGGTCATGTTCCTGCATCCCTCCCAGGGCCCCACTCCACCCCAATGATCCAGCGCCCCATTTCCTCATCCCCAGGGGAAGTTCCCTGGGGTGTCCATGCCAGACCCTGGTGGCACTGACAGTGTCACCTGTGTCCCACAGACCCCTGGTGTACACGGTGTCCATCCTGCTGCCTGCTGCCTACCTCATCGGGCTCTTCTTCACCCTCAAAACCCACACACACATCTACGACATCCACATCAGCGACTGCCACAGTGAGTGTCCCCAAATGTCCTGGCTGCAGGGCCAGCTCTTGTCACTGCTCTGGAGTGTCCCACACGTCTCTGCTCTCTCCCCAGTGCCTGGCCACCACCACAGTGCCGTGGTCCATTGGTCCCGCTGGCGGGCCCTGGTCATCCTCCTGCTCTCCACCCTCTGCATGTCGGCCTGTGCTGACCTGGCCACGGAGCACATCAGCCCCATCCTCACCAACTCCACCATCTCACAGGTGAGCTGCCTCTGCCTGTCCCTGAGGACCAAGATGTGCCCTCCAGGGATGGGGACCTGCCCTGGCTGCAGTTGGAACCCCAAAAGGACTGGGGGAAAGATGCTGAGATGCTCTGCACACTTGGCCAGGGCCTGGATGTGCTCAGGCCCAGGCTGATGTCACCTCTTCCCTGCAGTACTTCATCGGTGTCACCGTGCTGGCAATGGTGCCCGAGCTGCCAGAGATTGTCAATGGCATCCAGTTTGCCCTGCAGAACAATCTGAGCTTGAGGTGAGATGGCTCCAAGGATGAGTTTTGGGGTGGTTCCTGTGCCTGTCCTAATCCCATAACTGCGCCTTGGTGCCCATGATGGGCTGCCCAGCCACTGGTGGGTCAGTCTGTGTCAGCTTGTCCTCAAGGAGATTAGTCACCCAAAAAACGGTGTCAGAACTGGGATGGGCTCTGTGATTTGGGATTTTCTCACCCAGAGGCAGACCCTAAGCTGTCCTTCCTCCCCAGCATTGAGATCGGGAACTGCATCGCGGTGCAGGTCTGCATGCTCCAGATCCCCATCCTGGTGCTCTTCACCATCTTCTACGTGAGTAGCCCCAGGACAGCCCGGGGGGACCTCCTGCAGCAGGGTTGGGGACACGGTGTCCATGGGACATGGAAAGGACACAGCTGCCCTCGCCAGTGTCTCCTCTCTGCTCAGTGCAGGGGAAGTGGGGTCAGATGTCTCCTGGTGCTGTCCCCACCCTGGGGACGTGGGGCAGAGGGGGTTTAAGGGGTGACACACAAGTCCCCAGACAGAGTCAGTGTGGGGTTCTCCTGGTTGGCCATAAACCCCAAATCCTCTTCCTTGCAGCCAACCAACTTCACACTTGTCTTCAGTGACCTCCACGTCTACGCCAGCATGTTCAGCGTGGTGCTCATGAACTACATCTTCATGGATGGCAAATGTGACTATTTCCAAGGTGACCACCTCCCACAGGGCTGCTGTGGGACTTGGAACATCCCTGTATTCCCTGGGATGTGGGATGGGAGGCTCCTGGCTCCAACCCTGGGATCTTTTGGAGCTCTTGGCATGTGGTGACCTGAGCGATCCTGGGGTCTTGGTTGACCATCTTGGAGCTGTTCCCCTGCAGCAGCTCCAAGGGGGATCACTCCCATTTCCCCCTTTAAAATGTTTTAAACTCCCTTTTAATGGACATTTTGTAGAGAACCATGGAAGTCCTCTACAGGGGGCTAATCCAGACCACACCAGGCCTTAAACCCATGTCCCTCCTTGCTCCAGGGAGTAACTCCCTCCACCCCTCTCTGTCTGCCCCAGGCACGGTGCTGGTCATGGTTTACTTCATCCTCCTGGCTGTGTATTTCTTCGCCCCGTCGCCCAGCGGCTGCTGAGGTTTGGATTCTTGGATTCTCCTTTCTCCAACGCCCTCGTTGGGATCAGCACCCATCAAGACCTTTTCCAGTGTCTCAGGGACTTGGCCGGGCTGGCTCCGGTCTGGAAGCGCCGTTCCTGAAGCTCCTGCTGCTGCTGGGCTCCCCCTGTGGGGCTTCAGGGATGGGAAGGGTGGTGGCAATGGGGTCGCTCCCGAAATGAGGAGCCTCAAAACACATCACACAGGCATTTCCAGCCCACACTCGAGTGGCTGGAAGGAAAACTGTCCTTAGAGGAGGGTCTTGAAGGGGATTTCTGCGTGTCTCGAGGACAGACCCCTCCCTGGGGATGTGCTGCACTGGGAGAAGGTGCCTGAGAAGTCCCTCATCCTCCCAGGCCTGGGAATTGCACACGGGATGTTTGATGGCACCAGAAAAGCACCCAAAGGTATTTTCAGCTGTTTTGTCATTAAAGCAGTTTTGTACAAATCAGAAACAAGTTTGTTTCTCCTTAAATGAGCCTCAAGTGCCAGCCTGGGCCCCTCTGTGGCCACCATTCCCTGTCCTCTGTCACCTCACCCCAGGGACAGAGCCAGCAGGGGTGGCTGTGGGCTCCAGCTTTCTCCATGACCCTCCCAAAGTTCTAGCTCATCTCCAGCCTGGTCTTCTCTGACTGTCTTTGGCCCTCCTGGCTTTGAGGGCTGTCCCAGACTCCTGAGAAGGTTCAGGGATGCTCCTGGTGTTGTCCACAGGCTGTGACAGGCTGGGGACATCTCCCTCCATGCAGGGAAATACTGGTGGATGAGGTGAGAGGACAAAGTTGGGGCTTGGACTGATTTATTATCTTTTAAAAACAAAAAACAATCCCAAAGCAAAACACTGACAGATCCATTAACACAGGCAAGGAGGCTCTGGTGCCTCTTCCCCCTCTCCTGTTCCATCAGGATGTCCTTCAGCATAAAAACTAGGGAGTGCTGTCACAGGAGCCTGGGACTCTGACAGGATGGACAGCCCTGAGTGAGGCAGGAAGCAGCCTGGGACTGCTCTCCTTTGTGGGGAAGGCAGCAGCTCATTAGTGATTAATGAAGCTGCTTTATGAAGCCTTTTTGTTCTCCTAGGGAGGCATCAGCAGGGCCAATCCTGCTGTCTTTAGTCTGGGACATTTGAGAGCATTTCAGGGTGAGTTGCTGATGGCAGGACATGGAAAAAGGATGGGAGGGAGAGCAGAAGCTGTAGGAGAACCTGCTCAGTGCCATCATCTTACTGAGATTAAACAAAACATCTCTTCTGGGGCAAGGGCTGCTCAGGAATTCTGTTCTGAGCTGGCTTTCCCTGTCTCCTTGCATCCTGTCCCATCCCAGGCAGCCCTGTGGATGCTCCTACCCCTCTCCATCAGTTGCTGCAGGTGCTGGATCCTTTCCCTCTCCCTTAGGGAATTTTTAATTAAAGTCTTTACTTACAGGCAGTAGCCCAGCAGCAATTAAAGCCCCCCTTCAGCAGGAGCTGTGAGCTCAGTGCTTAAACCAAGTCATTTTTTTAGGATGAGCAGCCTCTCAAGATCTTGTGTCCCTCAGGGAGCAGCCAATGGAGGTTATGGAATGGGAAAGACCCCTGGAAAATCCATCAGTGGGTGGTGCTTGTACAGCTTTTATCAGCAAAAGAGAAGTCCTTGGACCTTTGTGGTTATCTTGGTGATGCTTTCCCAGCTGCTGGGGGTGGAGGGATCCACAGGGATCAAGTCCAACTCCTTGCCCTGCCCAGGACACCCCAACAATGCCACCCTGGCCCTGAGAGCTTTGTCCAAATGCTCCTGGGCCATGCCCATTCCCTGGGGAGCCTGGGCAGAGCAGGACAATCCCCTCCCCTGCTGCTGTCCCTGATGTCCCCAGGACAGAGGTGTCCCTCCTGGCTCCAGGCACTGCTGTCCCATCACCCAGGACTCCCAGATCCCTTAACACAGCTGCTCCCCAGCTTGTCCTGGACGCACTTTGTTCAAGTCTGAACATTCCATCTCCTGGCTTTCCTGGATCATGCAGGTGGGTTGTGCTGTTTTAGCAGGAAATCAAGGTGGCCAAGCAGGACTTCCCTCTCCTGAAGCTGTGCTGGCTGTGACCCCTTGTCTGTGCTGTCCACCAGAGCTTTTTTCAGTACTTCCCAGAATAATCTTTTCCAGGGTTTTACCAGGCACTGAAGTGGGACTGACAGTCCTGTGGTTTCCAGTGTCATCCCTTGAAAACTGGGACCAGCTTCCAGCCAGCTGAGACCTCTCCAGAGTCCCAAGACTGCTCCAAAATCATTGAGAGAGGCTTTGTGACAACCTCAGAGAAAGCTCCAGAGAGTTCCAGAGTAAGAAAAACCTAAGAACCTAAGGAATGTGCTTGCTCAGAGATGCAGGCTTGGATAGCTCCAATATCCCCTTGGGGATGAGGAGAGATGCTCTTTAAAGCAGGTGAGAGAAAAACCAGCACAGGGATGACCAGGCAGCTCCAGGACAAAGGTCCACAAGACAAAGCTGGAAGTGTGGATATTCAGCCTCAGAGTTTGGGATGGAAGAAGGAGCTGGAGAAATGGTTCAGCAGGTCCCTGCAAGCCAGGGAGGCTGGGAAGGGGTTGAAATGCACAATTCCTGTGAAGGTGCAATGCAGGGGATGGAGACACCAGAGCTCCAAGCAGGTCCCACCAGTTCCTGTGGTCCAAGCACCTGAGAAAGCCTCAGCTGTGAGCTCCAGACTTTTTTTGAGCCTTGTGGGGGGAAAAAAGCAGCAACTGAAGCTGGAGAAAGAGGAAAATCTACTCCTAAGACCAGGAGAAGGTTAATTTTGGGACAAGGGGTGAGCTCCCTGTGTGGGGGGCAGTGACTCCAGCAGGCAGCACCTTTGGATTAACAACATGAAGACAATGCTATGGTTTATTTAAACATAAATGCAATCTCTTAAAAAGAAACTAAAACTCCAGAGTGTAACCTCTGCCTTTGATGAAGAGGAAAGCATTGGAAAAAGCTGATTTTAAAAACAAAAGGCACTTAAAAATGGGCTCCAACTGAAAAGGATTTTGCACAAACCTCATGCCTGGAGCTGTTCAGAGTTCAGTGGCCACTTAAACAAATGCAGTGTAGAGAGCACAAGAGGACCAGAGCCACCCTTTCCTGTGCACAGACAATCCCTGTCCCCAGAAGGAGGGACAGTTGTTCCCTCTCCCCTTTTTTGGATGCTGTATTTCTACACAGCCACTCCCCAAACGGGCTTTAAATCACATCTCCCACCCTCAGGGGACTGTGAAGCAACAAGAAAAAGGCATATTTGGGACACGTGGGAGGAAGGAGAACCAAAAGCTGGGAGATGCTGAGAACCAGGGCTTGGCTGAGCAGGTTCAAAGAGCTCTGAAATCTACAGGGTAAGTTTTTGCTGGAGCTCATTCTGGGTGCAAAGCGAGCCGAAAAGGTTAAAAAAGCCTCAGGAAAACCTTTTCCCTCCCCACCCCCAGTAAACTACACAGTAGTCCCTTAAGTGGCAACTTTTTCCCAGTCTTCCAAGCAAACCTTTCAATATGAAAAGGGGAGGACACAGACACTGCACCAGGGAAGCTGCAGGGGCCAAGCTTGGCTCGCCGCCCCGGGCGACGTTCCAGCCGTCTCCGGAAGCTCAGGGGTGGGAACATGCCCGTGGAACACATGCAGGGCTGCAGGAATGGCCTGGCTTTGGAGGGAGGGGCAGCTCAGCTGGCTGGGAGGACGGGGCATCCACAGCAAAAGAACAGCTTGGTGGGTGTTCTGCATCGAACGTCCTCGTTGGGTGACATGGTGGAAGTGCCAAGGTGAAGGTGCCACGTGTAAGCACGGGCTCAGACATTCAGGAACTCATTAAGCTGCCCAGTTAATTGCAAGCGTGTGCTGATGACAGGTTGCTGGTTGGCTGCTTAGTCTCAGAAAATACTTTTGGATTAATGGTGTGACTTAGAGCTCCATAAATAAAAAGGGGATTTTTTGCAATGACTAAAAGTAACCATGTCTGGAAAGGCATTGATGTATTTGCTGAGTAAGGCCTTGAGCAGGTTCCTCCATGTTCTTAGCAAGACCATCCATGGAATCCATAAATAAGGGTGGGAGGGGGAATTCTTCAACGTGGTGAGTCTTGGACACAAGTGGGAGATCTCTCATTTTAGTCGCTCAACGAGTCCCTGCGTCAGTCCAAGGTGCAAAAGCTGGGATCTGGAGAGAGTTGCTAGGTGAGGGAAAGATGCCAGGAGCTTCTCCCAGCACAGTTCCAGCAGGCTGGGCACCACCAGCCACATTTTGAACAGGGAGCCAGTCCGTTTGTTTTCGTGGATGTTGACCACCCCTCCGTGGACGTACATGCAGCCAGCCTGGGTGGGGAAAGGGGGACAGGAGTTACAGAGCCAGGAAAAGCAGGATTGGGCTTTATTCCCACCCCACAGCCTTCAGCAGAGCTGTCACTGCCTCAGCCACTATGGAATCCTCTCAGTCAAGGGAGGAATCACTGCTGGAGGGGCCATGTGTCATCCTAAACCACATATCCACCACCTCTGAGTGCTTTGCTCTGAGTTTTAGGTGATTTCTATGCCAAGAAATCCATTTTAGGAGTGTGGCAAACTGTTAATAAAGTAGTACAGAGCCATACTCATGTTCCAGCTAAAAATAACGTATTTTTAAACTACACCCACCTCACACAGACATCCTGCATTCCCTTGGCTCAGCACAACCCTGCTCCAAGGATGACAGGAACACAGAGAGATGGGAAAAACTCAGCTGCTGAGTGGCTTTTTTTTTTCCCACAGGCTGGCAAAGAAAGGGCATTCCAGCTGTCCAGGCAGTCACTGAGCTGCCTGGGAAACACCTTTATCAGGCTTCCTAGGAAAAGCTGCATTTATAACACTCTCCAAACACCAAGGAATGTGATCTCTGCCCTAAGGAGATGAGGAGCAGAAGGAGGTGAAGACACAGCCAAAGGCACTTCTTGCTGCCTGTTAATTACCAATCCCAGATCTCCAGACTTCTACTTAAGGCCAAAAGCTCTGGCAATACCAACATTCCTTAGTGGCTTCCAAAGGGTTGGAAACAGCCTCATCCAATCCTTCACCTCAGGCTGTTCTCAGTAGGATAAAATCACTACTCAGGGAGTATTTGTGCTTTTTTTTTTTCCTTTTACAAGCAGGAACTGCTGTTCCCACACAGACTTTAAAAGCTCAAATTCTGCATTATTTCTTTCAGAAAGCAAAATCCATAGTGTGGCTCCACTCTTCAAACAGCAGCAGGAAGAAGAGCCTCCCAAAAGCTGCTGCATGCAGTGGAGATCACTTCCTTGGGAACATCAGCTCTATTTGCAACCCACAGCAAGGTAAGAGTGCTTGGATGAAGAATCCCAGCTCCAGAGGAACAAAAGGAGTCACTTACTGGGGTGACAGCAGCACAGTGGAAGTACACAGGCTCTGGCATGGCAGCTGGGAGCTTGACCCACTGGAAAGTTTGGAGGTTCAGCTTCCAAACATCTCCCAGAATCACCTCTCCGTTGTAGCCCCCGCACACGAACACATCTGCAAGAGAGGAGAGGTGGGAGCTGCCAGGCCCTGCCCTGCCAGGAACAGGCTGGGAGAGAGGGCAGGGATCACCCTCCCCACACAGCTTTGTGTTTTACCCCAGCAAAGGCTCTCAGGATCTCCCAAATCAGGCCCACCACAAAGCAGAGGCCACTTAAGGATTCCCAGACTGGTTTGGGTGGGAAGGGACCTCAGAGCCCCTGCAGTGCCACCCTGCCATGGCAGGGACACTCCCACTGTGCCAGGCTGCTCCAGCCCCAGTGTCCAGCCTGGCCTTGGGCACTGCAGGGATGCAGGGGCAGCCCCAGCTGCTCTGGCAATTCCAGCCCAGCCAGGAATTCCTCATGGCCAAGATCCCATCCATGGCTGCCCTCTGGCACTGGGAGCCATTCCCTGTGTCCTGTCCATCCCTTGTCCCCAGTCCCTCTGCAGCTCTCCTGGAGCCCCTGCAGGCCCTGGAATGTGCTGGAAGCTCTCCCTGGATCCTTCCCTTCTCCAGGAGAACATTCCAGCTCTCCCAGCCTGGATCCCTGGGAGCTGAGGGGCTCCAGCCCTGGAGCAGCTCTGGGGTCTCCTCTGGGCTCTCCAGCAGCTCCAGGTGGTGCTGCTGTGTCCCCAGGGCTGGGGCAGCTCTGCAGGTGGGTCTCACCTGAGAGAAGCAGAATCCCCCCATCCCCTGCTGCCCACACTGGGGGTCAGGTCCCAACCCCACCACGGCAGCCTCAGGGCTAAATGCCACTGCAAGCAGGAGAGCATTCCCTCTTGTCACAGCCAAGCTGGGTTCCCAGACACCTGGGCTTGATCAGACTCCAGGGATTTTAAACCCACAGGGAACAGCCCCAGCTCCCAGTCCTGCCTTGCTCCCAGCTTTGCCCAAATTCTCAGTTCAGGGGCTGCCAAATCCTGCTGGAAGCATCTCCCAGCTCCTGCTTTACTCTTATTGGCACAATTAACACTCCTAGGAAATACAATCCAGCATTTCCCTCCACCCTTCAACAGAGAGCATTCAGCCACTGACCTGAAGGGTTTGGAAAAGAGGGATCAAGATTGTAACTGTTTTTCAGTGCAGAAGAAGGAATGGTGCCAAGTGGGCAGCTTAAAGCCTGTTAGAGAGGAAAAAATCCTCTTCCACGTGTTCCCTGCAGTTCTCTCCAACTCCCCCCTGTCTGGTTGTACAAAAGACACCAATTTTCTAGAGGTAAATCTTACCATTTTTTATCTGCACACAGCTGTGGCATCTTCTGGCTGCTGGGAAGCCTGGGGAGAATAAATTTTAAAGTATCTATCAGCAATAATTGCTTTAAAGTGTTAGTGCAAGTAGTGATTTTGTCTCAACGTTTAATCATGGAGTTTAATTTTTAAGAGGTTTTGCTTTCCTGCTATCCCAGGTATAAAAGGTGTAACTTTAAGCAGCTGTTTTAGGTTTGAGTTCTAATTCCTCTCTGGGAAAGAAAGAAAAATGCTGGAATTTTGTTCTCCAGAGTCTCAAATGTGGCTTGGTGAAAAGCAGCTGTGAGATTCCAGGGAAAGCCCAGGGCCTCAAAGGGAGCAGGGATGCTCTGGATCCTCTGGGAGCAGACCCAGGCACTGCCACCTTTCCCAAGCAGGGAGAGAGGGAAGCCAGACTGCCAAACTCCCTTGGATGGGTCAATCCTCAGTGCTGCAGCACAAGCAGGATCCCAAATCCAGCACAAAGCCACATATTGAACAAGAGAACTGCACCTCCAAGCACCTTGGCCACCCTGGCTTCCAGGGAAAGAAGGGACATGCCAAACTCACCGACTTTCTCGTGAGGTTTCGTGGTGATCTCCTCCCAGGTGTTGGTTTCCAGGTTGTAGGCATGGATCTGGGAGGAAGAAGAGGAGCCATGAGATTCTCCTGGCTCTGCCAGCACCAGGGTGATGCAGCCACAGGCTCTGAGCCACTATAAATAAATCCCTTTTTTTCATTAAGTGGAAACCCAAAAATAGCTGATCCCAGGCAGTGAGTAAGCAGGTCTAAAATCACCTTTGAAGCTCCATCCCAGCTTTGCTATTTCAGCCCTACAGCTGAAAAAAAGAAAAGAATATTGCTTTTTAAAAGAGCTGGACCAATTAAAATCTACACCCTTGAGCTCTCAGAAGGATTTAGAAATACCTTTCTCCTGCTGCACATAGGGAGAAAAATGGGACAATGGAGAGATAAAATGTCACATAAAGTGCTGCAGACTCCATTTTTTTGGAAGCAGAGCACTATTTAAAGTGACCAGATTCATCACCAAGTCATTCTGTGGCAAATCCAGGTTTTACAGATATAGGAGAACAATCTGCTCCCAATTATCTTTTTTTTTTTTTTCTTATTTTTTTACCAGGCTCTCCAGGCAAAGCCAGATGAAGAGGTTGTGTTGGTAACTCCTCAGTGTGGAAAATCTCCTGTCCAGGGTTCCAAATGCCTCACCTTATCCAAGGAATAAGCTGTCCAGGAAGTTCCACCTCCCAGGATATAAATCCGTTGACCATCATGAGCAATTTCATGTCTGTACCTGAAGGTGCAAAGCAGCACAATTAAACAAAAAAACCTTCTGGAAATCACCATCAAATTCCAGGGATTTCAGCAGAAACTCCCAAGCCTGGCTCTGCTGCATCAGTCCCTCAGCCTGGGAGCTTTGAGGAGATGTGGGAGTTTTCCTGAGCCCTCCAAGCAGCACCCCAGAAGTCTGAAAGGCATTTTCTGATTGCAGAGCAATTATTAAATAATTAAGTGTAAGGATTTACTGAATATCAGGACAGCCATCAATATTCCAGCCCATTCTAAGGGAAGTGTCCAAGGCCAGGCTGGATAGGGCTTGGAGCAACCTGGGATAGTGAAAGTGTCCCAGCCCACGGCAGGGGGGTGGAATTAAATTTATTTTAAGATTCCTATGAACCCAAATCATTCTGGGATTCTTCCATTCTCAATTCCCTGTTCTCATCTGGACACCAAACCATGGATGAGAGAGACCAAAATCCTTCCTCCCAATGCCACAACAACTCCCAGGCAAAGGAGGGCTGGAAATGGCAACCAGAGCAAGGTATCCCAAAGCTTCCCATTCCCTGCCTCCCAAAAAAAGCTCCCTGAGGCTGCCCAGGTGCTCACCTCTCCTCTGGCATGTCACAGGACATATTGTTTGGCTTCAGCTGGATCCATTCCCGGGTGTTGAGGTCCAGCTTGTGGAGATCAGTGCTGTAAATGTACCCAGTTGTTCCTCCAAACACGTAGAGACACCCATTGATGATGGCCATGGCCTGGCAGAGAAACCAGAAAGGACTTGGGACACCTGGGGCTGGAGAAGAGGGAATTCCTGCTCCTCCAAAGCAGATGTGCACCAGCAAAAAGGGTCAGTCCTGTGGTGTGAATTCACTTCCTTGTCCACCTCATTCATCCACTTTATGGAAAGTCTTAAAAGGTGTAATTCTAATGGAAAGGAACCCTAGGAACTCGCATTTAGAATTTTGGGTTTTAAGGGCTTTGGCTACAAACCAATATCACTTAAATCACTTTTTTTATCTTCATTTAGATCTTTAGGTTTTGAAGGTTTTTGACTACCAACCACTCCTTAAATCACTTTTTTTATCTTCATTTAGATCTTTGGGTTTTGAAGGTTTCAACTACCAACCACTCCTTAAATCACTTTTTTTATCTTCATTTAGATCTTTGGGTTTTGAAGGTTTCAACTACCAACCACTCCTTAAATCACTTTCTCATTTTCATTTAGAGTTTTGGGTTTTGAAGATTTTTGACTACAACCACTCCTTAAATCACACTTTTTTCGTTCAGCTACACCAGGCATTTAATGAACAAATTCTGCCCTTTCTAACTAGGAGAAAACCTCCCTTCCTTTGAAATCTCCAAGAACCGAGGCTGCTTCAGTTCTTCACGAAGGACGCCTGCTTCTCCTCGTGCTTTTCCACAGAAGGAACGGCTGTGGTGAGGCACAGAGAAGGGATCTGGGTGCCCTGAGGCCCTGTGAGCACTCAGGGCTCCCTGAGCTCCGTACCTGGCCGTAGATGCGGTTGGGTTTCTTGCCGCGGCAGCTCAGCAGAGCCCATCTCTTGTACTTGACGTTGCACACGTGGACGTCGTTCCCGTTGCTCTCTCCAAAGGGGATCCCGGTGCCCCCAAAAACCAGGAGGTTGTTGCCATGTAAAACAACTGGGGGAGAGAGAGGGAGGGGAAAAACAGGGATGCTCATTGCTGTGAGATCAGAACAGGATTTTATCAGGCTGGACTAGGCTTGGAGCAAACTGCTCTAGGGAAGGTGTCCCTGCCCATGGCATGGAATTGGATG
The DNA here is from genome assembly GCF_017590135.1 of Pyrgilauda ruficollis. NCBI lineage: Eukaryota > Metazoa > Chordata > Aves > Passeriformes > Passeridae > Pyrgilauda > Pyrgilauda ruficollis. The sequence continues at coordinate 117,449 of NW_024523723.1, forward strand.
ATCTTTAAGCTGAGCCAAGGGAAATATAGGTTAGATATTAGGAAAAAGTTTTTCACTGAAAGAGTGATAAAGTTCTGGAATGGCTGCCCGGGGAGGTGGTGGAGTCACCATCCCTGGATGTGGCACTGGGTGCCAGGCTTTAGTTGAGGTGTCAGGGAAAAGGTTGGACTCGATGATCTTGTGAAGGTCTCTTCCAACCTTGTGATTCTGTGATTCTCCCTTCCAACCCAAACCATTCCATGTTTCCCTGCTCTGGAGACAGCAGTGCTCAGTGCTGTTCAAATTCCCTACAATCCACCGCGTGCATTGATGGCTTTGAGAGGCTCTAAAGGAGAAAGGATCCCACCTAAAACCATGGTAACCAAAGGTCTGCTTTGAAAAGTGAACAAAGACAGCTATTTTTGTAGGCTTGGAGATGTCTGCGTGAGGCACCTTCCTGCTGAAAGCACAGCAAGGTAAACACCTGGACAACACCTCTTGCTTTCTCATTTCTTTCTTTCCCTCTGCCTCAACCGAGCAAAAAGGAAAAGAAAATCCCAAACCCAACCCAACCTCAGGGCCTACTTGGAAAAACAGCATCCAGATTTCCAACTCTTGCCTGGATTTAAATAGCCAGGATTAAAATAGCTCCAGGAGCAGGCACGCAAGGAGTTGGATTTCCATACGTACGTGACATGGAGGCCAGCTCCCTGGGCATGTAGCCTTCAGTGCCCATCTGGTGCCAGGTGTCTGTGGCAAAGTTGTACCTCCAGAGCTCCCTGAAGAGGGGGTAGTCCTCGTTCTCTGGCCCCCCAGACTCATCGTAGTCGGGATTGTAGCCCCCGAAGACGTAGAGGTTGGAACTGTCGGCCACGCAGCGATGGCCGCTCCTGGCCGGGGGGCACCTGTGGCCTGCAGGAGGAGAAACAACAGCTCCACAAGAGCTCAGGGTGTGACCAGGGTCAGGAGTGTGCCCACTGGGGTGTATTCCACAGGGAATCCATAGGGAAGTGCCTCTGCAGCAGGAGGAAATGGCTTTGGAAGGACAAGGTGCAAAAGGGACAGTCTGTGTGTCACCATCTCGTTCTGGCCACTCCACCTCTGCACCACGTGGCAATCCCTCCACTACAGCCCTTGCTGAGGTATTTGATAAAACCCCTCTTCTTTCATTCTGCTTGGCAAATTTCACTTAGAAACAATTCCAAATGTTTGTATTTAGAGCTGCCCAATAGAGAAAACAAATAAGGATTTGCTTTTCCTCCTCCAAATACCTCTGACTCCCCTTTTTGATCCTTGTTCCCTTTGTTCCTTAGATCTCGAGAAGATTTTGTCATTAAACAGAACACTTCAGTTTAGATTAGTTCTGTTTAGTGACAGAAAATTTAGTGACTTTTGTCACTAAACAGGTCTGACAGAACAGGGAAAATCTGCTCTAAGTAAAGGCATGTGCCCTGGGCAGGAGCAGGGAATCCAGCTGAGATCCTACAGGCAGTGCAGCCATTCCCAAAGGAATCCTCTGCCTGCCCACCCCTAAAACTCATGGAAATAAAGGCAGGAAGGGCAATTCCAGCTCAGCTCTCAGCTGTAATAGATAAAAAGATGGATTGAGCCAAGGAAAAACTAACCAGGAGTATTCTTGGACAACAGAAATCAAGGTCTTGGCTGACAATTGACCAAAACAAACCCAAACAAATCAGTGACCTTCACCTTCCACCTGCTCCCACAGACTTTTTTATGGAGTTTAGGATAGAAAAGGAGCCAGGAAAGCATCTAATGAGGACCCAGCATGTTTTCTTCTGTTATAATTTCCTATTTTTCCTCCAGGAAAAGTGAAATAAATGATTTGTCCAGACCAAATAATGAATACTTGAGCTGAGCACAAGCAGTTTTGCTTCATCATGTTCAACTCTGGTCCAAAATTAAGCTGCTCTCCAGGGTTCAGACAAAGTTTTGACAGATTTGGGGTGTTTCCAGGAGTAATTGTGTCTCACAGCAATTCCCACTTAGAAAACTAATAAGCACTGGCTGGAAAAAGAGTGGACAGAAGTTAAGGAATTAAAGGAAAAATCTGCAGTGGGGACATGGATGTTTGGGCACAGGAGAGGGGAATATTTCACATCCTAATCTAAAAGGTGTTAAGGAATTAGGAGTTCAGATATTAGATTTTATTTCCCTCTAGTTCTAACACTTGCCAATAGAATTTTCCAGAGGGAAAAGAGGAGAATAAGGCTGAGTTTTATGTAAAGCCAATAAACTAAAGGTAAGAGGAGTAATTCCAAGAAAATAAATTAAAACACACCACCCAGGAGGCCTTCACTGCCATCCACCTCCCAAAATCAAATAGGGAAGGCACTTGACCTTGCCAGAAATCCCAATTTTCAACAAGAAAGGATCACATATCCCTGGAAAGGTCCAAGGCCAGGCTTGGACCCTGGGATAGTGGAAGGTGTCCCTGCCCATGGCAGGGGGTGGCACTGGATGATCTTTAACTCTTGCTCATCAGTGCCTTCAGAAAAGATTCCTCCAGTTGTGTCTTTTTAAGGAGAAGAGCTGTTCAAGGGTTAACTCTGACAAGTTCCTTCAGCAGCCAAACTCCATGGCTCCAATCAAGAGCTGCATTTCCATGGGAAAGGATCACATATCCCTGGAAAAGTCCAAGGCCAGGCTTGGAGCAGCCTGGGATAGTGGAAGAGTGTCCCTGCCCATGGCAGGGGGTGGCACTGGATGATCTTTAACTCTTGCTCATCAATGCCTTCAGAAAAGATTCCTCCAGTTGTGTCTTTTTAAGGAGAAGAGCTGTTCAAGGGTTAACTCTGACAAGTTCCTTCAGCAGCCAAACTCCATGGCTCCAATCAAGAGCTGCATTTCCATGTAATGAGGACTCGCTGGATGATTCACAGCTCCTGCTGAAATTCAGGAGAGGTTTGCAGCTGCTTTTGCTGCCCATACCACAGGTGTAACTTTTAGATGGGAAAATCCTGGGATTTGCTGAAGTTTGTCGTGAGCAAAGCCCATTTTCCCAGAGCTGAACCCCAAAACACCCACAGCTCAGGGAAGCACAGCAAGGCCCCGTTGTGTGAAAAGCTGGAATTCACCAAGTCCTGCTGTGAATTCCTTGATGCTGGACATGGAAAGCAGCAGGATCTACCAGGTCTGGGGGAAGAGGTTGAAAAGTTATGGAAAATGGCTTTAAAATGGAGGGATGGATGGATGGATATGGTCTGGGAAGAACCTGTTTTCCCAGTTTAAGATTCCAGAGAGAAGCAGGAAGGAAGGATGGGAAGGTGCATTTACAAGGAGGCTCTTTTTCCTTAGTCCTGAGGCAAAAATGGGAAGAGTAAAATTTTCAGGGAATAAGTTCCACCATCAGAATGAAACTGAACAACAGGATGAGAGGAAACAGCCTCAAGCTGTGCCAGGGGAGGCTCAGGTTGGATGTCAGGAGGAATTAATCTCATGGAAAGGGTTGTTAAAACATTGGAAGGGGCTGCTCAGGGAGGTTTGCAGTCCCCATCCCTGGAGGTGCCCAAGGAATACCTGGATGTGGCACTCAGTGCTCTGGGGACAAGGTGGGAATTGGGCACAGCTTGGATTGGATGTGCCTTTCCCTGCTCACACAGAGCCCCAGGCACCTCGTGTGGGAAGTGCTTCTCCAGGGAAGCACGAGGTCTTCTCCAGGGGAGTCCCAGGTCTCCAGAGAAGCACCAGACCTTCCCCAGGGAAGCTCTGCTTGTTGCATCTGGTGCTGGATACCCTCAAAAGTAAAAGGTGAGAAGCAGGCTGAGCCTCATGACCCAGCAGCTCCTCCTTCCAGATCTACGAGTGGATGGATGGCCTGGTGGAGGATCATCCCAGCCTCGTCAGCAAGATCCAGATCGGGCAGAGCTACGAGCACCGGCCCCTGTACGTGCTGAAGGTGGGTCCTGGGGCAGCCTCGCCCTGGAAATGCCCCTCAGGATGGGAAGCTGTGCCAAGGGAGCCTCAGGGTGGGCACCAGCAGCAATTTCCCCATGGAAAGGGTGCTCAGGCCTTGGCAGGGGCTGCCCAGGGAGGTTTGGAGTGCCCATCCCTGGAGGTGTCTGAGGAACTCTTGGAGGTGGCACTCAGAGCTCTGGGCTGGGGACAAGGTGGGGATGGGGACAAGCTGGGACTGGATGGGCTGGGAGGGCTTTTCCAACCCAATGGATTCAGTGATCCCAGGCTGAAGCATCACGACAGGGACATAATTAAGGCAAGTCCTAATTAAGGGCTGAGCCATCCAGCAGAGAGTGGCTGGCTGGGCACTGGCCTGCCAACACCCTGCTGAGCTCCCCTTGAAGCAGTGATTCACCCCAGGAGTTCTGAGGGAGCTGCTGCACTGACAATGCCAAGCTGTTCCTAATTGAACTCCTCTCTTGAAGGAGCTGTAATTAGGACAGGGATGAAACAAGAGGGTGTTTCCAGATGTGACATTGGAGCAAAGGAGGCTCAGGGGGACCTTGTGGCTCTGCACAAGTCCCTGCCAGGAGGGGACAGCCGGGGGGGTCGGGCTGTGCTCCAGGGAACAGGGACAGGAGGAGAGGGAACGGCCTCAGCCTGGGCCAGGGGAGCTCAGGGGGGCTTTTCAGGAAAATTCCTTCATGGAAAGGGTGGTCAGGTACTGGAATGAGCTGTTCGGGGCAGGGGTGGAGTCCCCACTCCTGGAGGGATTTCAAAGCCCCGTGGATGTGGCACTTGGGGACATGGGGCAGTGGTGGCCACGGCAGTGCTGGGAATGGTTATGGTTGGACTCAGTGGTCTGAGACCTTTTCCAACTGGAAAGATTCCATGACTCCATGAATATGAAATTGTTTAGAGCCTCCTGAAACCATCCTTTTCCTTATGACTGTCAGAAACCCTAAACAAATCCATTTATATCTCAAGGGTGGGTGTGAAGAAGAATGAGGCCAGGACTACTCAGTGACAGGAGAAGGGACAATGGGCACAAACTGAAACACAGGAAATTCCAGCTGGATATGAGCAAAAACTTCTACTTTGAGAATGGTGGGGCACTGAACAAGTTTCCCAGGGAAGCTGTGGCTGCCCATGGATCCCTGGAAGTATCCAAGGCCAGGCTGGATGGAGTTAGAGCCACCTGGGACAGTGGAGGTGTCCCTGCCATGGCAGGGGTGACGCTGGATGGGCTTTGAGTTCCCTTCCCACCCAACCCATCCCACAACTGTACACTCCTTTATCAGTTCCCTCTTTTCCCAAGCTAATTTAATCCCAACATCCACCCCAGGGTTATCTGCAGCACTTTGAGTGTCTCAAAGTTCTTCCTGTCAGGATAACAGGAAAAGGACCAGCAGCAGTGAAAAGCCTGTCCTGTTACCAGGGTGTCCCAAGCAATCCATGATTCCAACCCCACAAATCCCAGTGCAAGGCCATCCCAGCAGGTGTGTGTAACACCACCACATATCAGCATCACCACCAGCAGCAGAATTTCTACTCCAAGCCCTATTTTTGGAAATACAAACAGAACAACTACAGGGTGTAAAGCCAACAAATCCAACGTGGCTTTGGGTCCTCCTTTCTTCCAAGTGCCACATCTGTGGTGAATATCCCAGGGCTGTGCACACATCCTTTTCTCTGCTTTTTAAAGCTTTCTAAAGATGGCTTTGTGATTATTTTTCCTCCTGCCTGGTTTTTCAACACCCACAACAGCAGGATTCAATCTTTCCCTTTCCATTTCTGATCCCTGCAGCAATCCTGAGGGACGTTTAGGACAAGGGCTGAACCAGAACAAGACAAGTCAATATTGACTTTGACTCCTATCTTCAAAGTTTCATCTTTTCCACAACAGCTGGACAAAATAAGTTTGGAACTCGTGGAATTGGAGTCCCTCAGGAATGTTTGGATAAGCAGGATTGGGAATGCACAGCTGAGAGTGAGGTTTAAAACCTGGTTTGTTCATCCAGCTGTGTTCAGCCTCTGCAGATCCCACACTTCCCTTCCTTGGCAGGCTGCCCACGCCTGAGAAATTCCCAAGAGGAAAAATTCCTAGCTGTAGCTGTGTCCCTGAGCAATGGCTCTGAGGGGCTGAGGAAAAATGGGACAAGCCAGAGGATCCAGCCAAGGATGCCAAACACAACCTGCAGGACAGCCAAGAGATTTCCAGCTATTGCTGAGACCTCCAAGCAGTGTTTCCAGATTTACCATCCTGGGAGAGCTCCTGGCTTTGCATCAAAGTCAAGAACAGGCAACGAGGCTGGAGAGGGGCTGGAACACCAACCCTGAGAGGAAGCCCTGAGGGAGCTGGGGGTGCTCCCCTGCAGAAAAGGAGACTCAGGGCTGCCCTCAGCACTCTGCACAGCTCTGAAAGGTGCCTGTGCTCAGCTGGGCTGGGCTCTGTCTCCAGCAGCACTGACACAGCCACAGCACACAGTCCCGAGCTGTGCCAAGGGAAATTCAGGCTGGGTGTCAGGAAAAAGCTTTTCCAGCAAGGGGATAAAGCTCTGCCATGGCTGCCCGGGGAGGTGCTGCAGTCACCATCCCTGGGGGTGTTGAACAAGCCTGGATGTGGCACTGGGTGCCAGGCTCTGGCTCAGGGCTTGGGCTGGGCTGGACTCCGTGGGCTGCAAGGTCTCTCCCAACCTGCTTGTTCTGTGATCAGGTCTGGCTCTCCCAGGCTTTGCTCCCAAAATCTCTGGGGCAATCCCACTTTAAAGGATTTTACACCACTAAAACTGAGTGATCCTTGGGTTGTTTGTTTCCAAGAAGCATAAAGGAAAAGAAAGGAATTCTGGAGAATGAAAACCATAGAGCTGGAAAGATCATCTGGTCCAATCTCCTGTGGGAAAAGGACCTGGCACGAGGCTGTTCAGCACCTTGAGCAGCCACACCCTGAAACCCTCCAGGGACTCCACCACATCCCAGGGGAGGCTGTTCCAGGGAATGATGGCTTCACTGGAAAAAATGTCTTTTTTCCATTGGGATGAACCTTCCCAGTGCTCCTTGTCCCCACTGCTCCTCATCCTCTCCACGTGAAGGGAGACCATCCATCCTTTAAGGACTGGAAAACTCCAGAGAGGTTCCACCTGAGCCCTCCCTTCTCACAGAATCATGGAATAGAATGCCAGGATGGTTTGGGTTGGAGAGGACCTTAAGGATCATCCCATTCCATGGGCAGGGACACCTCCCACTGTCCCAGGGTGTTCCAAGCCTCATCCAACCAGGCCTGGGCACTGCCAGGGATCCAGGGGCAGCCCCAGCTGGAAAAGAATCCTGAAAAGTTTGGAAGAAAATTTAAGAGAATTGGGAATTTAGAGAATTGGGAAGGAAAGAAAACCTGGAAATTTTGCAGGAAAACTGGAAAGTGAAGAATGAAACCTGACAAGTCTGAAGGAGAACTGGGAGCTAAGAAAACAAACCTGGGAACTCTGGAAGAGAACTGGGAGTAGGAAAAGAATCCTTGGGAATTTACAGAATTGGGAAGGAAAGAAAACCTGGAAATTTTGCAGGAAAACTGGAAAGTGAAGAATGAAACCTGACAAGTCTGAAGGAGAACTGGGAGCTAAGAAAACAAACCTGGAAACTCTGCAAGAGAATTGGTAAATGAGAAAAGAATCCTGAAAAGTTTGAAAGAAAATTTAGGAGAATTGGGAAGAAAAGAAAACCTAGAAATTCTGCAGGAAAACTGGGAGGTGAGGAATGAAACCTGACAATCCTAGAAGAGAACTGGGAGTTAGGAAAATAAACCTGGAAACTCTGGAAGAGAATGGGAGCTCAGGAACAAATCAGGTTGGAGGAAATGGAATGAGGGGGAAAAAATTCCTCTCCCAATGGTTATGTAAGGGCTGCTGCTGGAGCTCTATAAATAGGACCTTCACAGGTGTCAAAGTGGGGGAAAACTCCAAAAATCCGGGGTTTTTTTGGGCTGGCAGCCAGTCTGGGGTTGATTCAGGCTGGTTGAAGTGGCCAGGCTGAGCTGGGCAGGGGCAGGGAGGGACAGAAGCCGTGCAGGAGCAGCAGGCTGCAATTCCCACCCGCTCCAGCCTCCCCTCAAATGCAGCCAGGGGAGAGAAGCAGGGCTGTGGTGCCAAAAATGGCATTTCCAGGGAAGGAAGAAAGGAAATGGGGCTGAGCATTTGCCCAAAAATAGAAGGTGTGGAGCCACTCAGCAAATTCCCAGTGCTGCTGGGAGAGGCTGGAAGGCTGAGCCCAGAGCGTGGCGTGTGGGAAATGGATTTACAGGGAAAAGATGGATTTCTAGGGAGAAGAGAAGGCAGCTTTCAGGGATGGCAACGTGCATGGAAAAGCCATTCCCAGCTGCTGTTGGTGCTGCCAGCCCTGAGGGGCTTCGTGGCCCACGTGGATCGAGGGATGGGAGTGGCAGGAAAGGATTCCTGGGAGATGCAGCTCAAGGTCAGGAGGAGCTTCAGGGAGAAGGAAAAAAGGGATATTGCCACAGCAGCTGGGAGTTCACACAGCCTGTGGCTGTCCCAGGGCTGCAGAACTTCCCAGTCTTGTGATCCCAGGGCAAGCTCAGCCTCCTCCTGGAATATTTGGGGGGTTTTGGGGTGACAGACATGCAGAAATGATGGAATAACCCTTCAGCACCCAGCCTTGCTAGGAGACAGGTGGAATTGTACCAGGGAAAAATTCCCACTTTGTCACACCCCAGGCAGGATGTCCCCTCCCAGGACTGTGGGGATGTCCCCAAAGCCCCCAGTACACTGGGACTGCAGAGTGGGGGGCTGCCAGGGGTCCCCTGGGTGATCCCTGTGGGACACCCCAATCCCCACAGCCACGGGGATGAACAGCTCATGGGGGCCCAGGGAACCACTGGGCTGGGGAACCCTACACCGGGTAACCTTAAATCCATTTTTAAAAGGATAACTGCCCCTCCATCCCTGATTCCAGGTCCCACAGCCTGGGATCACCGGGATGGGAACAGCCCAGCTCCCCCCACACCACGCCCGGCTTTGGGGACAGGGGCACCCCGTTATTCCCGGTCTGTCTGGGTACCCAGCTCCCCCCGGGAATGTCCCCGAGGCAGGGACAGCTGTCCCCTCGGGGCCTTGGGTGTCCCTGTCCCCTCAGGACCTTGGGGACGGCGGTGTCCCGGTCCCCGACCCCGGAGACGGGGGTGCCCCAACCCCGAACCCCTCATGGCCTTAGAAACGGGGGTGTCCCGGTCTCGGTCCCCCTGAGATGGGGGTGCTTCGCACCCCGACCCCTCGGAGCCCTCAGGGTCGGGGCTGTCCCGGTCCCGAACCCCTTCATGGCCTTGGGGTCGGGGTCATCCCCGGCGCCGGCCGCCACTCACCCGCCGCCCGCGGCCTGCCCGGCAGCTGCACGAAGCGGTTCAGGATCCCTCCCCCGCTGCCATCGCCGCCTCCCGCGGCGCCGCCCGCGCCCTCCCCGAGCCCGTCCCGGGCCGCGGCCGCCGCCGACATGGCCCGTCCGCTGCCTGAGGGACGGAGCGCGAACCGCCAATCAGCTCCGAGCTTCTTCGGCCGCAGCCTATCAGCTGCGGGCTTGTTGGCAGGCGGGGGGAGGCTGCGGCGAGAGCGCCGCTGTGGGGAGAGCTGAGCGATCGATCCAGGCTGGAGCAATAGAGCGCCGAGAGCGGGGGCGAGGGGACATTCCCGGGGACATTCCCGGGGCCACTCACGGGGACATTCGCGGGGACTTCCGCGGGGGCGCCGGCGCCCCTGGAGCCCTCCGCGAAGTTCCGGAGGCCGTGCGGGGGTTGCGCGAGGGTCATGAGCGGCCCCGCGGCGCGAGCGGAACGTTGGTGCGCGAGCGGAACGTTGGTGCGCGAGCGGAACGTTCGTGCGGGCCCGCGTTTCCCGGGCCCTGACGGGAGGGTGGGACCAAAATGGCGGCGCCCAGCGCCGGGGGAGCGGCGGCGGCGGCGGCCGGGGGGAACCGAGGGCGGCCGCCCCCCGTCACCCCCCGGCAGATCCGCGACCTCATCGACGGCGGCATCGCCACCGAAGGGCCCGGGCCCGGCGGGTGAGGGCCAGCGGCGGGGGGGATCGCCGGCACCGGGCTGGAGTCGGGGGGAGGCCCGGCCGTGTGAGGGGAGGGGGAGCGCTGGGGGCTCGGGAGGGAATCGGGGACCCCTCGGTGTTATTTGGGGTCTGCGGGGGAGTCGGAGTCGGCGGGAGCGAGGCGGGAGGGGACTGGGAGGTGCTGGGAGTTGTTATTGGGGAGGGATAGCGGGAATGGAGAGCGGGGAATGAGCTGGGAGCACCGGGAAGCGGGCTGCTGGGAGCGGGGGGCACTGGGGGGGCTGAGGGGCTCTGGGAGTGCTGGAGAGACTCGGGGACACTGGGAGTACTGGAAGGAAGCGGTGGAAACAGGTATTGGGACACTAGGAGGGTACTGGGAGGGTACTGGGGGCACTGGGAGGGGACTGGGAGCACCGGGAGGATATTGGGGGCACTGGGAAGTTACTGGGAGGGTCCTGGGGGCACTGGGAGGGTACAGAGGCTACTGGGGGCACTGGGAGGGCACTGGGGTTACTGGGAGGGCACTGAGGGCACTGGGAGGGTACTGAAGGTACTGGGAGGATACCGAGGGCACTGGGGTTACTGGGAGGCACTGGGAGCAGTGGGGGCTGAGCTTTGGGGGTGTCTCAGGGGCTCCCAACCATCCCTGAGCTTTGGCTCAAGATTCAGGCGTTGGGAGGAGGCCAGAGGCAGCCGTGGGGGCAGAATTCCAGGCACAGATTTTGGGAATTATTACAAAATTACAAAAATGTAATCTTGGGAACACCCCAGACTTCCCTCCTCAGCCTGCCCTTGCTGGGCCCAGGGGACAAACCCCTGCTCCCTCCTTGTCCCCAATGCCAGCTGTCACTGGGGATGCGTTCCAGGCACCCTTGGAATTTTATTTGTTGGTTGTTTTATCAGGAATTAATTCCAAGTTGGGAATGGGGAGCCCTGGAGAAGATCCTTGTCAGGACAAGAGGGATGGGGGGTTAGGAAGTGCTCTGTGCTTTGGTGTTAATCCTGTTCCTAAAATCCAGCATTTTCCCCAAATCCTGCCTTTTGCCAAAATCTGGTCTCTCCCTAAAATCCAGCTTTTTCCTAAATCCAAACTTTTCCTAAAATCCAACATTTCCCCAAAATCCTGCCCTTTGCTAAAATTTGGTCTCTCCCTAAAATCCAAGCTTTTACCAGATCCAACCTTTTCCTAAACCCTGTTCTTTGCTGAAATCCAGGCTCTCCCTAAAATCCAACCTTTTCCTAAAATCCAACATTTTCCCAAAATCCAGTCTCTCTCTAAAATCCAGCCTTTTCCTAAATCCAACCTTTTCCTAAACCCAGTCTCTCCCTAAAATCCAGCCTTTTCTTAAATCCAGGTTTTTCCTAAATCCAGCCTCTTCCTGAAATCCAGCCTTTTCTTAAAATCCAACTTTTCCCTGAAACCCAGCCCTTTCCCAAACCCAGCCTTTCCCAAAACCCAGCCTTCTCCAAAACCCAGCCTTTCCCAAAACCCAGCCTTTTCCAAACCCAGCCTTCCCCAAAACCCAGCTTTTCCCAAACCCAGCCTTCCCCAAAAACCAGCTTTTCCCAAACCCAGCTTTTCCCAAACCCAGCCTTTCCCAAACCCAGCTTTTCCCAAACCCAGCCTTTTCCAAACCCAGCCTTCCCCAAAAACCAGCTTTTCCCAAACCCAGCTTTTCCCAAACCCAGCCTTTCCCAAACCCAGCCTTTCCCAGGAGTTTTCCTTGCAGACTTTTCCTTTCAGGAAGGACACGTCGGACTGCTCGGAGCAAGCCAATGGACCTTCCCAAATGGAAGCTCTTTCCTTGGAATCTGCCAGCAGGGAAGCCTATTTCAGCAGAGTGGAAACATTCACCATATCCTTTGGGATGCTGGAAATTCCAGCTTGGGAATTGTGGGGGAAGAGCCAGAGGCATCTTCCCCCACAATTCCTGTCCCGAAATTCCACCCTGTCCCTGAGAGTTGTCCAAAGGCTCCTGGAGCTTTGGAGCTGTCCCTGGGGAATGCTCAGTGCCCCAGCACCCTCTAGGGAAGAGCCTCTTCCTAAAATCTAGGTCCTTCCTAAAATCCAGCCTTTTCCTAAATCCAGCCTTTCCCTAAAATCCCACCTTTGCCTAAATCCAGCCTCTTCCTGAAGTCCAACCTTTTCCTAAAGTGCCACCATTTTCTAAAATCCAGCCTTTTGCAAAATCCAGCTATTTCCTATAATCCAACCTTTTTGTAAGATCCAGCCATTTCCTATAATCCAAGCTTTTCCTATAATCCAACCTTTTCGTAAAATCCAGCCTTCTCCTATAATCCAAGTTTTTCCTATAATCCAAATTTTTCCTATAATCCAAGCTTTTCCTAAATCCAACCTTTTCCTATAATCCAAGCTTTTCCTATAATCCAACCTTTTTGTAAGATCCAGCCTTTTCCTATAATCCAACCTTTTCCTATAATCCAAGTTTTTCCTATAATCCAACCTTTTTGTAAGATCCAGCCTTTTCCTATAATCCAAGCTTTTCCTAAATCCAGCCTTTTCCTGAAATCCCACCTTCTCCCCAAATCCAGCCATTTCCCAAATCCCGCCTAATCCTGTTCCTAACCTCCTGCCGTTCCCCGTGCTCCCACCCTGCTCCCTGTCCCTGTGCTTCCCATCCTGATGAAGCTGCAGCCCGCTCCCAGCTCTCCCTGTCTGGGAGCGTTCCCCCAGCCCGTAAATCCCGGGAATTGTGGCTCTGGCTCCTTGACGGGCGCACCCTCTGCGGTGGGCGGGCAAGCCGCCGGCGCTGTCGCCGCTGGTGTGCGCGCGCTTCGGCTGGGTCAGCGTGGAGTGCGACATGCTGCGCTGCTCCAGCTGCCAGGCCTACCTGTGCATGAGCCTGCAGCTCGCCTTCGACCTCAGCAGCTGTGAGTGGGGCTCAGCAGCTCGGGGTTGGGGGATTTTGGGGCGGTGGGATCTCGGGGTGCAGCGGATTGCGGGGCGGGGAGGTTGGGGTGGCTGGAAAGCAGCTCGGGGCAGATGGGGGGTGTTTAGTTGGGATGGGATAATCAGTCCTGTTTGGTGTGGGGGAGTTCCAGCTGGGAGAGGTCCTGGAATTGTCAGGAGTGTGGGTTGGGAGGGGTCTTAAAGCTCCTCGTGTTCCGTCCTGGTGTCCAGGGAATGCTTGCTGGAATTCCTTGCCACAGGATTCCAGGGAGAAGAGCTCAGCACTTCCCTCCTCCAGAAGGTGCAGAGCTCACCCCTCATCCTCCTTTTCTCCAAACAATCCCAAGGCTCTCAGCCTCTTCCCAGGTTTTCCAGCCATTTCTCCAGCCTCGTTGCCCTCTGGATGCATTTAAGGATTTGAAAATCCTTTAAAAATTACCTTTTCTTTCCCAATTCCTGGATCTGCTTCCTTTATCCTCCACTGAGTTTTTCCAATGTGGAAAAATTTCTTGGTGGTTGCTGCTCACCAAAGCCATTCAGGCAGAAATTACATTGTGAGATTTAATTAATGAACTCCTTATTATCCCACAAGGCAGTGTCATCCCCACTTCTCAATTTTCCTGGCTGCAGTTCCCCTGGAAGTGGACAGGGAGCACATTCCTGCTGCCTGCCAGGGGCTGCCATGTGGGAATACTGAGCCTTTCCTTTTGGGTCACTCAATATCAACATTCCCTATTTATTCAGATTATCTCTGTTAAATAAACCTTGGCCTAATTATTCCACTGGAAATCATGGGTTAGAAAAATCTAAAATAATCAAACATTGGGAAGAAGGCATCGAAAAACAAATTGAAAAAGAAATTATTTGTAAGTGAAATTAAATGTCGGATCTTTTTTTTTTCCTTTTCTTTTTTTGGGAAGTTTGATTTCCAGACATGGCTGGGATTTGGCTCCTTCAGCCAGGGTGGAGGGATCAGCTCAGCAAGGGATTGGCAGCATCCCAGGAGGAAAAACTGGCAGGATCCAGCAGGTTTTGTGCCCGTGGTTGGCTTGGGCTGTTTTTCCACAGGCTGCCCTGCTCCTGTGCTGGGGAAAGGGAGGGATTTTGGCAGTGGGCAGGTGGAACTGCTGAGGTGACATTTGCTCTTCCTGAGGGAGCCTGAAATTCCTCTTGGTGGGAAAAGGGGGAAAGTCTGATGTTGGAATCCTGGATGCTGAGAATTTTGAGCTTTCTGTGCTGAAAGGCACATAAAGTTTTAAAATCTCAGCATCCAGGATTCCAACAGTGTGAGGTGAAGCTCCAGGCTGTGCAGCCTCCAGCCTCAGGCAGAATCCTGGGAAAGCATCCCAGGGAAACTCTGCCACCACCTGGCTTGGCTTTCCTGGCCCTTCCCTGGCTGTGCAGGGAAGTATCCCAGAGTTTTTCCCTGCAGACAAAGAACGCTGTGAGGAGCTCAGGAAGGCCCTGAGCACTGCCCACGAGAAGTTCTGCTTCTGGCCAGACAGCCCCTGCCCAGGTGGGTGCCTCAGATTCCTGCAATATTCCCATTTTTGTTCCCCTTTCCATTGTTGTTCCTGCCATCACACTCTCCTTTTCCCTGTGGGAATGATGGAATACAACAGGAAAGCAACATCCCTGAGCAGCCTCAGCAAATGAAAGCCCCAGGGCTGTATCCAGCTTTTCCTGACCTTTGGGTGCCTCTGGAGCAGTTAAAATGCTTTTGGGTTGTGACTGGGAGGGAGGCTGGGTGTCATGGAATGCTCAAAGAGGGATAGATCCTGTCTTGGGAGCTCTGCTGCTTGGGAAAGCTGTGAAGGGAAAAGGCTGTGCTGAGCTTTTCCTTTAAAAGCCAGGAAAATAATCATGGAATTGTTGGGGTTGGAAGGGACCTCAGAGCCCCATCAGTGGCAGGGACACCTACCACTGTCCCAGGCTGCTCCAAACCCCATCCAGCCTGGCCTTGGACATTGCAGGGATGCAGGGGCAGCCCCAGCTGCTCTGGCAATTCCAGCCCAGCCAGGAATTCCTCATTCCCAATATCCCACCTAAACTTTTCCTCCTTGAGCTTAATGTCACTCCCTCTTACCCCATCACTGCATTTACAAGGAGCCTCTGGCTGGGCTGGTGCCCTGCCTTTCCCTGTGGGATGAGGAGGGGTTGGGAATGCTGAGCAGAGCTCTTGCCCTCCCCAGATCGCTTTGCCAGGCTGCTGGTGGACGAGCCCAGAGTCCTTCTCCAGGACTTCCTGGATCGCTTCCAGAGCCTGTGTCAGCTGGAGCTGCAGCTGCCCTCCCTCAAACCAGAAGACCTGAAAAACATGGTGAGTTCCCTCCTGCTCCCAAAATCTGCAGCATTCCAGGCTCCAGGGATGAGCCTGAGCCCACCCAAAATCAGGAATTTCAGCCTGTGTGTGTGGGAGGGATCTGCTCCCACCTTGGTTTTTTTCCCTGGACATTCCCCATGTGGTGGTTCCACCATGGAAACGTGTCAAGAGGAGTTTGGAATGGCTCATCAGCTGGGAAGTGTGTCTGGTTCCTCCCACTCTGGACCTTTCCCTGTGTCCAGGCTGCTCTGTGGGGCTTGGGAGAGGGGATTTGGGATCCCACAGACTCCTTTGGGAGCTCTCCCTGGCAGCTCCAGCACTCCATGAGAAGGGGCAGCCCACGGATCCCTCCTTTAGCTGGCATGTCTGGAGACAGGAATTTGGGGCTGCCACCCTGAACCTGAGGTGTGGGCAGAGACCTGGGAAGGTGAAGGAGTCTGAGGAGTCTCCACAAGCAGGAAAAGCCAGGAACAAGTGTGGAATTGTCACCCTGCAGGAACATGTCACGGCCCTGCTCTGCTGCAGTCAACTCTGGCTGGTTGGACACTCCTTTGCCAGGGAACAGATGGCTCTGGGCAGCCAGGAGCTGTGTGGGATCCAGGGAACCTTCATCCATTCAGCACAAGCACAGGGGTGTTTAGGGCTGGCTGGGCTCAGACAGCACCGGAGACTCCCGAAGGCACGGCAGGAATGGGAGCTGCTCCTCTGCTCTGGGAGCAGATGGTGCCTGGGCACATTTCATGGAATGGGGAGCCAGGGGCAGGGAGGATGGCTCTGAGTGGCTTTTCCCTGTTAACCAGAGCTGGGAGTGCTGGCCAGTGCAATTCCAGGGGGTGCCAAAGGGATTGTTCTCCACGTGGGATGTGATTTAGGAGTAAAACCATTTATCCCTGTGCTCCGCAGTCCCTGACAGAGGAAAGGATCACTCGGCTCCTGCAGCTCATTGGGGAGGAGCTGGAGCACAAAGGAACAGAGGGAGAGAAGCCTCCTGGGAAGTTTTCCACGGAAATCCTGCAGGTGCAGGTTCCTGCCTGTATCCTGGCACTGTGTGGCTGGACCTGCAGGTGGGCAGGGCTGCAGGGCTGGGCCTGGAATGTCCCTCACGCTCTGGGCTGGCCATGGAAGCTCTTGGAGGCTGGAGGGATGTGGAATGTTCCTCCCGTGGAATGTTCAGTATCCCTTTTTTCACTCTTTTCCCTCTTTTTCACCATGCTTCTGCCTACCTGATTTTATTTTCCCATTTTCCCTCTTTTTCACCACTCCTCCGTTTCCTTTGTTGTCACTATTTTCCTATTTTCCCTCTTTTTCACTAGGATCCTGCTTCCCTTATTTAGCCATTTTCCCACTTTTCCACTACATTCCCACTTCCCTTATTTTACCACTTTTTTCCCTCTTTTCCCCCTCTGTTCCTGCTTCCTGGCAAGGCAAAACACAACTGATCCAGTTTTAATCAACATCATAAATGGGATTCAATGGACTTATGTCCCTGACTTTTCCAAGCCCAGGTTTATCCCTGGCCACCTCTCCTGACTTTCCCCAACCCTGGAAATGTCCAAGGCCGGGTTGGACAGGGCTTGGAGCAACCTGGGGTAGTGGGAGGTGTCCCTGCCCATGAGGGGTTGGAACGAGATGAGCTTTAAGATCCCTTTCAACACATCCTGTGATCCCATGAGGATTCCCATGAGGATCCCATGAGGATCTCATAAGGACCCCATGAAGATTCCATGAGGATCCCATGATGATTCCCATGAGGATTCCCATGAGGATCCCATGAGGATTCCCATGAGGATCCCATGAGGGTCCTATGAAGATTCCATTAAGATCTCCATGAGGATTCCCATGAGGGTCTCATGATGATTCCCGTGAGGATCCCATGAGGGTCCCATGACTTGGCTCTGTCCCTGCAGTGCTGCCTCGGGCTCCATGAACCTCTCGGTGATCACCTGCTCCCGCTGCATGAGGAAGGTGGGGCTGTGGGGCTTCCACCAGCTGGAATCTGCTGCAGCTCCAGAGCTGGATTCCTGTGGCTCCAGCAGCACCACCCCGGCTGCTCCCGAGCGCTTCCCGCCCGTCCCCACGTCCCCACGCAGGATGCTGACACGGAGCCAGGACCCAGGATCCGAGCAGGTACACCCTGGGGTCTCTGGGCAGGGCAGGGACACTTGGCCAGCTCCAGGAGCTCCAGAACCCTCATCCACGTGTGTCCAGTGACATTCCTCATCCCTTTCTGGGCAGGGACACTCGGCCAGCTCCAGGAGCTCCAAATTCCTCATCCACATGTGTCCAGTGACATCCCTCATCCCTTTCTGGGCAGGGAGACTTGGCCAGCTCCAGGAGCTCCAGATCCCTCATCCACATGTGTCCAATGACATCCCTCATCCCTCTCTGGGCAGGGCAGGACACTTGGCCAGCTCCAGGAGCTCCAGATCCTTCATCCAAATGTGTCCAATGACATCCCTCATCCCTCTCTGGGCAGGGCAGGACACTTGGCCAGCTCCAGGAGCTCCAGAACCCTCATCCACATGTGTCCAGGGGACATCCCTCATCCCCCTCTGGGCAGGGACACTTGGCCAGCTCCAGGAGCTCCAGATCCCTCATCCAAATGTGTCCAATGACATCCCTCATCCCCCTCTGGGCAGGGACACTTGGCCAGCTCCAGGAGCTCCAGATCCCTCATCCAAATGTGTCCAATGACATCCCTCATCCCCCTCTGGGCAGGGACACTTGGCCAGCTCCAGGAGCTCCAAATTCCTCATCCACATGTGTCCAGTGACATCCCTCTCTGGGCAGGGCAGGGATACTTGGCCAGCTCCAGGTGCTCCAGATCCCTCATCCACATGTCCAATGGACATTCCTCATCCCTCTCTGGGCAGGGAGACTTGGCCAGCTCCAGGAGCTCCAGATCCCTCATCCACATCCAGTGGACACATCCATGTGGTGGGAAGGGCTCCTGTGGGGTGGCTGAGGAGGACTGGAGCAGGACAAGGCCCCCTTGCTGAGCAGAGGAGCTCCATGATCCCGTTTTTGCCCCAGCAGCACGAGAAGAGCCCATCCCCAGCCATGGCCCGCCCCCGGGGTTGGGATTCTCCCAGCTCCATGGACAGGGGCGAGTTGGATGTGAGCAGCCCCGCTCTGAGGAGCCGCCCCGTGACCCGGAGCATGGGACAGGGGGACACCATGGAAGTGCCATCCAGTCCCGTGCGCAGGGCCAAGCGGGCACGGCTCTGCTCCTCCAGCAGCTCGGTGAGTGCTCCGGGCAGGGTGCTCCTGATCCAGGGGTTTGTGTTGTCCCTGGAGCCTGCTCAGGGCTGGGGTTTGGGCACAAAGAAGGTCTCTAAAGCATCCCGTTGTCGTGTCCCTTCTCTGTCACCTCCTTGCTTCCAGGACACTTCCTTGAGGAGCTTCTTTCACCCCAGCTCTCAGCACCGTGATTGGTGTCCCTGGGTCAGCACTGGGGAGGCAGAGGAATCCCTGGAGGATGCTGCATCCCAGACAGAGAAGGAGCCTGGGAAGGCCAAGCCAGGCTGGGAAGTGGTGCTGAAGAGGCTCCTTGGCATCCAAAAATGTGACACAGTGCCCGAAACAGAGCCAGTGGTGAGCATGGGGCATCCCAGCTTGTCCAGGCAGCAAAAATTTGGGATGGGTGGGCTTTGTTTGGGATCAGTCCCAACCAGGTGACAAGGACCAAGCTGCAGAGCATGAGCCCTGGCATTCCCACAGCCAGGCTCCATCCAAGGCTGGGCTGTGCTGGAGCTGCTCGAGGGCTGCTATAAATAACAGTGCTGCCCAAGATCCGGTTTCATTCCGTGTCCCCAGAGCTCCTCTCTGCAGCCATCCCAACTCCTGCCTCCAGCCTCTTGGGGTGCCAGGTTTGCTGAGGCCACAGCTCCCTCCCCATGTGGCTGTGGGGCAGCTGCTGCCTCCCTGGATCTCATTATCCACTTGGATTCCTCCTGCCAGCTCCTTCCTGCCTCGCTTGGAGCTCAGGGGAGCGGTGGAGCATTCCCCCTTCAGCATTTGTCCTGGGCCTTTTGTGTGATTTGTGTCCCCAGCAGGTCCCTTCTAGTGGAAGGTGTCCCTGCCACAGCAGGGGGTTGGAACTGGGTGATCTTTAAGGTCCCTTCCAACCCAAACCATTCCATGAGTCCATGACTCTGCCATGTGCCAGGAAAGCTCCAGATGGTCCAGCAGGACCAGTCACAAGTCAGAGGCACCAGACCCCTTCCTGCTTTTTGGAGCCCCTTCTTGCTTTTTGGGTTCCCTTCCTGCTTCTTGTGATCCTTTCCTGCTTTTTGGGGTCCCTTCCTGCTTTTTGGGGTCCCTTCCTGCTTTTTGGGATCCTTTCCTGCTTTTTGGGATCCTTTCCTGCTTTTTGGGATCCTTTCCTGCTTTTTGGGATCCTTTCCTGCTTTTTGGTGTCCTTTCCTGCTTTTTGGGGTCTCTTCCTGCTTTTTGGGTTCCCTTCCTGCTTTTTGGAGTTCCCTTCCTGCTTTTTGGAGTTCCCTTCATGCCTTTTGGGGTCTTTTCCTGCTTTTTGGGGTCCTTTCTGGCTTTCTGGGGACCTTTCCTGCTTCTTGCTTGTAGTCTCCTTATTCTCCCCTCCTGGCAAATTGGGACCACAAAAATCAAGCACAAACTGCAGTCCTGGCAGCCAGCTGGGATATTTTGGATGTTTTTTCCCTGCAGTTTCTCCTGCTGCCCTTTGCCAGCGGCAGCTGCACTTCCTGCTCCGGCGCCTTGACCTGTCCCTGCTGCTTTGCTCCCATCTTTTCCAGAGCCTCTCGGAGAAATCCTGCAAGGTGTTCCGCATTTTCCGGCAGTGGGAGAGCATGAATTCCTCCTGAGCACGTGGAGAGCAGCACGGGGAGAGCCCCAGAGCTCTGCGCGGCTCCTGCGGCAGCTCCGTGCCGCGGGCAGGGCACCGGGGCAGCTCCCTGCCCCTTCCCTGGCTGCTGCCTTGCTGAAGCCTTCACAAACTGCTGCTCTGTCCCTCCCTGGGGGCTGCCACTGGAGCTGGGATGAGCTCTTGGGCCTGTGGGGTGACAAAGGGGACGCTGTCACCTCTCCCGGTGGCCGTGGCGCCGGCAGCGCACGGAAGTGACGCCAGGTGGGAATAAACATTTCATTTTTGTTGTTTTTTTTTTCTTTTTCCTTCCTGCTGCCGTGGTGCTTTTGGGTAGGAGGAGCTCTGGACCTGATGTGGCTCCCATATCCCTCAGGATTCTTGTCCTTATGGCCTCCCTGTTTCCCACTCCACATTTGTTGCCTCCTTTGCCTGTTGTGAGCATTTTTCCATTGCCTCAATCCCTGTCCCACTGCTGATGGCCGGTTTGGGGTGACAAATCCCCCTGGTTGGAGGGTGGCATTCCCAAAACCTGGGAAGAGGTGAGTTTCCATGGCTTGGGCTGCTGGGAAGGGAGTGGTGTCATCTCCATCCTCGAGGATATTGGGAAGGGCTGGGATTCCACAGACACCCTGGCACAGTTGGATCTCCTCCCTCCAGGTCTGTGGTGTGGGTGGAGGCACAGGGATTTGTCATTCCTTTATTTTTTTTGGAGGAAAGGATCTCCTGCCTCCATTTCCCCAGCCCCAGCTCCGAGGTTTCGCCTGTCTCATGCCCTTGGATGGATTTTGGGATTCTGGCTGCCCTGTGCCTGGGAATGCAGTGGCTGCCTTGGTCAGGGCTGATCCTGGCTCTCCCTGAACCCCAAAACTTGGGGGTGCACCTGCCCACCTCGGGGCTTCTCCTGGGATCCACTCTTTTGGGATGCCAGGGGAAGCAGCAGGGCCTGAATTTGGGTGGATTCCCTTCTTTCCCTAATTACAGGGCTGCTGCACCCATGGCCCTGCTGGGCTGGGAGTTGGGGTGGAAATGGGGATCCCCCCCAATCCAGAGGGACGAGGATGGCCATGGAAGAGCCCCTTTTCCAGCTGCCTGGACTACAGATCCCCCATCCCCAGCAGCCCCCCGTGCTTTCCCCATTCCTTCATCTCCCTGGAACTCTGCTTTGCCCTTTCCAGTGGTTTCCAGCTGTTCCCTTTGGCTCCCTCTCTTCCCTACATTCCCTGTCCATGGATTCTCCTGGTTCCCCCCATCTCTGATCAGGGAACCACCCCACAAATCATGGGATGCACCCAGTGCAGGGAGGATGATATTCCCATTCCGTGTGGGAATGCCCAGCCACAGCCCCTCCATCCCGATTTCCAGACCCAGGAGTGCTCAGAGGATCCCCAAAATTCCCTCAGCACCCACATTCCAAGGTTTGGGTGCTGTAAGAGTGGCCTTGAGGTATTCCAAAGATGAACAGGGTGCTGTTGGAGTCCCTGATATCCTGGAATAATTCCTGGTGTTTCAAAACTGGTGTTTCACAGATGGAATAGAAGCATTCCAAGAAACTGCTGTAAAATCCTTGTTTTTCCCTGTGCAGTTCTCCCAGATGCTTGGAACCAGTCAGGGAATATTGTGGCCAGGGAAATACAGGCTCCTCTAGCCCAAGTTTTCCACCAGAACCCTGTTCCCCTGCCAAATTCCCCCCTGGAATGTGGGGTGTGGATTTGGGTCCCCTCAGGTGGTGTCACCTCCCGCCCCTGCCAAACTCTGGGCATGTTGGGGCATTAAACGGAGGAGCTTTTTTTGGGATTCTTTGGCTGTGTCTCCTCCCCACAGGGGGAGGAAGCAGCGGGGCAGATTGATGGGATGATGCCGGGGTCAGGAATGCGGGGTGGGGAGGTTCCACACTGGAATCCCATCAGCTTGGGAGACACCCATTAGTGCTGTCATCATCCGCCTGGGTAAACTGAGGCACCGGGAAATGCTTTGCCGGTGTCCCAGCGGAAATCCGGAGCCGTGACTCCTGCTCCGGGGCCTGGCCAGCTGCCACATTCCCGCCTGGATTGAGCGGGATTGCCGTGAGCAAACCCCATATTCTGTGGGGTGCTGCCCCGAGCCCGGTGGGGACAGGAAACAGGGGAATAAAGGGGTGTCAGAGTGCATGGGGAACAAGGGAGATGCTGGGAATAGCGGGAGCCATGGGGAATTGTGGAAAAACAGTGGAAATGGGGGAGCCGTGGGGAATTGCAAGGCCTTGACATAGGTGCGCCCCATGAGGTAGTTCCCTGGCCGTGGTGGGAACGGGCAGAATGGAAATGGGGGAATAAGAGGAGTGTCAGGATCCGTGGGGAACGGGGAGGACGCAGGGAATAGCGGGAAACGTTGGAAAGGGAGGAACTGGAGCTTGCGGCCCCAGCGGGGCCTCGAACCCGCGGCCCAACCATCTCTCCTCCTCCGCCTCCCCCCTAGAACTACAACTCCCGGCGTGCCTCGGGGCCGGCGGAGCGTTGAGGGCGCGGCCAATGGTAGAGCCGCGGGGCGGTGACGTCACCGCGGGTGACGTCAGGGGTCCAGAGAGAGGCTGGGGCAGAGGCGGCCGGAGCGGCTGAGGGAGCGCGAGCGGCGCGGGGGGGCCCTGTCGGCGACAGCGGCGACAGCGACGACAGCAGCGGCGACAGCGACAGCGGCGGGTTCCAGCGCCTCGCGGCCCGGCGTTTCCCCGCTCCCCTCGGCGCCGGGTGGCCCCGGCCCGCGGCGGCGGCGCTGACAGCCCGCCCGGAGCCCCGGGGGCGGCCGCGGCCACCATGTCGTCCCCCAGCCCGGGCAAGAGGCGGATGGACACCGACGTGGTCAAGCTGTATCCTTGCCGTGCCCCCTCCCCGGGCCCACGGGGGATTCCTCCCCCCCCGCCACGGCCGGGCCTCCGGGTGGCCCCGGCCCGCGGCGGCGGCGCTGACAGCCCGCCCGGAGCCCCGGGGGCGGCCGCGGCCACCATGTCGTCCCCCAGCCCGGGCAAGAGGCGGATGGACACCGACGTGGTCAAGCTGTATCCTTGCCGGGCCCCCTCCCCGGGCCCACGGGGGATTCCTCCCCCCCCGCCACGCCCGGGCCTGCAGAGGGGTGGGAGGGCGGGGGGCACCGGGGGCCCCCGCCGGGGTCGCCCCCCAAACCCCCCCATTCGCAGCCCCGCGGCCTCTCCCCGGAGCTGGGGGTCGGGTCTGCCCTCCGTCTCTCACCAGGGGAGGCCTAACCCCCCCTTCTGCCGTATTTTGGGGGGTTTAGCCCCCTGTGTGGCTCGACAGGCGGCCCTGGGGGTGTCTCTGCAGACCCCCCTCGGTGATGCCCCCCCAATCTGGGTGCCCCGCACCCCCCCTTGCCTGCCCTGGGGAGGGCGAGGAAGGGGAGAGCAGTTCCAGCAGCCACAGCCCAAAGAAAGGCTTTTGTGGGGTTTATTATTATTATTTATTCCCCCATTTCACCCTGCAGTTCATGAAGCTTCTGGTGCTGGCTTAGGGATTTGATTTTTTGGGGAGGACGGGGGGGTCCCTCGGGGTCTGGCTCAGCAGACCCAGGGGTGGGTGAAGGGCATCAGGGCCCGAGCCCGTCTCCCAAGAGGTTTATGTAACCCTCCAGGTTTGGTTAGGCTTTATTACTTTTTATTTTTCCCCTTCTTCCTACATGGATCTGTTTATATTTTTCCTCCTTGTTTTTATTCCTGGCCCTTTACGGGGCGGCGAATCCCTTTTTCTCTGTGTCTGGAGAGTGGGTGGCGTTGAAAAATACCGTTGGGAATTCGGTTCTGGGATTGTTTTATTAATAGTTTTTGTTTACAAGGTGGCGGTGCGAGCCGGGAAAGGGTAGCAATGACAAGAGTGGATGAAATGTTTCTCGGATCTGCCTCCTGAACGTGCCCGACCTCCCTGAGCAGGACTCGGGGCTGCTGCCTCTGCCCTGCTGCTGTCGAGGGGTCGAGAAACGGGTCTGATTTAGTTCCCAGAGAGAGATAAACAAACTTATCTGGATTTGGTGGTGTTTTTTTGGAAGGGGGGGGAGGGAGGAGCAGCAGCAGCAGCGCTCCTGTTTGTGGCTTATCGAAGGAAACTTGTCTGACGTTCGCGCAGCGCCTTTCTCCCCACAAAGCTGCTCTCGGTGTGTTTTTCGCCCTGTTTTTAAGCAAATAGGAAACGAGTCCTGATGGTGCTCGAATCGGAGCTATTTTTATCCGGGGGTTTAAAGTTACACACATGTCAGACTCCGCCAATTGCGATCGATGCTGAATCGCACCGGGAGGAGGGTCGGGAATTCCAGCTGTTTAGCCAGGGGGGAAAACCTTTCTTAGGGATACCCTGGAAAGAGCTCTGGGCCGGAGAGGGGCCGAGGCCCAACTGATCGGCTGCTGCTCTGTTTCCCTTTCCCCTCCCCCTCTCTTTTCCTTTTTTTTTCCCCCCCTTTTTGTTCGGTTCCTTGCCGGCTTCTCCAGCGATCGCAGCATTTTGGAGGACAAAGAGCAGGTTTTCCCTGCGAAGTGGCTTTGCTGTGTGTTTCTAGGAGCTGGGTAGGTAGAAAGCCCCGAATGTCTGGGATTCCTCTCGGTGCTGGGCAGTTTGTGCCCTGCCCTTTCTGCCCCCTGACAAAGGAACCCCGATGGCTTTTCCAAAAGCAAAGCTCTCGTTGTCGGCTCTGCTTTCCTTGTTTTCCAAGGGGTGAGGGTTAGAGCAGTCGGTCTCCTGCGGACAACAAACTTAGGAAGTTGGATGTGTCAGATGACTCCTCAGCACTCCTCCCTCCCTCGCTCCCTCCCTCCCTCCCTCCCCAGCCTTTTTTGTTTGTCTGCCTGACTCGCCCGGGGTGAGCAGCTCACTAGGCCCCGGCTCCCGAGACGCTTCCCTGGGGAATCTCCCCCTCTGGAAGCTGATCTGAAATCAGGGTCTCCTTTGAGACACATCGAGGAGGGTCTCGGTGGTGGCCAGAGAAGGGACTGGTCTGAAGGAATGTGCTTGAGGGCATCTCCTCCTGGAGCTTTCAGGGTTTTGTTGCTGTGGATGGTTTTTGTTTGGGGTTTTTTTTACCCTCCCTTTTTGCTGCCATTTTCATTACAGTTTCCCTTTTCATCCCCTTTCCACGTCTCCAACAGTGAATAATAGTGTGAATTTATGGCCTGCCAAGGGCTACCTTTCCCAGTAGGGAGGGGGCACGGCGCAGGGTGAATAACACTCCTGCCTCCTCCTGCTCTGACAGGTTTAGGAGCCGAGCGAGGTCTTTTTATGATTCCTATTTTCAATCCTGCCACGTCCGTGTCCTTTTGTGGATGCCTCTTTGTGAGGAGGGAAGGGGAGAGGTGGCTGCTCTCCGTGGGGCTGCAGGAAGGGCAGAGCTCTGTGTGGAACTGATGTTTAATCATCTCCTGGACCAGGATGTGCTCGAACTCCCCGTCACTCATTGTCTCCCTCCAGACCGGGTTTGTGGTGCTGAGGCTGGGGAAAGAGAGCCAGAATCCCTGCTCCCCTTTTTGGGGGGCTCCAGCCAGAGTTTCCTGGGTAACTTGTGACCCTTCAGAGCAGGAAGGCTCGTGCTCCCCAAAACACCTCCTGACCCGCTCACCAGTGACCTGGAAGCGTAGGGTTCTCTCACTGGGAAGCCCCTGGGCTCCAAGCCAGGCCTCTCCAGGTAGCTCCCACCCTGGGGACAGCAGAACAGGGGCTCCCCTTTGTGGTTCCCCCTATGTTTGGGGCGAGTGCCAGCCTGGGAGCTGGAGTGTTTGCAGGGAGAAGGCCTCGAGCTCTCGCAACTCCGCGGATTGGCTGCTCTGTTACTACCCGGAAACCGGGCCCGGGGCGGAGCGAGGCTGCAGCTGAAGGGGTGCCCCTGCCAGGGTGTTTACACCCATGGGGGGACCCACCCCGGCACCCCCATCCCCCCCAAACCCCGCGGGGTGTTCCCGTTCCAGCCCCGGGGTTTATTGTTCCGCGGCGCTCGCGGCTTCCCCTTGGCCGGGAGTTTATTTAGTGCTGATTTATTTTCCTCCTTTTGTGGAGAAACGTTGCTGGCTGGCTTGTAGTCCCCGAGCTCTATTTTTAAGCGTCAGAGCTGGAAAAGGGAAGTGTCACCCTGTTTTGTGCCTGAAAGGAATTATAAATAGTGGCCAGCTTTGTTTGAATCTCCCCGTGCTGCCCAGTTTGCAGAGCCGGGGGTTTGGGAGCGTAACTCACGGAGCGTTGCACTCCCTGCTAATTTTAGGCTCGTCCCGAGTCAAGGAGAATAAAGGTACAAAGCTCCTTAGTTTACCTGCAGAGCGTTTTGTAATCTCAAAACTCCCCCACCCGTGTTTGCTCCGTGGAGGCAAAGGGTAGGACAGAGTTTACATTTGGGATAAATTCCTTTTTCTGGTCATTATAGGCTTACACCGCACTTATCATCCCACTTGAACACCTTCCAAGAGCGGCGTTGAGCAATGGCAGGGTCACGTGCCTTTGTTCTCTTTGGCCTGTCCCCAGGGAAGAGCGTGTGCACTGGAATGTCTTGTTTTGGTAGGCTTTGGTGGGGCTTTGTTGTTCTGTTGGGGTTTTTTCTTTTAAAGGACGGATATTTCTGGAAACTTTGAATGTAAATTTTCAAATGTCACGCTACGCTTGTTTCTGCTCCACTTCTGGGGCTCTGTTTTAATGAGGTCTCTGGGGATGAGGGGAATCGTGTGGTGATGCTTCAAAATGCACAAAGACGTGGCAGCAGCCCCTTCCCAGAACTGGGGGAGCCCCCCTTTTTCCCAGCAGTGCTGTCACAGGTGGTGGTTTATAAATCAAATCAGGTAAATGTGGCTTGGGAGGTGGTGCCTGTCTTTAGGAGAACTCGAAATCCATAAATCCCTGCCTAAACCAAACCAACTGGAGGAAAATAAATAATCTTTGTTGCCTAAATGACAACTTCCAAGGGTATCATCTTGCTGCTTTTAGAGCAGAATTTGGAGTCTTTGCTGGTGGCTGGATGTTTTTTTTTTCCCTGAGAAATTGGCTGGAGCTGCCAGTTCACTCTCCCTTTGTTGCTTTGTCAGTTGGATTGGGGAGGATTTGGGAGCTGGGGCTCCTCGAGCAGGCCTGAAAGCCAAGTGCACTTGTTTAATCATGGAATTGCCACAATCATGGAGTTCAAACTGGAAAATATGGATTTGGTTAGGGCTGCTTGGAGCAGAGTGCCTGTTGGAGCCTGACATCCCAGCCCTGCTTAAAATAATAAAAAATGGGGGTAGTTTTAATTATTTCCCCTTCTCGTTCCCTAGACTCGGAGCAGAGTTTTTGGAATACTGAGTAGTCTGGCTGGATGATGCTTCCCAGATTCCCACTTCTGAAGTGGCATTAGGGCACTAAATGCTGATGAAACAAATTCTAGAGGCCTTTTCTTTGTTGTAACAGTTTAAAAACCCCAAAAGTGAACACGGGATTTCAGGAAAACAAACATTCCCTGTAAAATGGTCTCCTTGCTGTCCCCTCCCCTGGGTCCAGGAGGTTGTGCCAGCTGCTTTTCCTGGCTTTCCTAGGGAAGCTGTGCTTGGGTGTGTAGTAGGGGATTGTTTTTAGGTGTCACCACGACTATTTTGCAGTCCTGGTGAGTTTTTGGAAACATCTCCCGGCGTGACTCCCACGTGCTCTCATTTCTCAGCAGCAGGAGCTGATAATGGGAGCTGGGAGCTGAGCTCCCAGTCCTGCAGACCCTGCCAGGTCCCAATATTTTGGATGAAGCAGGAGATGCCCCTCCATGAGGCCCTGCATTGTTTCATTTGCCAGGGGAAAATTACATTTCATCTTCACAGGAGTGTTCTGTCCCGGTTCTGCTCATCGTCGTGTGCTGGCATTAAATGATGATTGGCTTTTTTTAATGTTTTGGGGGTTTTTAAATTAACTTCTCCTTCAAACTCACTCTTAATTCCTATCCTGCCCTGTTCCTGAGGAGCAGACAGCCTGGAAGCTGAGGGAGTAAATCCTGGAGTGCCTCCTTGGGAGCTCACAGCTGGATCACTGCAGGAGATCATTCCTTGGAGGCTCCAGCTTTGCTGCCTCCCTGGGAATGCCACACAGGGGGGAGATACCTGGGCATGGAGGTGATTCCCAAGGGGACAACTCCCTGCACAGGCAGGACACATCTTGGGCAGCATCCCTGCCCTGTGTCCTGGGGGAGCCAAAAGCAAAGGAGTGCTTAAACTGAAAGTTTTGATGGATTTTTTTTTCCTCTTTGTTTCCTTGGAATTTTTCTTCCTCAACTGAAAATCCTGATAGACTTTTTCAGTCTTTATTTCCTTGGGTTTTATTCCTAAATTTCAACTCTTGGTAGACTCTTCCCCTCTTTGTTTCCTTCTTTTTTTTCCCCTAAATTTCAGCTCTTGATAGATTTTTCCCGTCTTTGTTTCCTTGGGTTTTATTCCTAAACTGCAAGTCCTGATACACTTTTCCCCTCTTTGTTTCCTTGGTTTTTTTTCCTAGATGGAAAGCCTTGATTGACTTTGTCACTCTTTGTTTTCCTCTTTTTTCACCTCTAAATTTCAAGTCTTGATAGACTTTTCCCCTCTTTGTTTCCTTGGTTTTTTTTCCTAGATGGAAAGCCTTGATTGACTTTGTCACTCTTTGTTTTCCTCTTTTTTCACCTCTAAATTTCAAGTCTTGATAGACTTTTCCCCTCTTTGTTTCCTTGAGTTTTATTCCTAAACTGAAAGTCTTGATAGACTTTCCCCCTCTTTGTTTTCTTTTTTTTTCCCCCTAAATTTCAAGCCTTGATAGACTTTCCCCCTCTTTGTTTTCCTATTTTTCCCCCCCTAAATTTCAGGTCTTGATAGACTTTCTCCTTCTTTGTTTTCCCCTAAATTTCAAGCCTTGATAGACTTTCCCCCTCTTTGTTTTCCTATTTTTCCCCCCCTAAATTTCAGGTCTTGATAGACTTTCTCCTTCTTTGTTTTCCCCTAAATTTCAAGTCTTGATAGACTTTTCCCCTCTTTGTTTCCTTGGGTTTTTTTCCTAGATTGAAAACCTTGTCAGACTTTTTCCCTGTTGATTTTCTTGGGATTTTCCCCCTTCCATCGAGGCAGAGCAGCAGGAATGGGGCTGTTGGGAGGGGACTAAATTTCAAGCCTTGATAGACTTTTCCCCTCTTTGTTTCCTTGGGTTTTTTTCCTAGATTGAAAACCTTGTCAGACTTTTTCCCTGTTGATTTTCTTGGGATTTTCCCCCTTCCATCGAGGCAGAGCAGCAGGAATGGGGCTGTTGGGAGGGGAAGGTGCCTCTGGAAGCACCCAGAGCTGGGTGCAGTGTCACCAAATGTTCTCAGCACCTGTTGGTGCTCGGTGCCCTTCTGAAACCGGGATTTAATCGGAGCCATCCCCGGGATAAACACATAACAGGTTGTTGGGAAGGAAGGAGAGAGCCCACAGTTAAAGTGACAGGCTCCCATATGGAGCAGATTCCCAGCCAAATTCCTCCTGCTTTCACTGTCTGCTTAAGTCAGAGGTGATCCCACGCTGAGGCAGAAGTGCCTGAATTTTCCTGCTGTCCTGGACTTTATTCCGGCAGCAAAAACGCTGAATAACATTTTTTTTTTCCTAACTATGAAACGTGAATTATAGATGTGGGTGTGTTATCAGAGCTCAGCGCTTCATTGTGTGTCTTGCTGTGTGCATTCAGCTCCCCTCCTTTCCCTCCCCCCGTTTCCCTGTGGATTTTGTCCATGTATTTCTGGAATCATGAACACAGAGCCCCTCTCTTTGTTTTACCTCACCGGAACAGAGCTCGCGTGACTGAAGGATCACCCGACCTTGGCATCTCTGCTTTGCACTGGCTCCTGCAGCCCGTGTGGATTCCAGCAGGAGCCTCTGGATGAGCTCTTGGATGGGATGGATCCCCCAGCACATCCCAGGGAAATGGGCTGAGTTGGTTTTGTTGCTGCCAGAGCCGTGCGGGTCTCGCTTTTCTTTTCCTTGCTTCTTTTCTTCCTTTTTTTCGCCTCCTCGGGATGCTCAGAGCTGGTTGTGCCTTGGTGTGGGTACCCCTGGAGTGCTGGTTAGTGGAGAGGAGTGCAAGGATTCTCTCTCCCATCACCAAGGCAGTCTCTTCCCAGGATTTCCATCTGCTGTTCCCCCTCATCCCATCCCCTTTATGACCCCTCACCATCAGCTGCTGCCTCCTCATCTTCACTCTCCATCTTTTCCCAGCTCCTCAGCCTCCCTGAAGGTCTCTCTGAGGTTGAGGGTGGATTTAATCTCTTGGAAAACAGTGATTTTGCTGCTGCTTGTGTATCCAGTAATGATAGGGTTGGTTCTGGATTCAGGACTTGGCCACTGTTTTATTTTGCAGCTTCCAAGAGCCATCCTTTAATCTTAAATCACTTCACTGATTCCCTGGAGCAAATTGATGCAGCCTTCCAGGAGAAGCCAAATCACTCCCAAATCACTTGGCATGAGGTGTTGCAGATCAGTGGAGGGGTGGATCATTTGTAAACTGAGCTGATGGTCTGTGGGCTTTAATCCCTTTAAATTGGGAATTACAGAGCAGGGCTGGGCATCCTGCATGATCCACATCCAGGAGGTGATGGAGACTCCCAGATATTCGTGACTCAGCGTGAGGAAGGGGTAGAGCCATTTTGGATTGTTTTTGCTGAGGGTCAGATGCTGCTTTCCAGAAATTGCTGCATTTCCCTGTGTGTGCTTTCCTTGGAATCACTACAAGACAACAGCATAAAATGTTTTTTTATTAAGGATTGTACAAATAGAGCGTCTGGGTGGATTATTCTGAAAGGTTTTGCAATCTCTGGCTTTAATTGTTTGGGGGTTTTTGGTGTTATTTCCTTAAAAATTAATGTTTTCTTTGGGAAAAGTCTACATTTATGACAGTTGCTACCTTTTAGAGGAGCTTCACCCCGGAGGCTTTGTGTCATTCCCTGTCAATGGTTGAGGTTAAAAGCTGATAGTTGATTATTAAATAAATTTTGCATTATTTGCCTAATTCCAGGGGGCTTTTACCTGGCTTTGAGCAGTGGCAGGGGGGCCTTGGGGTGGATCCTTGCTGCCTTCTCAGTGCCACAGCTGTGTCACAGCACAGTGCCAGGTTTGAGACAGGCTGTGGGGATGGGAGGGAAGGAGAGGGCAGAGGTGCTGCCCTGCATAATGAAGGAATGGGATTGAGAGAGGAGGAGCCCAGGCTCCCTGCTCCCAGCCTGGGAGGAATGGCATGGAAAGGTGAGCTTGAGGATGTTTGCACCAGGGACAGACACTGGCTGCCTGTAAAATGTGGGATTTTGATAAAACAAACCAGATTTTAGGGTAGGATCAGCTCTTTACACAATTTACCAAGCACAACCCCTGAAAAAGTCAAAACTGTGCGATACTGAGTCTCAGTGTCCTGCATTAACCTCCACCGTGGTAGATTAATGGATGCAAAGTTGAAAAGATTGATAAATTATTAACTTAACCACGCTGGCAATTTTTTTTTTTTTTTTTTTTTTTTTTTTTGTGGGCTGTGGTGCTTTGTTTTGTCTTGGTGCTGGCAGGTCCAGGCCTGCTCTGAGGCTGTGTCCGAGGAGACACCCGACTTCTGCAGCAGGAAAGCTGCATGAGAACACAACCCTGGCTTGTCTGAGCAGAGATGGAAAGTGATTTTGCTCTTAAAGGAGTTTCTAAATTAAAATGCTGTTTTAAAGCTGGGCTTTGAAGCTCTTGGGTCACCATGGTTGAAGAGTTAAGACTCCTCTTGGTTTTATGGAATGAAGCTGCTCCTTTAAGCCTTGCTGAGTGGAGTGTGAGTGGTGTGAAGCCAGATCTCTTTTTAGTTTGGAAAGGGCCAGGTTTAGCTTTCAAATGCATTTGGGGACGAGAGTTGTTGGCTGTTTAAAACATAAAATTGGGAGATCTGCACTGAGAGGAACCTGGAGGAGCAGAACATGAAATCCTGGGGTGTTTGGGTGGGAAGGACCTTCAAGATCATCCAGTTCCCAGCCAAACCACGGGCAGGGACACCTTCCACTATCCCAGGGTGTTCCACACCCCGTCCAGCTTGGCCTTGGACACTTCCAGGGCTGGGAACCCCACACGTGCCTGGACAGCAAGAACATGACATGGAATTGGTGAGAGACGAAGCCCAAAACTTGCCTTTGGTTCCTGGCTGTTCCCAAACTGATTTATTCCGGGGAAACCCTTTTCTAATCGACTGATCCTTTAAATTCTCCTTTTATTTCCCTGGTTTTTCTTCCTTTTTGGGAACGGAGGGAGGTTTCTCCCTGCTGCTAAATTGGGTGAAAGCTGCTCCATCAGGGGAAGCCACCGCTCCCTCACCCTCTCCTTTCTGCTGAAGGCAACTGAAACTGCTTTTGTTTTTCTTCTGTCTGATGCCATTAATTCAGACTCGGTGACCTTCCCCCTGAGATCCCCACAGCCAGGAGGGCTGGACCCTGTCTCACATGGCAACCAGGCAGGTTTTAAACCTCACAGTGCCCGGGCTGCTTTGGCGCTGAGCTCATGTTGTGCGGCACGGACGTGCCCGTGCCCATGGCTCAGCAGCACTGGATCCTTTCCCAAGGCACCCACATCCCCCTTGGCTGTGCTGCCGAGTTTGAGGAACTCTGAAACACAAAGCCAGGTTTGGAAAGCGGCAGGGGCTTTGTTTGGGTAAGAAAACAGTCAGGGACTGATTTGTGCTGGTTTTGGGAATGGCCTTGCTTGGGAATCCTCAATTCCGGAGTCAAGAGGGCTGAAATAAAGGAGCAATCCTTCCAGGAGTGCAGCAGTTATCCTGGCAATGTCACATCTCTGCAGGGGCTTTGTTTGGGTAAGAAAACAGTCAGGGACTGATTTGTGCTGGTTTTGGGAATGGCCTTGCTTGGGAATCCTCAATTCCGGAGTCAAGAGGGCTGAAATAAAGGAGCAATCCTTCCAGGAGTGCAGCAGTTATCCTGGCAGTGTCACATCTCTGAGGTGACTCAGCGTGGTGACACTGATTTATTCCTTGCTGCTCCTGAAGCCACCTCCTACTTTTTGTTTCCCACTGTTTATTTTTTTACTTTTGAGGCTGTGTCAGTGTTGTATTGAGGGAAGCAGTGGAAAGAAGGAAGCTGAATGATCAGTGCTTTGTTTAACATCGTTGGTAACTTAATACTCCTGGCTCAGGGGAGGAATCCGTGCCTGGATATTGGAGAAAGCTCAGATCCCAGCAGGAGAATGTGCTTTGAGAAGGGGGGACACAGGGCTGGGTTGAAAAGTTGGGATGTCAGAAATCAGATCCCGGTAAGTCAGAGCCAGAGCCTGTGTTCCTTGAAAGGGAAGGTATGTGAGGAGGTGTTAACTCACCCTGCTCCCCCTGGAGCTGCTCCACGCTTTTTTCAACTCCTGTGCCTCCTGGAAAGCTCCAGGGTCTTGGATTTAAACACATTTTGTCATGCTCACAACTGCTGAGAAAGCTTCGCCTTCCTCAGAATCCACTGGGTTTATTACTTGGTGGTTTCTGCCATGTTTTGTTTGGTGTTGCCCTGCAAAGGTAATTTTAATTAGCTTTTAAATGCTTGCCCAGTTTGGAGCAAAAATCTTTTAGGTGCTTGCCCGATTTGGAGTAAAAATTGCCCAGAAAATCACCACCTTCTGCAAACTGGGCAGGAGGCAAAAGCAGAGCGTTTTACACGTGGGGGAAACCCAAACACCAGTGACAGGGGTGGGAAGTGCCTCAGACCCCCAGATTGGCAGGACTGAAGAAATATTGCCACTTGGTTTTAGCAAATTCACAGTTAACCTGTGAGCCCTGCTTGAGTCACTGGTCAGTGCTTGAAGTAAAATCGAGACTTGAGCCTTGCCAGATGGAACAAAAGGTCCCCTAAAAGTGAGCTGATGAGCAATAATGTGCCCCTAGTGGATCCCTTTCATCCCTGGGAGGGCCCCATTTTGCGTTTCAAGGTTTGCCACAACTTTGTTTTTGCTCTGAGATCAGGAAATTTGCTGACCTGTATTTAAACCATCTGCACATCCTGGTGCTAAACTCAATTTTACACGTTTAGAGAATAGATTGTGGAGGACAGGGGTGTGTTTGGCTCTTCTGGTGTGTCCCAGAGGGTCAGATCCTCCTCTTGGGATTTCAGTCTGTTCTCCCTCAGCTGCATCACAATCCCTGCAGCTCCTCAGGTGTGGTCCTAAACTGCCAGAGCTTTTAAAATGTTAGTTCTCTGGAAAAAAAAAAAATCAGAATTTTTCCTCACTTCAGCAGCATTTATTGGAAAAGAGCGAGGGGTAAGCAAAGATTTGCCTGTTCCACCTGTTTAAATGTAGGAAGAAATGGGTTTGTGGGGTTTGTGCAGGGATTCTGTTGTGGAAGGGTGCTGAGAGAGAGCCCTGGTGCTGCTGGTGCCTCTTCTCAACGTGGCTTTGGGGCTTTTTTATTCCCATTAGTTTTTTTCTGGAGGTGGTTGGATGAGTGGGAATTGTGTGTGAGAGGAGTTTGTGTTATAACACAGCAAACCTGGTCTGGGGAAGGTGTGGGAGTCAAATGATCTTTAAGGTCCTTTCCACCCCAAAATTCCATATTAACTGGCTGCTTTGAGTCTGAATTAGCATCTCTGTCTTGGTAGAGGCAAATTTCAGTTCTGTGCTGATAAATGTTGAGTTTGCTGTAAGTTTGCTTCTTTTTGGACTTGAACTTTTTGCAGGGGCTTCCTGCTCAGTGTGGCTGGGACACAGCAGGATTCTGCAGGCTCAGGAGATGAATTAGTGGGGCTTTTTAAAGAGTTTTGGAGGTTTTTTCAGCTCAGTAGCCATTGAATCCTTTAAGTTGTCCTCTGTGGCTCTTGGTGGCTTCCAGAGTCACAGATTTCTCTGGTGCCACCCAAAGTTCAGTGTCATTAAGGCATTTTAGGATATTCTGTGTATGAGTTTCTCTTGCCAGTTTCCTCCAGCCTTGGAAAGCACCAGAGGTGGAACCTGGCATAGGTGAACTCCATAATCCTCTGCAGATTTTATTTTATTTCCAGGGGCAGCTGGGAATGTGCTGCTGAGCATCCCAGGAAAAGCTGGATGGGGCTGTGATGCTGATGGCTTTGATATTCTTTTACAAGGTGCTTCAAACAGCAAAAAAAACCCTGAAAGGGGAACATTCCCCTAATTCTTTCAGGATATAGGATGGATCAGAAACAGGAACCACTTGGCTCAAGCAGAGCCTGTGGGTGCAGGTGTGAAGTGATGCCCACATTTCCCATTTTGGGTCTCCTGAAGTCTCCCAGGAGGCAGCAGGACTTTGCCACGTGCACATCCCTCTGTCAGGAAGTGGCTGGAGCTGTCACAGGCGTCACAGAAACCCACATCAGCTGCTTTTTAGGTCATTACCAGACTGGGCTAAATTTAGCCTGTGAGCCAGAAGAGGGAGGTTTTGGATCCAAACTCCTGCCCCATCCCTATTTCTGGGCTCTGCCCTGCAGCCAGCCCTGCCTCTGCTGAAATCCCTGGGGTTTTAATCCCACTGGGCAGGGACAGCTCTGAGCTTGGCCTGGGGAGTTCCTGAAGGAGGAGGTGGAATTGCAGGGAAGAGTAGCAGGACATGGAGCCTCTGTATGGATCAGGGCTTTGAGTCCCATCTGGGGCTGCCAGCGTGGCCAACAGGAGAGTCCTGGCCCTTTTTTGTGTATGGAGCTGCTCCATATCCCAAAAAACTGTGGCTTGCTGAACTCTGGTTGCTGCTGGAGATTTGTGTAGGTTTAGGGTGGGAGCAGCTCAGGGTAAAGGGAGAAAACCACTTTTCTCATTTCTCTTTAAATTTGTCTCAAGGAAGGAATGTTCCCTCTTTTTTTCTTTCTTTCTCCCAGCCCCACATCTCTGCTAAAATTGTCAAATGGCAGAGATGAGTAAAGGGGAGGAAAATAAGTCACTGTGGCAGCACAAGGGAAAATTGCTGGGAGCAGTGTGCTGCTTCTGGAATTCCAAGCTGTCTTTATTTGAACTTCCTTGATTGTTGCAGCATCCTGGTTCTTTGCAACAGCACACTGGTTAATTGGGATTTTTTTTTTTTATTTGTGGATTACTAATATTGTCCTCCAAATGGCTTCAAGTGTGTCAAGGCTGCTTAATTCTGATTTATTAAAGCAGGCTGTGATAAATGTGTGCCTTTGAAAGGCTGCCTGGCTCTGCCGGAGGTCACCTGGAATTCAGAGCATCTGGCAGAGGTCGGCTCCAGGCTTTTTGTTCTGTGCTGGGGAAAACTCGGGGGGGTTTTTATCAGCTCCTCTCTGAAGGAGGAGACACTTCAAACTTGGTGACAAAATCCCACTTTTCAGGCAGCTGCACCTGCTAACGACTAAACTGTTAATTAGTTTTTAGTGCAGTTGCAGTGGTGTTCCTTTGTCTCTTCTATAATGGTGATTCAAAGAGAGGATGTCAAGGAATCTTCTGTTTCAGCTGAATTTAACTAATTATGAGAAAGCTCTGCCTTCACTCCAAACACAGCCTAAAAGCTGGGAATTGCAGTGTCCTGACACCATTTCTCCTGACAGTGTGGGGTGTATTCCTGGCCTGGACCCAAAGCTCCACTTCCATTTTAAACTGACTGCTGGTATTTTTCCTTTTTGATCCACATAACAAACCCCAGGTACTGTTATTCCTGTGGGGAAACCTCCAGGTGAGTTTTTCTTCCCTCAGCTCTGCTGAGGACATAAATTTAGGGATGGCTGATTTGTAAAACTCCCCTGGGCTCTGAGTTCAGGGAGCTGAGAGGGAAGTGGAATAATTAAGCCTGAGCAGATGTGCTAGAACAAGATACTGGATGAGGACTCACCCCTGTGTCCTGCTTTCCCTCTCCAAGTGGATTTGGTGCATCTGGGTAGGGAATTTACTTCCAAGATCTTCCAGCAGTGAGAGCACCTTCCAAACTCTCCCAGGGAAACATCCCAATCTTTCTCAGCCCTCCCACTCCACATCCTGGAGGTTGTTTTGGAGGAATCTTGGCCACAGTGACCAGGACTTTGTCTTCTGTGTTCCACCAACACTCTCTGCTCTTCTGCTGCTGCTGTTACAAAAAAATCCCTTTTTCCTTTCCTCTGGTGCTGGTGTCACCTGTGCCAAAGTGGCTTTAATGAACCCTTCCAGTGCTTTAAGGGGTTTATAAAAGGAGGGAGAGGGGTTTGGAAGGGCCTGGAGGGACAGGATGAGGGGGAACGGCCATAAGCTGAGAGAGGGGAGTTTTAGGTCAGATATTGAGAGGGAATTCCTGGCTGGGCAGGTGGGGAGGCCCTGGGCTGGAATTGCCAGAGCAGCTGGGGCTGCCTTGGATCCCTGCAGTGTCCAAGGCCAGGCTGGATGGGTTTGGAGCAGCCTGGGGTGGTGGAAGGTGTCCCTGCCATGGCAGGGGTGGATGTGGGTGATCCTTAAGGTCCCTTCCCACCCAAACCACTCCGTGATTTTAATCCCTGCCTTCCTGTCATCAGAGGCTTCCCTTAGTCAGAGGAATCCCCAGTGCTTGAGAACAGCCTGGACCTCTTCCTTCTCCTTCTGGTGCAGCTGCTGAGCCCAGGAAGTTCTTCAAAGCCTGCAAACCATAAAAAAAAATTAAAAATAGGTGTTTCCCATGGCAGCCCTCAGCATGGCAGCTGTCCTGGGATCTGGGCACGCTGCACTCCAGGCTCTGGTGTTACCCCAGCCCTGGCTGGCTGTGGATTTGTTGGTGCTGGCCAGCTCAGCCATTCCCAGATGCAAACAAAGCTCCCAGGGCTTTGCTGGCTCCCTCCTCGGCCGCTGCCTTTCCGCTGCACACGGAAGCTCCTGTGGGGATCATTGTTCACTGCAGCCTGCCTCTCTCATGTCTTCCTCTGCAACACAATGTGTCTTTAGACCTTCAACTTGCAGGAAAATCCTGTGCAGTGAATCCCTTGGGAAAGGCCAAAAACCCCTGGGAAGCCCAAGGATGAAAATGGCTTTTTTGTGAGCGAGTGTCGTTCTTGGTGCGAGGGCTGACGGTGGAGCTGGATCAGGAGGAATTGCTGGGATTAAAGGAAGCACCAGCCTGATGTCCTGAACTTCCTAGGCTCATAAATGAACTTTTTGCAGGTGGTTTGGTGATTAAATGAACTTTTTGCAGGTGGTTTGGTGATTAACTGCCCCCTGTTAGTCTTTTCAATTTACGTTCTAAACAGAATTGGCCAGGCTGGGTTGAACTTGGAGCAGCCTGGAGTAGTGGAAGGTGTCCCTGCAGGTGGAACTGGATTGTTTGAAGGTCCATTCCAATCCAAACCAGCCTGTCCTTCCACTTTTCCAGAGTTAATGGCTTGATGGGAACTACTTGTACTGACCCAACCTTGGAAATTGTGTATTTGTATTCCATGCATACAGTGGAATCCCACCTGAGCTGGCAGAAAGCTGAGTGATAAACTCAGATTTATTAATGAACTCTTTAAATAGAAATGGCCACATGCACTGGACAAAAATGAGGGACAAACCCTCTTGTGCAGCTTGGCTGTTGGATGTGTTTATGGGATGCACTGGGGAAGCCACAGTGCCCCATTGCCCTCATTCCATTGGAAGGATGAAGAGGATAATTGATTTAATAGCTGTGACAGTGGCACCTTGGATTGCTGGGGGAATTTCTGTGCAAGCCCTTGGCATGCAGGAAACTCCTGCACCTTTTCCTGTAGCAGCACTGGGCTGCAGTTTCCTGCTGTGTGGCTTTGTGGTGGTTTTATGTGGCAGGTGACCTGGAAAGAAGGAAAATTTTATAAACTTCAGCTGTGAGTAACCAAGGTGCTTGTTCCTAAATCACTTGGGGTTTTTCTGCTTTGGTGTGAGAGGAAAAAAAAGGGAAATTGTGGTTGTTGTAACTTCACCAGGTCTGTGATTCAGGTTTGGAATTTGTGCTAAAAACCCAAGGAAATTGTGTGTAAATCCTGCCTGAGCTGCTCCTTTAAAACACTTTGAACAAAGCCAAGGAGGGGGGAAGCAAATCTGATCCCTCTGGAAATTCTGGCAGGGAGAGAAGGGAACAAATCCCATCCTCTGGGGTTTGGGAGGGATCTCTAAAAGGCACAGCACCCTCAGGTCCCCAACTCCAGATTATTTCCATGTGGGTTGGAAGGAGCTCTGCAAAACAACCCCAGTGTGGAGATACACCAAGGAAAATGGAGTTTGGAGGTGCTTGGGGAGCAGGAAAGGAAAAATCCCACAGGATTCTGTTCCTGGCAGGCCATGGAGAGCTGTTGTAAACACTACCCAGCCAAAGGAGCAGGATCCTGACCAGGACTGCAGATGGGTTTCAAATGAGCCTTTCCAAGGTGTGGGTGTTGCCTCAGCACTTAAGGAAGAATTTTGGGTGCAAGCCCCTTCCACAGGCTTGATGTTCATCCTGATTTTCCACTGCTTGTGAGCTGCTCTGTGCCTTCTCTGCTGCACCTGAGAAGCAGAAGAGCAGAATTTCACTTGTTCTTGAAAACAAGTGTATTTTTATTAGTGTTTTGAAAGGAACAAAAATGCCCAGGTGCCTCAGGAATGATCCCCCCTGAAAAAAACCACCTGGTGGATTCCTTCAGATTGGGTGGTGGGAAATCTGCAGTGAAGGCAAAGCAAGATTTTCCTCTGTGTTACTTTGGGTTAAAGGAATTGCACTAATCTCGAGCTTAATTTCCACATTCAGTTGGCTTTTATTTCCTCCACCTATGCTGGAGAAATCCCAGTGGGTTTGGAGATTTGTTTTAAAGCTCTTTTCTTTGAGGATTGCCAGATAAGAACCAGGAAGGCTCAGAGCTGCTGGAGCTTCTGGCTCAAGTAGCAAAAAATTCTGGAACAAACAACTGGGGAATGGCCTAAAACTGAAGAAGAGAAGTTAGATTAAATCTTAGGAAGAAATTCTTCCCTGTGAGGGTGGTGAAACCTTGGCACAGGTTGGCTGGGGCTGCCCCTGGATCCCTGGAATTATTTAAGACCAGGCTGGACACTGGGGCTGGAGCAGCCTGGGACAGTGGGAGGTGTCCCTGCCATGGCAGGGGTGGCACTGGATGGGGTTTGAGATCCCTTCCCAGCCAAATTTTGTGATTCTGTGAGACAGCAGTTGTTCTTTCTTTTTCAGGGGACAAATCACCCCTGAATTATCTTTGGGAGACCTTATTGCTGTTGTGGTTGGAGCAGAGAACACCTGGTGGGAGGCAGTTCCTGCTGGGAGTTTGGATTTGAAGCACAAAAGCCAATTATTGAGGAATTAAAGTTGAAGCAGCTTTGTGAGCACAGAGCTGCCTCATTTTCAGTGGCACTGTCCATTTCTGTGAGCTCTGAGTGTGGTTTAGAGTTCAAGCCCAGCTTGCCCTGGCTGAAATTTCAAGCAGTTGGTGCTGTCTCAGCTCTGAAAACCACGGGTTAAAAACCTGGTGCAGGTGGGATCAGGAAATGCATCCCTGAGTATTTCTAGTGGGGCTGGAAGGAACTCTGCAGAACAGCCCCACACTGGAGAGAACTCAGTTCTCCTTGGTGTTGGAGAGGCTGGGGGAGCAGGACAGCAAAACTCCTCTGGATTCTGCTCCTGGCAGGCCACGGAGGGATCCTGTTGGGATCCTGAGCAGGGCTTTGGAGGTGTTTCCTCCCCTTGGGATGTTTCAGCAGCTTCAGTTCAGTTTGTTCGTGGGAAGCCTCTCCCAGGCTTGATTTTTCTTGGAGCATCCCAGCGTGGAGTGTTTATTAAAGCAGTTCTCAGTTTCTCACTTCCTTAAGTCAGAGTTAAGCTGGAGTTTGAGCTGAGGATCAGCATCTTCTTCCTCGGTCTCTGTGGTCCATTCAGCATCTTTTGCAGGCAAGGAAAGGTCCTGGCAGGGGCAGCAGAGAGGATGTGGAATCTGCCTCCAGAACTGCACCTGCTCCATGCCAAAGCTAAATTTAAGCTTCATTTATTTTAATTTTAAAATATTTCATTTGACACTTTCTCCTTCCTGCCATGAAACTCTTTTATCTTGTTTAAAATCAAGACCTTGACATAATTCTAGATTTTTTTTTCCCCCCTGAATAAGCCCTTGCCAAAGCTCAGCTCTTGGCCTCCTCTGCATCTGCTTTGAGTGCAAACATCTCATCCCAAGGGTTTTCCAGCAGGAGGAGATGGATGTTTGTCCCTTTGGGGCTTCATGTCACTGTTGCTGAGGTGCTCTGAGGCACTTTCTGAATGACTCTGCACGTTTCTGCAAGTGAAAAAGCATTTCACTAACATCTACAAAAACCTAACCCAAACTCCCCTTGAGGGAAAAGGCCACATCTTAAAATAATTCTTTTTTTTTCCCCTGTGAAGACTAAATTGGAGAACTATTTGAATGTGTCAAAGCAATCTGCTTTTAACAGACCTGCTGCATTCTTGTAAATCAGGTGCTGAGGCCCAAAATAGAGTTAAATCTTGGGCTTGGTGTCAGGTCTAGCACAGGTTTGGGGTCAGGCTCAGTCCTGTGGTTTCACAGCCAGGGTTTCTCTTTCACAAGAGGTTCAGCACTTCCTGAGTCCTCCCGAAGAGGAAATGAACTGCTGCCAGCACACCTGGAAAAAAAACCCAAGGTTGTATTTTCTCCTTCTGATATTTCTCTGAAAACACACTTGAAATTTGTGGCTGGTTTGAGAGTGGTACACGAACCACTCGATTCCACCAGTGTGTCCCATCTCCATGGAAACCAGCTTCTCTGGGAGTGATGCAAACATTAAACCTGCTGCTTCAGCTCGGGGACACGTGTGGCCACCAAAACTGCTCCAGTTCCACCCTCAGTGCTCCTGGATCCAGCTCTGGCTCCCCCTGAGCTGAGACTCAGAGTGGGGAATTCTTCTGCTTCCTGATTATTTCCTGCTCTAGGGAATTCTCCTCAGGTCGCAGTGGAATCCTGGGGATGGTTTTGCCTCTCCAGTTATCCCAGGGAAATCCTCCCTGCAGTTCCCACTCTGCAGGATCCATTGAAGGAGTTTGCTCATTGACATTTGCCTCTAATGAGGTGTTAATTGCCCCTCTCGGAGCCCTGTTTGGCTTTCCCTGCTATTGAAGGAAATCTTGTGCTTGTGGAGGTGGCTCTGTCACTTTGGTCACACAGGGGACATCCCTTCAGCTTTATTGATCCCGACTTCATTCCAGCTGCCTTCCAGCAAATCCAATCCCCTTGAAAC
Organism: Pyrgilauda ruficollis; assembly: GCF_017590135.1. NCBI lineage: Eukaryota > Metazoa > Chordata > Aves > Passeriformes > Passeridae > Pyrgilauda > Pyrgilauda ruficollis. The sequence goes on from NW_024523723.1 coordinate 159,569, forward strand.
TTCCTGTGCCAGCTTCTTCTCACCTTGACTAAAGCTTCTTCTCCCTGCCAGGATCGTGGGGGTCTGCTTTAAAGGGGTTCTGGTGTGTTTATGGGATGGAGGGAGGGGGTTCCTGGTGCCACCACTGCAGGTCAGCGTTGGCCCATCCCCTGGAAGCTGAGCACAGCTCTGGACCAGTCTGTCCCAGTCTGATTGCTCTAATGCAAAAACATAAAATAACAGGATTGTGGAATCATTTTAGTTGGAAAAGTCCTCTGAGATCATCCAGTCCAACCATTCCCAGCACTGCCCCATGTCCCCAAGTGCCACATCCACGGGGCTCTGAAATCCCTCCAGAAATGGCCCCCGCATCCCTGCCCTGGATGGTACAGCTCATTCCAGTACCTGACAACTTTTCCATGAAGGAATTTTTCCCAAAATCCCCCCTGAGCTCCCCTGTCCCAGGCTGAGGCCGTTCCCTCTCCTCCTGTCCCTGTTCCCTGGAGCACAGCCCGACCCCCCCGGCTGTCCCCTCCTGGCAGGGACTTGTGCAGAGCCACAAGGTCCCCCTGAGCCTCCTTTGCTCCAGGCTCAGCTCCCTCAGCCCCTCTTGGTTCTCCAGCCCCTTCCCAGCTCCTTTCCCTTCCATGGATAAAAGATCATATGTACCTACCTTCTTTTTTTTTCTTTCCAGTTGAAACTTTTTAAGGGAGCAACAGAGTGCTGGGGAGGGCAGTAAATGGATTTATTTCTGTAGGAAATGGGCAGTGCTGCTCCATCCAGCACGGAATGGGATGCACCTTGTCTTCTGCGTGCTTGTGGTGAAGGAAAAGCAGGTTTGGAGGAAAATGCTGACTTGCTTTGTGCTGGGTTCAGAGCAGCCAGCTCGGCTGCACGGTGTCTCCAGGGAAAAGCTGACTTTTCCTTCTACCTTTTCTTTATTACTCCAATTTCTTGGCACAAAGCTGGGTGGAAATCAGCCAGATGTAAATCACCAGGAGCTCCAAAGCCAGCAGGGCAGGCTGGAGGCTTTGCTGGAGCAGCATTTCCTTCTCCCCAAATCCCTGCTTGCATCCAGAAGGTGCCTTTTGCTTCCCAGGAAAGCTGATGGGGTCACTGGTGACCAGGGTGGTTTGAATGGGGAAATTTGCCATCCTTATGTGAAATTGGGAGGGATGCCTGTGGAATTATTGAAGAATTCTTTTTTTTGTGTGTGTGATTTCTTCCCTCAGGCAGGTGAAACCTGGTGGAGAAGTGGCCAGGAAGGGTTTTTTCCAAAGCAAAGCTGTATTTCCAACAAGGAAACTCTTGTGTGCAGTAAAATGAAAGCTCAGCAGCCAGGCACAGGTTGCTGTTCAGTTATTAATTCACAATTCCTGCCCTTCCAGGGCGTTTTTGGCAGCAGACAGAGCTGGTGTTGTCTTACAAGGAGTGAAACCCCCTCTGTGCTGAGGTGTCCCTGCTTCACTTGTCACAGGGATCAGGAGAGCCAAGGGAAAGCTGTTTGAGCTTTCCAGGAGTGCTTTGCTGTCCTTTTTCTGTGTTCTGTAGGATTAAAATCAGTTTTGTGTCTTTCAGAGCTGTGGGATTCCTGGAAAAGCCCAGTTCAGACTCATGGAATCCCAAAATGGTGTGGATTGGAAGGGACCTTAAAGATCATGGGCAGGGACACCTGCCACCATCCCAGGCTGCTCCAGCCCCAGTGTCCAGCCTGGCCTTGGGCACTGCAGGGATGCAGGGGCAGCCCCAGCTGCTCTGGCAATTCCAGCCCAGCCAGGAATTCCTCATGGCCAAGATCCCATCCATGGCTGCCCTCTGGCACTGGGAGCCATTCCCTGTGTCCTGTCCATCCCTTGTCCCCAGTCCCTCTGCAGCTCTCCTGGAGCCCCTGCAGGCCCTGGAATGTGCTGGAAGCTCTCCCTGGAGCCTTCCCCTCTCCAGGGGACATTCCCAGCTCTCCCAGCCTGGCTCCAGGGCAGAGGGGAGCCCTTGGAGCATCTCCCTGCTCTCCTGTGCTTCAGCTCCAGGTGCTGCTGCTGTGACTCCAGATCAGCTCTGCAGGGGGATCTCATGGGGGCAGAGTAGGGGGAGAATCCAGAGCAAGGAAAGTTGGGATTTTCCCCAGGAATGTGAGGATAAAACCCTAGGAATTGTTCAACAGAACATCCTTGGCAAATAACCAAGCTGGGCTTGGTGCTGGAAAACCCCTTTGCTTAAAGGCAGAAACTCTGGGGTGCCCTGTGGCAGTGAGAGTTCCTGGCTTGAGGGAAACCCATGGATTTTAATATGGGAATCATTTTAGCCTGGAGTGTTCAAGAAGTTTGCAACAAATCAGGTGCTAAAAATCCACCTCTTGCTGCCCCAAGAAACCACAGCTTTTTTGTGATCTCTCTAACCTTTTTGACTTCTAAAAGTCCTTTTTTCTGGTGCCCTGCAGGGCTGGAGGAGGAAAGTTAAATGTGAATAACAGGCAGGGAGTTGGGGAAAATAGGGAAAAAGGGAAAATAGGGATAAATATTCCTTAGAGCATCAAAGGCCCGGTGCTGGCTGTGGTTTCACGTGCAGCACATGGGCACCTGGGGATGTTTTATCAGGAAAAGAAGGGACTTTGGAGGAGGCAAAGCAGCTTCCAGAGGCTTGGAGGCAGGGAGGGACTGAGCTGAACTTGCCCTTTGCTGCCCACGCAGGGAACTCGCTAAATCCTGGAGCTCATCTGCCTTTGTAAGAAAATAAACATGAATAACCATCAGCTGCACTAATGGAGGTAATTGATGTTGCAAAACTGCTGCTCGCAGAGGCTTCAGAAGAATTCACACCTCTGACACCTCCAGTTTCCACAGAGCAGGTGGTGTAGAGCTCTTCACAATGAAAAAAATCAGCTGGCTGAGTGTTAATCTCATTTTGAAATCACCTTTTATCACAAAATACGGTGATTTGTTTGCTCAAAGGCACGTTCTCTGCTTAGGTGGCAGAGCTGGATGATTTCTTTTTTATTTTTTGAATATATTCAGGTGTGCTCTTTGGTTTTCCTTCAAATTCAGGATGATTCCTCTGGTGATGTAATTCACCTGCAGACAAGTGTCTAAATAAGAGAGGACATGACAGAGATCCTTAAAAATTCTTAATTCCTCATCGTGACCCTCAACCCATCTCTCACTTCAGTTGTAACCTCCAGATAAATCCACAACTTTATTTTTCCACAGGACATTCCATCTTTCTGCTCCTTTTTTGCCATTTGTGTTGCTTGCTGAATATTTTTAGCTAGAGAACTCATTTTCCCAAGCTTGTAACTAATGTTCATTTTAAAGAAACTAAATGAAAGGTTGTTTTTTTGTTTAGTTTTTTTTTTGAGGGAAATGTTTGCCAGGAAAAAGCCACTCAACCCTGTGAACAGACAGACCATCTGTAGGCCATGATGTTCAGCTGGGATTTGGGGAGATCTGGTGTGAAGTCAAATCTAACAAATTTTTATTTGATTGCTGCAGGGGAAATCCAGCCCTGCGGTGGTGGGTGGCCCTGCATGAGGATGAGAAAATGGGAGTTTGACCCTGGAACAGGCAAATCCACAGTGGCCACTTGTTCCTGACTGCTGGACAGGTCCTGGCACTCCAGATTTGAAAGGTTTTGAGGGGATTTTGTCCTGATGTAGAAAACCCAAAATGCTTTAAATTGCTTTTTATTCTGACTGAGGAAACAATTTCAGTTTCAGTTTCCTCAGTGAGTTCAGCCCTGGAAGCAGAGCCTTGATCCTTACAGGGAGTTTGGGTGTTCCTGTCACAGGGAACTGGGGTGTTCCTGTCACAGGGAGTTTGGGTGTTCCTGTCACAGGGAACTGGAGTGTTCCTGTCACCCTGTCCCAGTGAGCTGGGCTGTTCCTGTCACCCTGTCCCAGTGAGCTGGGCTGTTCCTGTCATCCTGTCCCAGTGAGCTGGGCTGTTCCTGTCACCCTGTCCCAGGGACAGGGCTGTTCCTGTCACACTGTCCCAGGAGCTGGGCTGTTCCTGTCACCCTGTCCCAGGGACAGGGCTGTTCCTGTCACCCTGTCCCAGGGACAGGGCTGTTCCTGTTGTACAAGTCCATGGCTCTGTCCTCCTTGGAGCTCCTGGCACGTTTCAAACCCTGGATGGGGAGCCTGAAAAATTCCCTTGGCTCCTTCCAAGCTGATAATTGGAAACAAGCTTCCATAGAATCATCTCAATATTCCCAACGTTTACTGGTGTTAAAATTCTCTTCATCATCCTGGGACTGAGATAATTTATCTTCAGGTCCTCAGGACTCATTTCTCATTTCTGTGGCTTTTGAACTTAGAGATCTGACTCGTGTCCAGATTTTTCTCTTTTCCCTTGACTTTTCCACTGGCTTTTTTTGGCACCAGGTCCAGTTGGCATCCTGAAGTGATGAGGAGATAAAAGCAGCAAGGCCAAAAGTCTTGGGAGGGATTTGGGTGATTGTTTTTAAACATTTTAGAGTGTGGGACGTGTTACAGGCTGGGTTTGTAGCTGTGAGCTTGGCTCTGTGTCCTGCTGTGGGGACAAGGGCTCCTTCCAGGGTGAGCCCCTGGAATCAGGAATGTTGAAAGTCTTTATCCATTAATTGCTTGGCTTTTTGGTAAATTTGACTGATGAAAAGTGTGCTGAGAGAGAATGTGGGTGCAGAGAGATTGGCCTGGACAGGGTGGACTAAAATGTCCAAAACATGTTCTTCCTAAATGGTCTTCCCGAAAATGCTGGTTGTGTGGTTGGGTTCCTGGGGGCTTTCTGCAGGGATACACATCAGTATCCAGTGCAAGGGGTGGCTGGGAATTCTGGACACAAATGTAGCAATCCCAGGAGAAACCTGTGGAGATCACCTTCATTGTGGGAATCTTGCTGCAAGTTCTTGGTGCTCCTTTCCTGGGGCTTCCTGAAGCTGTGCTCACTTTCTGAAGACCTGGAGCATTTCTCATTCCTGGGAGCTCCTTGGAATTGCTGTGGGATCCATCACCAGAACCTGGATGGAGGAGAGGACATCCCATGTGCCCTCAGCACAGCTGGCTTCCTTCAGGAATGTGGGTCTGCAGACAGGGCCTGGATGTGAGCCTGCTGATTAATTCCTGGCACGTTTGGGACAGAATTCATCTGGGATTGGGTTGTAAGATTTTCGCCTTATGGAAAAAATCCAGCGTGAGCTGAGAGAACAGTTGGGTCAGAGCCTGGATTCCCTCCTAGATACATCACCAGGCGTGATGGTGCAGCTTTCTCTGGGAATGTGGTCTGGACACTGCTCCAAAGGTGCTGCTGGGACAGTTCATGGCATGGAGAAGCCTGGAGCTCTGCCTCGGATTCCTGGATTCCCAGAGTCCCAGCTTCTGCAGTAACTGTTCCCTTTCCTGAACACTTTCTGGAGATGGAGAAGGCTTGCAGGGTGGAAATGTTCTCTGTACCAGCTCCATGCAGCTCTCCCAGGAGTGCTCTCAGCTCTTTTGTTGGTGGGATTCCAAGATTTCACTTTCCTGGGCATCTTTTCCTTGGTGGAGAAGGGTGAGGGCGGATGGTTCACCCCAGCTGTGTTAGTAACTGGAATTCAGCTCATTTCAAGGAAGGAGGCCTTTCCCAGCTCCATTTCTGCTATTTCCAGACATTTCCCCTGTGCTGATGCAAGGGCTTTGTTGCTGAAATCCACTTTATTTTCATTCTGTCCTCAGTTACAGACTCAGGGAATGGTTTGGGTGGGAAGGGACCTTAAAGATTCCAACCCAAACCATGGGCAGGGACACCTCCCACTGTCCCAGGCTGCTCCAGCCCCAATGTCCAGCCTGGCCTTGGACATTGCAGGGATCCAGGGGCAGCCCCAGCTGCTCTGGGAATTTGTGCCAGGGTCTCACCGCCCTCACAGGGAAGAATTTCTGGAATTGTGTCGATAAACAACGTGGTTGTTCCCAAACCTTTCATCCCAATGTTTCTCCCTTTCATTGATCTAATTCACTCACTGATTTTGTGGTAGGAGTTTTAGGTCTTTGCCACAATAAGGACAATATTCAGATATGGCCCTGCGTGGCTCATGAATATTTTTTGAATTTGGCAACACCAGGATTGAGTCTGAGTGTGACCTTAAAGATTCCAACCCAAACCATGGGCAGGGACACCTCCCACTGTCCCAGGAAGCTCCAGCCCCAGTGTCCAGCCTGGCCTTGGACATTGCAGGGATCCAGGGGCAGCCCCAGCTGCTCTGGGAATTTGTGCCAGGGTCTCACCGCCCTCACAGGGAAGAATTTCTGGAATTGTGTCGATAAACAACGTGGTTGTTCCCAAACCTTTCATCCCAATGTTTCTCCCTTTCATTGATCTAATTCACTCACTGATTTTGTGGTAGGAATTTTAGGTCTTTGCCACAATAAGGACAATATTCAGATATGGCCCTGCGTGGCTCATGAATATTTTTTGAATTTGGCAACACCAGGATTGAGTCTGAGTGTGGAAAACTCAGCTTTAATTTCCAGTTGGCATTAACTCAGGGAGCTGAGGAGCATTTGGGCTGGAGCTGCTCAGGATCAGCCTGGGAGAGCTGGTTTTTATTAAGCAGGACTTGATTTAGTCCAAAGTAAAACCATTTGTGTTTAATCTGATCCATGAAGCTGCTGGGAGTGTGAAAATCCAGAAATTTAAACTTTTTCTGGGCCATCATTGCACCACGTAGGACTTTGGGAACCTGGAACAGTCACCCCAGGAATACATTTCCTAAGGAATTAGTACCACAACAGGAAGTTTTAAAGTTTGAGTGCCATGAAAAGACCTGGTGACAAATGTCCCTCAGCCACGACCCTTCCTTGGGAGGCTCCTCACCACAAACCTGGAGCGATGCCGCTTTTCCCAGAGATTCCCCTTGGAATTCAGCAGGAAAATCAGCTGCACTGAGGGCATTTCTGTCCCATCTGCCCTTTGGGAGCTGCTCCTGGGTGACTGCTGGGTCACTGAGCTCCTTGCTGTGGAGTTTTTAGGGCAGAGCAGCTCCTGCTGAACCAGGAAAATTCCAGAGCCAAAACAAATGGCTGTAAACTTTTCCCTCTCCCCGTGAAAACGAAGGGAAGGAGGTTGTTGTGTCCAAACCCTTTTGGAGCTGACACTGTGGGAAAAGTCTGTCCAATCTGGGTGTTATTGTACTTGAGGAATTGCAGTAAATCCTGAGGGACCCCACAGGTGGCACTGGGATCTCCTCACAAGAACTGCCAGTGTGGAGTTGGCACTTTGGGATGCAGGAGCCTCGCACAGCCCTTGGTGCCATCCAGCAGGTTTCATAGGTTGTCAGTTAAAATCAGGGCTCTGAGGTGGGAATTCTTTGTTCCTGGTGGGTTTTGGGAATTCCTGGTGGGTTGGGAACATTTCAGTGTGTGCCCAGGGGTCAACAAGACCTGTGGAATTCCTGCAATCCTGGGCAAGCTTGGTGCCACGAAAGCAGGAAACTTTTTCCATCCAAGGGGGAAAAAAGGGGAATCTGCCTTTAGTTCCCTGTGGAAGGAACATTCCTGCCAAGCCTCTGCTGTGATGTGAAGCATCTTTATATGAAATATTCCATGTCCCTTCCCTCAATTGGGAGCAGCCTCGGTGCTGCAGAGCCAAAGTTCAAGTGGGAACAAACCTTTGATTTTCTCCTGCTGCCTTTGTAATTCTTATCCAGACCACTGATGAAAGGTAATTGCTGTAGGATATTATTCCCAATCCATTAACCCTGATTTACAGCAGAATTCCTTATCAAGCTTCAGTGCTAAAACACCACCACTAATTGTCTTAACTGAGCCTGGCTTGGAATAAAGATTTCCTGCCTTTCCCTTTGTATTCCCTTCTTTCCCACTTGCCTTTCCCTTTGTGTCCCCTTCTTCCCAAAGCACTTTGATTCTTCCTGTTGTTCTTTTCACACCATTTCTCCCCAGACTCAGGAGGTTTTTTTTATTTGGTCTTGCAAGTCAAATTAACATGAGATTGCCAGAATTTGCAGGGGAGCTGTGGGAGGGGAAATGGAATTCATTGGAGCAGTGGATTTATTTCAAACACGTCCCAGTGCTCTCCCAAATCTGAGCTTTTACTCTGTGCAGGAGGGGATGGAAAATGGAAAACTCTGAGGATTCATTCCAAGGTTCCTCAGGGCAGGGGAGGATGGAAAATGGAAAACTCTGAGGATTCATCCCAAGGTTCCTCAGGGCAGGGGAGGGTGGGGAATTGGCTTCACCAACGTCACTGTGGTGCTGTGGTCACTTAGATGTGTCAGGACACTGAAATTCCGTGTGGGGCTTGGGATATTTTGGATATTTGGGTCAGCAGGCTTTGAGTGAATTCTTTGGGTGTGAGTAGATGGGTTTTGTTTCCTGGACTGGATGTTTTTCCTTGACTTGCTGCATCAGGATTGAGAGCAAACACGAAGTCACAATCTTAGGAGGACTCAACGAATTTGTTGTGAAGTTTTATGGACCACAAGGAAGTAAGTTTGTGACCCTGCCCTTCCAGAAAAACAATCCACTGGCTTGGGGAATAAGGAAGTGACATTCCAGAGGGGAAGAGATGAGCAAATCCAAGGGGGAGGGAGAGAATTCCATTTTCTGAGGGTGGGGAGGATCCAGCTGGGAGCATGGTCATGGATAGACCCCATCCCTTGGAGCTCTGGAAAACTCCTTCAGCACCCCAGAGCTTTCCTAGCCCTGGCCAAACTTGCATCACTCGTGGGAATTTCCATGGAGTTTGTCATTAAAATGGCTTTTCCACCTTAATTTAGCACCATCTCCAAAGGTAAGGAGATTATCCCACGGTGCCTGTTTTTAATCAGGCTCTGCTGTCTTTGTGCTGAGATCTTCTCCAGGATCAGTTCAGATTGTGTGAGGCAGAGCAGGGAAAAGGCTTTGAAATCTCCCCCCAGTGGAGCTGTGGATTATTCCAGAGATGTGTTTTCCTCAGTGCTCTGCTTCTGTTTATCCTCTCCTCAGCTGTGGAGTGTCTAATTCCTGCTTTTCCTCCCTTGCAGCACCGTATGAAGGTGGAGTATGGAAAGTTAGAGTCGACCTTCCTGACAAATACCCCTTCAAATCCCCATCTATAGGTAACAAACACTCATTTGCCATCAAAATCCTGGGATTTGGGCCTGAACTTTGCAGGTGGAGTGCTACCAGTGTAATAGAAGGACTTGAAGTCTGCAAAATGTTTTTATGGGATTTCAGATCCCAAGAAGAGAGGGATTTTGGGTTTTGGAAGGAGGAGGAGCTGAGAGTGGGATTTGGCTGCATAGTTGTGTGTTGATCAATTCAATCTCTATTCCATGTGGATTTTTTTTAATAATAACTCCACTTATTGTGGAGTGGTGGAGCAAAGATCACAGAAATCAGTTCTTGGTCTTGGGGTGAACCCAACTTTTGGGGTCTTCTATCCAAAAGTGGATGGAAGTTCTTCCACTGAAGCCTCCATCCTCTTGGAGCAAGGAATACATATGTGGAAGAACAGAAAAGCAGGGATTTACCACCAAAAAACCTGCTGGCTTGACTGGTCAGGCTTGTCTAACCTTGGAGAGCAATAGGAAATTCCATTAGGGAATGGTTTTTAGCTTGGATCCATCCCTGGGGAGCAGGAAACCACCTTGGATGTCTTCAGGTGCCCATTCCAGTGGCTGCAGCCCCTTCCAACGCCAACATCCTCCTTTGGAGCTGGCAAGTCTTGGCTGCTTCCTTCAAATACCCCCTTGGGCTCAGGTTTGATTTGGGAGCTCTGTGGGATGAGGACTCACCTGTTCCAAGTGGGAATTGTGCCTTTTGGGAGAGGGTGCTGCTGTTCATACACTGCCCTTCACCTTTTTTTAATTTATTTTTTTAAATTTGAAACATTCTGTGAACCCTAGCAATGTGCAAATATTTCTGAGTGAGAGCACAGGAACCTGCAGCTCTGAGGAGCCTTTTCTTCCTCCTGAGTCAGCTCTGGGAATCCCTCTTGGAGAGGCACATTCCAAGTGGGAATTCCCACTGTTTGCTGCCTGTCCTTTGTCCTTCCTCACTTCCCAAACCAGTGCAGCTCAGGGCAGTCTTAAATCATGGAATGCTTTGGCTTGGGAGGGATCTCAAACCTCATCCAATTCCAACAGCTCCCACTGTCCCAGGCTGCTCCAGCCCCAATCCAGCCTGGCCCTGGACACTTCCAGGGATCCAGGGCAGGGCCATGTGCAGGGAGCTGTTTCTGCTCACATCTCTGAGTCCTTTTGGCCTTTCTCATGTTGATTTTGCTGCTTTTCTCTCAGTTTTCCATCTCTCTCTTGTTTAAATCTGTTGTTTCCAGTGGTTTATCCCAGACCCCATGAAGAGCTTCCCTCACCCTATGAGTCTCTGATCAAGTGGCTGAAAAACCCTTCTTTTCTTCCTAAAAAACTGCCTCTTGCTGGAAAGTCTATTTTTTTCCTTCCCAAAATCTCCCTCTTGCTGAAAAAACCACTTTTTCTTCCCAAGATCTTGCTGAAACCTCATTTTTTTCTTCCCAAAAAACTGCTTCTTGACGGAAAACCCTTTTTTTTCCTTCCCAAAATCTTCCTCTTGCTGGAAAATCCCTTTTTTCCTTCCCAAAAAACTGCCTCTTGCTGAAAAAACCCCATTTTTCTCCCTAAAAATCTGCCTCTTGCTGGAAACAAGAGTTGAGATATATAAAATCCTTGCTAGAGCTGAGCTGGCTTAGCAGAGCAGAGCTCAGGAAAAGCTGGGAAGCTCCAAGGAACGTGCTGGGACTCAGGAAAGCTCCCAGGAGGCTGCAGGGAAGGGTTTGTTTTCCTTTATTTCCCATTTTTGCTGCCCCAGCCCAGCTTATCTGGGAGAGCCAGGCCTGGGTGAAGCCTCCTGGGGGATCCTGATTATCTCTGCTTTGGGCACTGCTGATAAAACCTTCATCCCAGCTGAACTGGGAGCACTGGGAGTGATGGAAATGAGAATTTTCCCATTCCTAACCCTGCCTGAGCTCGGGATAATAATTATAATAATTATAATAATTAGCAGGGAAGAAGTTTGCTGTGGAAATCTCTGATTTTTAGAGGTGGGAGTGAAAGATTTCAGGGATTATGGAGCCCATAGATGGACAGGAGGTCCTGGGCTTGTTCCTGTTCTCAGCAGAGTTCAAATTGTCCATGTGAGTCTCTCCTTGGAGAAAATATGGAATCCAGCAGCTTTTCCTTGAATAAATTCCACCTTTATCCCCAAGCTTAAACACAAACCCCATCCTTTCACCTTCCCTTGATATTCCAGGGCTGGAGGCTGAAATATTCCTTCTAGCCTAAAAAATCTTTGAGCCTGGCATGACTTTTTTTGTATGAAATAGGAGTTTTTTTAGCATTTTTGGCTTTTCTTTTTGGTTTTATCCTTGAATTTTTTTTTTTTTTTTTGAGTCTATCCATGTGCTCCAGAAAAATGATGGTTAAGAATTCCCTTGGAATCTTTTAGAATCTTTTATCCAAGGATGAGATCCAGGGAATCTTGGTGTCAACCTGACCAGGAGAGGGTTTTCCAGAGCAGTCCTTGGGAAAGGTGTGGAGGTTTTAGGAATCCCAAAAGGAGCAGGGATCTCTTTGTCCCCAGGAGAAGCTTTTTTGGATCTTTTCCTGCCAAATCTTCTCTCCCCTCTCCCATCCTCAGATATCCATGGCATTTATTCCCCGTTCTTCACATGGATCATTATTGCTGTTCCCTAAAAACTGCACTGGGAATTTCGGAGTGTTCCCACACTTGAGGACCTGAACCATGCTGAGTTTTTGTGTGGAGATCCCTGGGACAGCTCCATCACATCCTGTGGTGTTCCCAGCACTGTCTGGATTTGCTGTGGAATCTGACAGATCCTGGATTTTGCAGGATGATTTTTCCCAACAGGAAAAAATCCCCAAAAAGGGAAATGCACATCCAGGAATTTAAACAGAGCCTGGTGTAAGGCTGGCAACTTGGCTCTGGGCTTGAGTGCTCCCTTCAGGATCAATAAATAAATCCCTGAACATCCCAATTTTCAGGGTTCAGCTGGAGCAGTTGCTCCAAAAAACCCAACTGCTGCTGCTCCTGGTGTTTCCTGGTGCCAATTATTGGGAATATTCCTGCATTTCTGAGGGAACACTTCCCTGCTCTGTGTCTGCTCCATTTCCAAAGTGTTTGGAGCTCTTTAGGATTCTGCTTCTCTCCTTTTCCCTGTTTAGGATGCTCCTTTTCCCTGTTTGGGATTTTCCTTTTCCCTCTTTAGGATTCTCCTTAGGATTCTGCTTTCCCTGTTTGGGATTTTCCTTTTCCCTGTTTAGGATTTTCCTATTCCCTGTTTGGGATTCTCCTTTTCCCTGTTTGGGATTTTCCTTTTCCCTGTTTAGGGTTTTCCTTTCCATGTTTGGGATTCTCCTTTCCCTATTTGGGATTCTCCTTTTCCCTCTTTGGATTTTCCTTTTCCCTCTTTAGGATTTTCCTTTTCCCTCTTTAGGATTCTGCTTCTCTCCTTTCCCCTGTTTAGGATTCTCCTTTCCCTGTTTAGGATTCTCCTTTCCCTGTTTAGGATTTTCCTTTTCCCTGTTTAGGATTTTCCTTTCCCTGTTTAGGATTCTCCTTTCTCTGTTTAGGATCCTCCTTTTCCCTGTTTAGGATTCTCCTTTCTCTATTTAGGATTTTCCTTTCCCTGTTTAGGATTTTCCTTTCCCTGTTTGGGATTCTCCTTTCCCCTGTTTACGATTTTCCTTCCCCTCTTTAGGATTCTCCTTTCCCTGTTTAGGATTCTCTTTCTCTCCTTTCCCTGGGATTTAAAATCTTCAGGGAAATTCCTGCCTTTCCAGCTTTCCCAAAGAGGAGTTGGGGAGGACTGCAAGGGCTCCTTGGAGCTCCCAGCTCACAGAAATTTGTGGGAATTTGGAGTTTTTAATCATTCCCTGCCAAGAGCTGGAGATGAATTCCCTTTAATGCCACAAACAGGAGGAAATTCAGAGTGGGAATGTCCTGCCTTGCTTGGATACAGGAGCAGCAGAAACAACCTGGGAGCCTGGAATTTATTTACTATTTAATTACTATTTATTAAAAAATCTGCAGGAATATTAGGCCAGGATAGGATTTGTTCATAATCAAATGCCAGAACTGGAAAATTTACATTCAAAATTCCCAGAGCCTCAATCTCTCAAATAAATTCTAGATATGCTACATATTTTGATAAAAATTCACTCTATATTTATTAATTCTCCCTCTATTTATAAATTCTCTATTTATAAATTTCTCCATATTTATAAATTATATATATATTTATAAATCTATCTATATTTAAAGTTCTGCATTCTTATTTCTATAATATGTTATATTTTCTGCATTATTATATTTTCTGTATCTTCATACCCAGCTCTCATTTTCCTCCATCTCTGTCCCAGTTACCTGCAGGTGCAGATATTTTTATTTCCCCTTGCATTTCTGTTTTCCCTTTTTTCCAAGTGTTTTCCCAAACAAAACACCTGGAGTGTGCACAGAACATATGGAATATATGTATAAATATATATGTGTGTGTAGAATGAGGCATTGTGGCAGCTGGTACAGGAATGCAGCTGGATTTAATTTCATTTTTTTAAAATTTCATTGAATTCCAGCCAGGATTTCACAGATTTCTCCTGGCTTGTGCTTCATTTATTGTTCTGGGAAGCTCTTGGGATTTGAGGGATAAAAACTCCTTGTGCTAGTGAGTGCTCTTGGAGGGCTCCTCACCTCAAATCCCATCAAAAATCAATTTGTGCCTTTGCCAAGGAGGGCTCCTTGACCTGACAGGGAACAAAGCTCTGAGGTGGGAACATCCCTGGAAAATGGGAACATCCCAGGCAGCAGCAGCTGGGACTGGGACAGGGGATTTGTCCTCGTGCCCACCTCCTACCACAGATCCTCAACCTTCTCCTGGTGGTTCCACACGAAGGGAATCCCAGAAATTGCTGTGAGGTGGGGTTAAAAATGAAAAAATTCAAATTTAAAAACCAATTTCCTTGCAGGCCCTTGGGTGTTTGGGGAGGGAGAAGTGTCCAGCTGGCCTCAATCCACGAGCAAATCCATGTGTGGGGAGTTTGGGATGGGTAGGTGGATATAAACCTGCTTCCAGTGGGGAATCCCCTTGAACTGATCCCAAACTGCACCTGGAATTTCACTTTTCATGGATGTTTGTGCTCAGCTTGTCCTTTTTATTTGTCCAGATGAGCACGGAGCACGTCGGTGTCATCGGGCTCTCCTGGGCAAGGCCAGGACATTGGGATGTGCTTTTGGGAATGTCACTCTTCCCTCTTGGCTCCCAAACTTTCACTTCTGCCTGGATGGTGGAAAAACAACCAGGAAAATGTGGAAAATGTCCCCAGGGCAGGGAGTGGAACCTGCATGAGCTTTATCATCCCTTCCAACCCAAACCATTCTGGGATTCTATGGGAGTCTTCCACATTTTCCAGGTTTTCCAGGTATTAGGGTGGGAATCTTCACCATTCCCTAGTTATCCAGGTATTAGGGTGGGAATCTTCACCATTCCCTAGTTATCCAGGTATTGGGGTGGGAATCTTCCCCATTCCCTAATTATCCAGGTATTGGGGTGGGAATCTTCCCCATTCCCAAGTTGTCCAGCTATTGGGGTGGGAATCTTTCACATTGCCAAGTTATCCAGGAGTTGGGGTGGGAATCTTCCACATTCCCAAGGTATTAGGGTGGGAATCTTCCACATTTCTTAATTATCCAGGTGTTAGGGCAGGGAATCTTCCTTGTTTTCCAGGTATTACAGTAGGAATCTTCCACATTACCCAAGTATTACAGTGGGAATCTTCCATGTTTTCCAGGTGTTAAGGTGGGAATCTTCCCCATTCCCAAGTTATCCAGGTGTTAGGGTGGGAATCTTCCATGTTTTCCAGGTGTTAAGGTGGGAATCTTCCCCATTCCCAAGTTATCCAGGTGTTAGGGTGGGAATCTTCCCCATTCCCAAGTTATCCAGGTATTAGGGTGGGAATTTTCCATGTTTCCCAGGTGTTAGGGTGGGAATCTTCCCCATTCCCAAGTTTCCAGCTCCAAGGAATTGCCAGCCTTTGGTGAGCTGAGATTTCAGTTTTGCCACCCTTCTCCTCGAGGGTTTTTGGCAATCCAAGGAATTTTCCAGGGCTGTAGATGCAACACCAGTGGCTTCCAAGGTTGGTTTTCCATTTTGGGAACAGCTGCATCCCTTCCTGGTGTGGAATTCCTTAGGGATGTCCAGGGGGGGTTCCTGTTATCACCCAAAGCCTTTTTATCCACATGGATTTTATGCTTTTATTCCAAAGGCAATCCTGGACTTCACTTCTCCATACAGAAAGGGTGGATTGTGCTGCTCACATTCTTCCCAAGCATTGGCTTTTCCAGGAGTTCAGTGGGAATTTTGGTTTAAAATATTAAATGAAATGTTTACAACCAGTCCAGCACCTGGAATCACAGGCTGTGACCTCGGCTCCATGCCATGGAAAGAACCCCAAAATCCCAATCCTGTCTGATGGAATGCTCACCTGGAATTCTGCACAGTGCATTAACTGGGATGTGCTGTGTGACCATAAACCTGCCCCAGTGCTGGGAATTTTTTTTTTTTCTTCCCTCCTGGTTTCCTGTAGAACTTGGAATTTCATTTTTACCTGGATGTTTATGGGTGCTGTGTCCTTTTTATCCATAAAAATAAATACAGAGCCTGTCAGGTTTATGGGAACAATGTTGGCACAGGAGAATTTGCACTTCAAGTAAAGGAGGAGAGACTTGTGCTTGTTCCTGGATCAGGACAAAAGAAGGATTTCCATGGAGCTGCTCTTGGCCTGAGCAGTTTGTGTCATGGAACGAGGCTGGGGGACAAATCCTTGGAAAAGAATGCAGGGAGAAGATGTTCCTGTTCCTCCCTGGAGAACAACTCTTCCATTTGGGAAGCTTGAACCCAAGGACACTGTGAAGGAAGGGCTGTTTGTATTCCCAGTGTGTTCCCCACCCTGTCCATCCTTGATTTGCTTTTCCCAAAGAGCCAGGCAGGATTTAGGATCGGGATCAGCGCTCGCTGCAGCTCCGGCACAACGGATCCGTGACCTGATTTAAACTTGGGGGAGCTGCAGAACGTAAATATTTGATGGAACTCCAGCTTCCCTTGGTAAATCTGCTTCAGCTTTCCAGCTGAATCCTGCCAGGCTGTTCCTGAAATTCACCTGCTAGCACGGAGATGTTTTGGAGTTCTTTCTCTTGGAATTTGGGCGTTGTCTCAGCCTGGGGTTGGGTTTGTGCAAAATCCCCCAGTCTGAGCAAAGCTGGAATTCTGTTTGTGTCACAATTCCTACTGGGATCCATGCTGTCACTCACCCTGGGGCTGGGTGACACTCCAGTGCCTCCCCTGAGGCTGTGCATGAAGGTGGGCGAGGCTGGCAGCTTTTTAAGTGGTTAAATATGGATTTTTTTAGGCTTTCTGGAAAGAAAACTTCCATGTTTTTTGAGTCCTGGAAGGAGCTTTTTCCATGGATTGAGTCAATATTCCAGACCTGAATTTCTTGCCTGTTTTTATATTTGTCAGAGGCAATAGTTGCTGTTGGTTTAAAAAGATTCCTGCAGAATTCAGGGAAATTCCCACCTGAGCTGTGTTTGTTGGGATTTGTGAGCTGTGGGATGGTGGCACAACAGGGAAAAGGAGGATTTATGGCAAATTCTCCATCCAAAAAGGTGGCACAACAGGGAAAAGGAGGATTTATGGCAAATTCTCCATCCAAAAAGGTGGCACAGCAGGGAAAAGGAGGATTTATGGCAAATTCTCAATCCAAAAAGCAACTCCAAGGTTTGGAAGCAGCTTTTCCTGGTTGGAGCCACCCCTGTGGGCAGATCCCAAATGATTTCTCCAGGCCAGGAATGTAGGAATTCATTCCATCCCTGATCCATGTCTAGTTTGTGCCCACATCCAGGTTTTTGGGTTCCTCCTGTTGAGGAGTTTGGGATCCTGGATCCTGCAGCCACTCTCAGCCATCATTGGAAACTTTTTTTTTTTGGGATAGATGTGCTTTGCTTGCACACAGGCTGAGGATGGTGCAGAATTCCATTAATGTGTTTTATTTTATCATTATTTATGGAATAAAAAAAGAGTGTTTGGAGCTTCCAGCTGTCTTGAACTTGAGGTTGAAGTTGGCAGCTGGAAAACAAAATTTATCTTTTGATTAAAGTGTGGGGCACCTTCTGCTGGGACATTTTAAGGCTTGAAACCATTTCCAGATTTATTCTGAATAAAACTTTTTATTCAAAATTTAAAAAAAAATTAAAAATAAATTTATATAGTTTTCTTTCAAAATTTATTTTATTTATGTCACAATTTAATTTGCAACTCAGAACCAAAAAAACCCCTCTTAAATCCGGAAATGTGGACAAAGCCAAGCTCTCTCCTCCTAAACCTCACCTGAGGTGTTTTTTAGGAGACCAGGGGCACCAAGAGGAGAATTAATTGCTGTATTGATGGAAAATTTCAATTATTACCTCCCTGGCTTACAAGTGTAGATTAATGTTGTGATGTCAAGCTCATAGAAAATCTCTGTTGGAAAAAAAAATAAATTATATATATATTAATATATCTATAAATATAAATAAATGAATAGATATATATAATATATATAGAAAAATATATAAAATATATTTTAAAATCAAATGTTGAGCTTAAATTTGTGTTCAAATTTGCCCTTCCAAACCCACTTCATCAGATGGGGGAGCTCCACTGAGCTCATGCATGGGAATTTTCAGGATCCAACCAAATCTTTGTGGTTGCACTGCAGAGTTTTCCTGAATTTCCTGACTCCAGGATTCCCTGGAATTTGAGGGAAAGGACCCCAGGGTGGGAATGGTGCCTGCTTATTTTACAAGTTATTTATGGCTGGGATGGCTTTGTGTCCTTGTTCCATAAATTCCAGACTTCTCATGTAAAAAATGTTGATCTGGCTTTTTTTTTCCTGCTGATTCCCCTCTGTTTCTCCTTGCAGGATTCATGAATAAAATCTTCCATCCCAACATCGACGAAGCGTGAGTCAATCCTTCCTTCACCTTTGTAGTAAATCCTCCAAAATTTCAGATCTTTTCCCGTGGTTTTTTGGTTGTGTGGAGCTTCCCTGGCAGTAAAATTCCAATTTCTTTTCTCTTGGGAAGATGGAATTGATTGAAGACCATAAATAAGAATAAATCAGGCCTTATCCCAAACCCTGGGGAAGGGGTTGGGGAGGAGTTTTTTCAATTCCCAGGGTTAATTCCATTTTTTCCATGTGTTCCAGGTCAGGAACTGTATGTCTAGATGTAATCAATCAAACTTGGACAGCTCTCTACGGTGAGTTGGGCATTTTCCTCTCTACTGATGATGTCAGGCCACTTTTTTCCTTTGATTTTGGCGTTTTTTACTGAATTTGAAACTCTTCCTTGAGCCAAGATCTCGAGAAAAATAAGATTTTTTTTACAGGTTAGGAGATGGTATTGCCTCTGATGCTGCAGAGAGGTTTCCATGGGCTCATTTCTGGTTAAAAATCTAGTTTTTAAGAGATAAACAGGTCAATTAAAAAACCAAATCAATTTAAAATAGAGCTTAGAGAAAGCTGGAATTGTTAGAAGGAGCACAGCTGAGTCTCTGTTTAAAAATAGGAGTTCCAGATATTCCAGGTATGCTTTGTGGAAGAAATCCAGGGGAATGTGGACATCAAATCCTTCAGGTTCTTCCCTGGAAAACTGATTTTAGCTGGAATTCCTGATTGGAATTCTGGAATTGCCAGTGTGGTGGAGGGATGAGGATCACAGCATGGATTTGTGGTGGGAGATCAGCTTCTCCACAAAAAGGATAAAAAGAAATAATTGCAGTGGTTTTGTGCTCCAGCATTCCAGGTCCTGCTTGGAGCTGCAGGGGGGCACTGGCAAGGCTGAATTCCCTCTAAAATCACCAATCCAAGATTCCAACACCACCTCACAAAGAAATGGAAAAGGGGGAATAATTCCTTTCCTTTTTGGAATCTTTCAATTCCTTTAAAGCAGAGCTGGCAAAAGATGTGGGTGAGATAATTCCAGCAGCAACCAAGGTGGGAGAAACCTGGAATATCCACCAAAAAATTCCTGAGCACCTCCTGGTTCAATTCCTGCTCATTCCCTGGGGAAGCAGCAGCTCCTCAGTGCTGGGGGTGAAATTCCTGCACAAGTTCCTGCTGAACCAGCTGGAAAACAAAATTTCTCTTTTGGTTCAAGCGTGGGGCACCTTCTGCTGGGAGGTTGTAGGGCTTGAAACCACATGTGGGGCTTTGAGAGAAGGTTCCTTCAAGAAAAAATCGTTTTCCTGGGTGTCCTGTGAGCCATGGGGGATTCCAGGGCTCTGCTCCCTCATCCTCAGGATCCCTCAGTGGCCACAAAGAGCCAGGTGGAGACCCCCGGCCCAAATTTTACAAATTAGAACCAACTCCTTGCTGCCAGTGCCCAAATCCAGTCCCTGGGAATTGCAGCTGCCAATTCCCTGTGCCGTGGCAGGGAATGTCCACACAGAGCACTCCTGCTGCTTCCTGGGATCCCTTTTTGGGAGCCACATCCTTGCTCCAGGTGCTGCTGTGCTCCATCCCAGGTGTCAAAGCTGGGCACCACATCCACAGCTGGAGCCTGGAATTCTGTGGCTGCATCCCAGCTGGAGGAGCTCGTTGCACAGGGAGAGCACCTGGAGATCTCCTTCCCCTTTTTTGGGGGATTTTTTTGGGAAGTGGAGGGTTGTGGGAATTGAATTCAGCAGCCTGGTGATGACTCAGGAATGGAATCCAGCTTTTTTCCAGGAGCAGGGACAGGTTGAGGTGGCCACACTGCTCCTGTGGTGGGTCCTGGGCAGGGATGGCATTCCCTGATTCTGATCCAGGCAGCAGGACACTGATTTCTGGAACATTCCCACGGGAATCCCCCACACCAGGAGCATTGCCAAGGAGGAATGATGGCACAGGGCTGGTTCCTGACCATCCCTGCCTCTGGAATGGGGAGTTGGTGCTTCCCAAGAGGGGTTTGTGTGTCCCCAGTCACTCCTGGGCACTTTCCTGCTGGGGATTATTGGTGACAGATTTCTGCTGGCACCGAGCTGTTCCTGGGAGCTCTGCACACTCCCTGAGTTGTTGAATTTTTTAGTGGAGATTTCTGTTAACCAGATCAGGGAAAGCTCTGGAAGAGCTTTGTGCTTTCCACGGAATCATGGAATGGTTGGGGTTGGAAGGACCTCAGGGGCTGAGCTCCAACCCTGCTCCATGGGCAGAGAACTTCCATTGAAATAGGGATTGGGAGAGGTGAAGAACCCATGGGCAGAGAACTTCCATAAAAATAGGGATTGGGAGAGGTGAAGAACCCATGGGCAGAGAACTTCCATAAAAATAGGGATTGGGAGAGGTGAAGAACCCATGGGCAGAGAACTTCCTTTAAAATAGGGATTGGGAGAGGTGAAGAATTCAGGGAAGGGCAAAGCACAGCACTGTTTGTTCAGAGTTTTTCCTAATTTTTCAAGCCAGGATTAAAAATCAGGAAAATTCCATCCCCTTCCTTGCTTAACCCATGGATATCAGCATGTATGTGTAGGGATGAGGAGTCTGTGAGGAGCTTTATTTTTATTTTTGATTTTCCTCCCTTTATTCCCCCTCATTTTCAGTGTGTTTCCCTTGGAGTTTGTGCAGCTGTCTGGGTGTTCCAGGATGGTTTTTTGGGATGGTTCTGCCTCTGGGGACACGAACACCAACGCTGTGTTTGCCTTGCAGATCTCACCAATATATTTGAGTCGTTCCTGCCCCAGCTGCTGGCTTATCCCAATCCCATAGATCCCCTAAACGGGGACGCTGCAGCCATGTACCTCCACCGACCAGAAGAGTACAAACAGAAAATTAAAGGTGAGGCCTAATTAACAGCATTCATTGGGATTCCACCCCGAGGGAATGATGGCTCTTTGCTGCAGGT
This sequence comes from Pyrgilauda ruficollis, assembly GCF_017590135.1. NCBI lineage: Eukaryota > Metazoa > Chordata > Aves > Passeriformes > Passeridae > Pyrgilauda > Pyrgilauda ruficollis. The sequence goes on from NW_024523723.1 coordinate 180,462, forward strand.
TTTGCCTGGTTTTTCCCCTTGCAGTTTCCAGTGAAGGAAGGAGGGGAAAGCTCAGGTAATCCCAAAAGCTGGGATCAGCTCTGCCACATCACCCAGGAGTGGTTAAACCTGGAGTCACTGTTCTGGTGGGAAATGCCTGATTTTTGAGGGTAAAACTCTCAAAATTTGATTTTAGTTATGAATTATTCAGCTTCCCTTGGCCGATTCCTCTGACAGGATTGTGGGGACTCCCCTGCAGATCTGCCCTGATCAGTATCCCAAAGTCCATTCCCTGCTTTTTCATACCAGGGAAAGGCAAAAAAATTCATACCTTGCAGAGAAAAAAAAAAGGTTTGTCAGATAAAATCTGCAGTGCCAGCACTGAGAGTCCTCCTTTCACGAAAACAGCCTAAAACCCAAAAACACCCTTGGAAAAAAGCCAGAACAACTGATGGCAGCCAAAGGAAGCTCTGAGGACATCCCTTGGGATGGAGGGATAGCCTGCTCCCTCATTTCCCCCTTGCAGCCAGGTACAGATGATCTGGAGGGAGCTGGAAGTGCTGGGAACGTGTTCCATAAATCCCAGAGCCCGATTCCACCGGCTCCTAGCAGGATTGCGTGACAAGGATGGCACGGAGCTAAAAAACTCTGCCACCCCCTGTTCTAAAAAATAACCTTGGACGTGTTAAAAGTGCTGCAGAGGATCCTGGCAGCTCCTGTGCTCTGGGAAACTCGGCAGTGCAAATGCAATATTTTATTTATTGCTGCTGCTCCTGGTGTTTCCATCCTTGCAGGGAAAGTTCGTGGTGCTTTGGGGAGGGGGCACAGGCACAAAGATGTGCCCCAAAATTTGTAATCCCTCCTCTTCCCTGCTTCCTCTCTGGGAGATTTCTTAGGGAATCTTCCTTTGGGAAGGTGAGGAACAGCTGGAGGATCTCCAGGCTGGGTTTCTGCTGGGAGCTCAGGACATCTCTGGGTCACTTTTCCCACCCCAGGGGTCTGGAATTGCAGAAGGATCCCCTGGAACACCAGGGCTGTGACCACAGCTCGTTCCTGCTGCTCCAGGCCCTGGGACAGATGAATCCAGTGGTGTTTCCTGGCAGGAATTGATTCCCCTTCCTGAACACCCTTCTGTGGGAATGCTCTGTTACTATTTAGATATTTTGGGTTTTTTTTTCCCCTTGATGGACTGAAAATCCCAATGCAAATCCCAATCAATACGACACTCAGCATGGAAACTCCTAGAAATTTCACTTTTCCTGGCTTAAACCTTCCAAAAGACCCAGCCCAGGAGCTTTCCTGGATAAAAAAAAAAAAAAAAAAAGTGGCATTTGAAGCTTGAAGGGCTTTGAGTTTTATCTCAGGCTTGAGGAGGCAGCAGCTTCCACGTGGGAATGTCCCCTGGAGCAGCCAGTGAGGAGCTGCTGGTGGCCTCCTGTCCTGCCTGCTGTGGCTGCAAGCTCCCAAAGCTGCTGCCAGCCAGAGTTCAGGTGGATTTGGAACAATCCCAGAGGGAATTTTGGAGGTTCCCACAAAGGGGGAATGTGCAAGGAGTAACACAAGGAATATTCCCAAGCTTCCTTGGGATTTTCCCGGTTTTCCAGAGGGAGATGAGTTCTTGGGAAGCTCTGGGAAGGGAGCAGCCACCTCAAGGATGTGTCACAAAATCTTGGAATGCTTTGGGTTGGAAGGGACCTTAGAGACCATCCAAATTCCCATCCCTGTGTGGGAATCTTCCACTGTCCCAGGGTGCTCCAAGCCCTGTCCTAGAACATTCCCAAAGATGAGGCAGCCACAGCTTCTCTGGGCAATTGGATCATTTATAATTTATAACATTCCCGAGGATGAGGCAGCCACAGCTTCTCTGGGCAATTGGATCATTTATAATTTATGTACTTATATGATTTATCAGTATGAATTTTTGTGATAATGTATGGTCATTTATGCTGTTTCATTATAATCTTCATTAATTTTATTCACAATTATATTTTAATATTTTCTATTAATTCATTACATTATTATATTTTGATATTTATATTAACATTTTATTATTTATATATGAGGGAGCAGTTATCAATCCTATTTATCAAACATACCATGACCCAACCTCCCACAGCTGTCGATAACCTATCCCTAATTATCCTTTTTTTTTTTTTTTGTGTTTTTTTCCTCTCCCTTCCAGAATACATCCAGAAATATGCAACAGAAGAAGCACTAAAAGAACAGGAAGAGGGCACCGGGGACAGCTCATCTGAGAGCTCCATGTCTGACTTCTCTGAAGATGAGGCTCAGGACATGGAGTTGTAGTAGAGGAGGCCACCTGCTTTTCAGAGAGACTCTAATTTCCTAACCATGAGAAGCAGACTATAATATTCATATTTAAACAAAGCAATTTTTTTTATTACTAAACAAGGTTTTTATGAATTCTAGCATTGAGATATATATATATATATTTATATATATGTATATTTATATATAAATATATATATATCTGTCACCCTTTAGGTCTTGATTTTCTCGGTCATTTCCCGATCCCCGAGGTGCATTAGAGCATTCCCAACATTCCATTCTGGTAGCAATATGCAGCCCGGATGCATGCCTTGAGATTTTCCATTTGGCCAAGTCAGCTTTGGTGTGCTACCAAACAGCTGCCCTGGGAGGGAGGGAATTAGCAAAAAAACAACAAAAAAACCCCCCAAAAATCGAAACAAAAGGTAGAGAAAAAAAAAAAAAGAGGGATTTGCTGTCGGATCGAGGTTTCCACCTGAGATGTTGGCGTTTCCTCCAAGTCTAAAACCTTGGGGCTGTAGGGATGGAAGGGGCTCCTCCAGCTTGTGTTTAGAAAATAAAAAAGAGGGATTCAACTCCAAAAAACAAAACCAAACCCCAGCCCAAAGGCGTGGAGCTCCCGGGAGCACCGAAGGCGCCTCGCTGGGGATTTCAGCCCGCTGCTGTTGCCTGGACTCCTCGCTGCCTCCCGAACTGTAGGGACTGGCTGGCAGCGCTGGTGGGTTCCCTGGGGCCTCTGCAGAAGTTGGGGATGCTGTTCCCTCGGGATGGATGAGGAGCTGTTCCTGCCTGCCAGGGGAGAAGCACCCAGCAGCCCCGGGATGAGCTCTGGAGCTGGCACGGAGCCGGAGCGCCTGGAATCGACTCCTCCTGGAACCTGCTGCCCTTCCGTGGCTTCCAGCTGGCTTGGTTATTTTTGGTTTTCTTCTTCCTTTCTTTTTTCTTCCCCTCCTTCTTTTGCTGGAAATCTGGTTCAGACGCTCGTTGTGTCCTGGGAATTCTTCTCTGACCAGATGGATTGGCCTTGCCAGAGCTTCAGCTCCACGGAATTGTCCCGTTGGCCCGAGCCCACGAATCCATCGGCACCGACTCTGATTCTCCTTTTTTTTTCTTTTTAAACCTTTCTTTCCTCCCCCTTCTGCACCAGCTTGGTTCCCATCTGCTTGTGTGTGTACAACAGGATCAAAATTCCTTAAGAGTTAACAAAGAAAATGATCTAGGAAAAAAAAAAAAAACACCACAAAATTTGAGCTGAATAAAAAAAAAAAAAGCCTAAAAAGCACCAATTGAAGAAGCAAATGAATTCACTCTTTGGTTTTTTGTTGGTTTGTTTGGGTTTTTTTTTGGTTTTTTGGGTTTTTTTTGGGTTTTTTTTTCCAGGATGTTTGGGAATTGGAATGTTGGATTTCTCCTGGTGTCTTGCAGCAAGCTGAGAGATTTTTTTCTTTTTTTTTTCTTTTTTCTTTTTTTTTGCTGTTGTTCCTAGAAATCTGATAAGTAAATGTCTCCTTGGGATACTTGAATTGGGATAATTGTGCATCAATTCAAACTGAGATGGATTTTGAAAGCTGAATGTTACCTGCTGTTTTCTTTTGGGGATTTTTTGGAGGGATTTGGACGAGATCTGTTCGTTTGTGATGCGACCTGCAGGAAAAAAACCAACCCACCCTGAGCGACTCTGGAGCAGAGTTTTGAATGTCAGACTGGTACATTTGTCATTTTCCCAGAATTATTGGGCTTTGTTTCCTTTTCCTTTCGAGACTCCACCGAGCTGGGGCTGGGAGATCCCAACCCCAGTCTCTGATTCATAAAGCACAATCAGTTTCTTTTATTTCTGTTGCTTTTGGGGGAGAAAACAAAAACTCCAAGTCCCACTTGGCTTTGGCATGAATTTCCTTAATAAAAAACCTACCATGAATTTCCTTTCTGTTAATTCCGGGCACGAAGCAAAGGTTTTCCCTCTCCTTCTTCCCCTCCTTTTCCAGCAGTGGTGTAGGGCTGTGGCTAGTACTGTGCTGAAGTTCTCTATCTAGCATTTGTGGCTTGTTGGAGGGTAATATTAATTATTTAACATGTAATGATGTAATTAACTCTTATCTAGCACGTTGTTTGCTCATTAATTTGGGGAGGGAGGGGCCACGTTTAACTCGCTTTCCTGCTGCCCTGGCAGTTTTGCTTGTGCTATAAACCTTTACTTGTAGGTGCTACTTAGGAGTAGAGTCAAGTGCTGGGTGGTGATTTCAGTTTAAAAAGCTTCAAAAAACGAGAAAAAAAAAAAAAAAAAAAAAAACCAAAAAAAAAAAAAAAAAAAAGGCAACCAAAAAAAAAAAAAAAAGAAATCACAATAAAAATTTGTATTTTTTCAATATTGTATAAAAATAGTGTTCTAATTCCCTCACCCCCACTTCCCTTGCAGGGTTTTTCATCCCCATCATTCTCCTCACCTGGATTTAGGGCATCCAACTGCTGGATGGCAAACACTAAGCTGGGATTCCCAAAAAAACAAAACAAACAAACCCCAAAAATTGGGAGAGCACAGCTGGCTGTGTGAGACACAACGGGATGGATTCCTGGAGCTTGTCCAAGCCGGTGGCTCAGCCACAAAAATGCACATCCAGCGTTTGTCCTGGGAGCCAACCCGGCTGCCAAAACTGCTGGAGGGGTGGGCTGGGGCAGGTGCCCCAGGGTGGGCTGGGCTCTGCTCCTGTCCCCTCCTGCATTTCCCGCCTCTTTTCACCCAAAATCTCCCTTTTTCTCCCAAATGAATCTTTCCCCCCACAAATAATATATAAAACTTCACCTCATCTGGATGAAAGAGAGCTTGTTGTGATCATCTCCAGTTTCTTTTCCCATCTTCAGGGTGATTTTCTTCTCCCCCCAACACTGCTGGTGTCACCTTGGGGACGCTGGGATGGGCTCCCCGCTGCCAAACTCTGCCACAGCCCCCGGAGCTGCTTTGGGAACAACCTTTGCCTCCTCCCGCTGTGCTGCCTCCTTTCCCTCGAGGTTATCCGTGGCAGGAGAGGCTGGGTGGGCACAGCCCCGTCCTGTGCCCGAGTTATCCCACCAGGGATGGTTTTGGTGGATGCCAGGGGTGCTGGCACAGGGGCAGAGCAGTGCCACCAGCCTGCCACCCCTCAGCTGTGCCCCAGGGATGGTTTTGGTGGATGCCAGGGGTGCTGGCACAGGGGCAGAGCAGTGCCACCAGCCTGCCACCCCTCAGCTGTGCCCCAGGGATGGTTTTGGTGGATGCCAGGGGTGCTGGCACAGGGGCAGAGCAGTGCCACCAGCCTGCCACCCCTCAGCTGTGCCCCAGGGATGGTTTTGGTGGATGCCAGGGGTGCTGGCACAGGGGCAGAGCAGTGCCACCAGCCTGCCACCCCTCAGCTGTGCCCCAGGGATGGTTTTGGTGGATGCCAGGGGTGCTGGCACAGGGGCAGAGCAGTGCCACCAGCCTGCCACCCCTCAGCTGTGCCCCAGGGATGGTTTTGGTGGATGCCAGGGGTGCTGGCACAGGGGCAGAGCAGTGCCACCAGCCTGCCACCCCTCAGCTGTGCCCCAGGGATGGTTTTGGTGGATGCCAGGGGTGCTGGCACAGGGGCAGAGCAGTGCCACCAGCCTGCCACCCCTCAGCTGTGCCCCAGGGATGGTTTTGGTGGATGCCAGGGGTGCTGGCACAGGGGCAGAGCAGTGCCACCAGCCTGCCACCCCTCAGCTGTGCCCCAGGGATGGTTTTGGTGGATGCCAGGGGTGCTGGCACAGGGGCAGAGCAGTGCCACCCCTCAGCTGTGCCCCATGCACGGGGCTCCCCTTCCCTCCTCCCTCCCCCTGGGATACGTTTCACTGGTTTATTTTTCTTTTTTTTTCCTTTTTCCCATTTTTTCCTCTCCACCTCCTGCTGCCCCTCTGCAAGAGGCACGGTTCCCCCGCTGTGCTGGGCTCCTGGCAGGTGAGATAAGAACAGACCCCGGGGTGGTTTTGCCCTTTGGCTGAGTTGGCTTTCTGTTATTTTTCCTTTTTCTCCTCTCTTTTGCTGGCGTTGTCACAGAGCGGCGCGGCTGCCTCTCCTCTGGGTATGACCTCTCCAATAGTTGTGTATAATTCAAGAACTGTAAACTCCTTTTTTTTTAAAATAAAATCTGTATATACCTTGAAATCTGCCTGCTGTTTGGGCTCGCAGGGAGGCTCTGCATCCTCCAGGGATCAGCTCCCAAACCAGCCCCGGGCACTTTTCCACCTGGGAATTGCCACTTGGACGTGATGGTGGCAAGGCTGATGACCTCGGAGTTCTTCTCCGACCCCACCAATTCCTTTTCCAGCTCTTCTTTAGGCGATGTCCTTCCCGCAGCCACGGCCCCCAAGCTGTTTTTAGGATTTTGGGGCTGGATGAGGGAGCACGAGGCATCCACTCCTCCCATTCCTTCCCCGAGGTCTCCCCGCAGCTGCAGAAGTTGTCCCAGGTGAGGCTGCCCGGGATTCCACGGGAGCTGCGTAATTAATGGTAATTAACAGCTGGTAATTAGGCAGAGCGGCTGTTTGCTGGATAATCGCTCCTCATTTTGCTCAGAGCCGGGGAAGGGTCGGGATGAGGTGAGCAGGGAATGGTGGGAGCAGCTCAGGGACCCCCGGGGTGTGGGTGGGCCAGGGGAGGTGACAGCGGCTGGCATGGCCTTGTCCCCTCTCACCCCGCTCTGGTTCCTGCACTGCCGCCCCAAAGCTGCTGGAGCAGAGCCCGACCTTCCTCTCCATCCATCCTCCTCCTCCTCGTCCCCAGCTCGGGGCTGTTTGTCACCAGCCTGGCGGCTCTGTGCCACGCCAGTGCCACCTGCTGCCCCTGCCCGGGGTGCGACACTGTCCCCGGCCACTCCCGGAGTGCCACCAGGCTCCGAGCAGGGGCCGGCAAGGGGGGACAGTCCCGCGCCCCCCTCGCGGTGTCCCCTGGCGGTGTCCCCTGGCGGTGTCCCCTCCCTCGGGGGCTCCGAGGGCAGCGGGGGTGGCGCTGTCCCCTCCGCCCGGCAGGTGGCCCCCGCGCCCCGCCAGTGCCCTCCCAGTCCGCCCAGTCCGGGGCAGAGCTGGCCCCGGCTCTGGGGCCCTCCCTGTCCCCCGGCAGTGTCCCCACGGCCGCTCTGTCCCCACTGTCCCCCGAGTGCCAAGTGCCACCCGCTGTCCCCCCTCGGGGCGTGGCTGTGGTCTGGGGGGTCAGCGTTAGGGTGACATGGGGGGACAGGGACACAGAGCTGGTGGCAGGTGCTGCTCCCGCTCCCGGAGGTGTCACCCTGCCCTGGGGGCACCCAGAGGTGTCACCCTGCCGGGTCTGTGACAGGGTCAAAGGGCAAAGCCTGGGGCTCCCTGGGATGCGGGTGGCACCTCAGGGGGCTCTGGGAGCCATCACTGTGGGGTGACATTCCCATGGAGCTCCAGATGACATTCCCATAGGTCTCCGGGTGACATTCCCATGGGACTCTGGCTTTTACCACCGCAGAGCTTTGGGTGTTGTCCCCAAGGAGCTTTGGGTGCCGTTCCCATGGGACTTCTGGTGTCACTCCCACTGGGCTCTGGGTGCCACCCCAAAGGGGCTCTGGGGCCATTGCATTGGCTGCCATCCCTGAGGAGTTTGGGTGCCATCCTGAGGGGTTTGGGTGCCATCCCTAAGGAGTTTGGGTGCCATCCCTGAGGGGTCCCTGCCGGGTCTGTGACAGGGTCAAAGGGCAAAGCCTGGGGCTCCCTGGGATGCGGGTGACACCTCAGGGGGCTCTGGGAGCCATCACTGTGGGGTGACATTCCCATGGAGCTCCAGATGACATTCCCATAGGTCTCCGGGTGACATTCCCATGGGACTCTGGCTTTTACCACCGCAGAGCTTTGGGTGTTGTCCCCAAGGAGCTTTGGGTGCCGTTCCCATGGGACTTCTGGTGTCACTCCCACTGGGCTCTGGGTGCCACCCCAAAGGGGCTCTGGGGCCATTGCATTAGCTGCCATCCCTGAGGAGTTTTGGGTGCCATCCCTGAGGGGTTTGGGTGCCATCCCTAAGGAGTTTGGGTGCCATCCCTGAGGGGTTTGGGTGCCATCCCTAAGGAGTTTTGGGTGCCAGCCCCTCGGGGCTCTGCCTGCCAGCCCATGGAGCTTTGGGTGCCATCCCCGTGGCTCTCTGGGTCCTGTTTCCATGTGGCTTTGGGTGACATCCCCACGGAATTCTGAGCACTCTGAACATCTGGGTGCTCTCCCTGTGGTGGTTGGGTGCCATCCCCAGGGGGTTTGGGTGCCATCCCCAGGGGGTTTGGGTGCCATTTCCATTTGCCTCTGGCTGCTGTTCCCATCTGCCTCTGCTTGGTGCCATCCCTGTGGGGACCTGGGTGCCACCCCCATGAAGATCTGGGTGCCATCACATCAGGCTTTGGTTGTGACATCCCCAAGGGTCTGTGGGTGCCACCCCAAGGGTCTGTGGGTGCCACCCCTGTCAGGGCCCACAGCCCCTGTGACAGACGGGGACACCCCAGCGCTGGCAGGTGCTCCGGGCTCTGCTCCTGGTGGGAGCGGGGCATTCCCAGCCCTCCCGGCTTTGTCCCTGTCCCTGCCCAGGACCTTCCACCCTGGGGACCGCTCCCCATCCCCGCGGCGACCCGGAGATGCCCTGGGGTCCTGCCGTGCCCGGCGGGTGCCGTGTGTCCATCCGGACGCCCCCAGACCAGACGGGCCGCCCGTGGTGACCCCGATGTCCCCGGGGGACACCTGAGCCTCCCGCCGGCTCCGGTTACGGCCGAATTGTTCCTCCCGGCTGGAAGAAATGCCGTCAGCGCCGCGATCGCTGGCCATTACTAATGCATGACATTCCCTGGGGACACGGCCCTGTCCCACCCCCCGCGGCGGGACCCGCGCCCCCCGAGCCCCCCGCAGCCCCGGGGAAAGGCAGGATGGGTGTGGGGAAGGCTTTGGCTCCCTCTCCCTCCACCCGGCTCAGGATGTGCCTGTCCAAGGGAGCCAGCCGAGTGTTCCCGGCTGGAATGGTGGGGCTGGAGGCAGAATGGACCTTCCCAGACGGATCCCACCGCCCCTGTCACACCCCGGGAGTGCCCCTGCAGAGAACACTGCCAGCTCAGGGCACGTTTGGTGACAAATGTCTCTGTTTTCCCCATAACCGGTGATTCTGAGCCTTTCAGAGCCGGGGTTTCTCCCTCCCTGCTTTGCTCCTTCCCAATTTTTAACTCTTTTCCCCCAGCTCCTCCCTTCACCCCATTTTCCTCTCCCCACCTGAGCGTGGTGATGCTGAATCCAACAGCTCCAGACCAAAACCCCCAACGGGATGGGATGCTCATCCCTGCTCATCCCTGCTCACCCCTGCTCACCCCAGCTGGGGGTGATGCCCACCAGGGTCACCCAGGCTCCCACCTCCCTGTCCCTGATCTTCCACCCCATTTTCAAGCCGGGATCTCACGGAACAGGGAGGATTTTGCCATTTTGCCGGGAGGGTTCCCTGGCTAATGCACCTGGGCTGCTCCCCCATCCCTGCACATCAATATTGCATTGTCCTTCCATCCCCTGCCAGCCCGGCCCTGCTGAGCCCCCTCCACCTTTCCAGAGCCTCCTCCAGCTCCATCCATTCAATATTGGGCGCAGGAACCCAAGAAGGAGACGTAAATTTTTAAACAGGGCCATCGGCTCCGCTCGGCTTACGCGGGACGAGGTCCCCGCGGGATTTCGGCCGCACCTCGGCGGAGCCCAAATATTGATGAGGATGGGAGGGATGAGCCCGGAGCTGAGGGCCCCATCCCCTGCTTGGGTTGGCACCGTGCAGGCCATCGGGATGTCCCAGCTTTGGGATCATGCCCTGGCATGGGCAGCACCCCAGAGCCTCCTTGCTTGGGGACCGTCCTTAGTTGGGGCCACCCTGGGAGCTCAGGGACCATCCCAGGCTCTTGGGGATCACTCCAGGTTCTTTCTTGCTTGGAGACCATCCAAGGACCTTGGGGAGGGATCATCCTGGTTTCTGGGGATCATCTGGGATGCTTTCCACCCTGGGGACAGTTTTGGAGTGTCAGGAACCATCCTGGGGTCTCAGGGACCATCCCAGGCTCTTGGGCACCATCCTGGGGTCTTGAGGATCATCCTGACTTCTGGGGGCCATCTGGGGTTCTTCTTTTCTTGGGGATAATCCTGGAGGCTCCAGAAGTGTCTCGAGGTCTCCAGGACCCTCTTGGGGACCATCCTTGCACCTGGGGACCATCCCAGCTGCCTCCCTCCCTGAGGACCCTCCTGGAATTCTGGGAAGCATCTGATGGGATGTAGGGGCCATCCCAGCTGCTTCCCACCCTTAGGGACCACCCTTGGCTCAAGGGGACCACGCCAGGTCTTGGGGACCCCCGGAGGTGCCCCCAGGCTCCAGGAGCACCCTGGGCTCCCTGGGTTTGGGGACCATGCCAGGACCCTCCTCTCTCCAGCCCGCTGCGGGGTCCCACGGAGCAGCATCCCGAGCGCATCCCAACCCCAGATCCACCCCCTCACCCTTCCCAGCCCCTCCTCCTCCCCTTGCCCCCCCATCTCTCTTGGGGGGCTACCCCCAGCCCAGCCCAGGGAGGTTTAACCCCCTCCAAAAAACCCCGGGAAGCACCGATGGCTTCTCCCACCCTCCATCCCCGCGGCAACCCGATGCCGGTCCCGGCGGGCAGCCCGGCCCCAAACTGGTCGGGCTGGTTTGGAGCCCGGCGCTGCTCGCTCGCCCTGGGCCGGGGGGGCGGCGCTGACCCCCCCGGAGAGTTTTATTCTTATAGATTTCTATTTTTATATATTTGTGTATTTATATTTTTACATATGGTTTGAACCTGCGTTATTGCGCTGGGGGAGTTTGGGGCGATTTGGGGTGGTTGGGGGGGGGTTTAATGTGGGGACAAGAAGCGGAATTTTGGGGGGTGGGATATAATTTTATCAGGATGGGGGGCGGGCGGCTCCGGTGCGGACCATCCCTGGAGCCGCAGCGCTGGGACGAGGAGGGGACCCCTCCGGAGCCCCGGGACAACCGGGAGCGCTTCCCCCCCCCGGTATCCATCACACGAGCCGCCCCCCCTCACCCACGCCCGGGGGTCGCGCCCCCCGAGCCCCCCGCCCATCCCCGTCCCCTCGGGGCGGGCGGCGGCAGCTGCGCCTCTCGAGTTGCGGAGCGAGGGGGCGCGGGGGGGCTCGGGATCGGTTTCCTTTCCCCCCCCCCCGGCCCCGAGGGGGGATGTGGGGGGAGTTTAGGCAGCGGGAAACCGGATCGGCGGCGGCGGGGCGGCTCAGGTGCGCGGCTCCGGTGTCCGACAGCCGGTGAGCGGCCCCGACGGCGGCCCCGGGGCGGGACGGCACCGGCTATAAAAATGCCCCCCCAAGGGGAAGGAGCCGCCGGCCGGGGCTGAGCCTTGCCCGGGCCCCGCCGGGCCGGAGCCGCCCGCCCCGAGGCCGCGGGGATGGGCGGGCACCGCCCCCCGCCCCACGGAGCGCAGCGAGGGATGCAGCGGGGGGGCTTCTGCGCCTGTTTAGGAGCCCCCGCTCCGTCCTCGGCCCTCGGGGGGGGTCTCGCCATCCCCCCCTGGGGCTGGCCGGAGGGGCAGCGGGGGCACGGACCGCGCCGCTGGCCCCGGCGGGGCGGCCCCGGGGCCGGGGTGCGTGGGAGGGGGGGTGGCCCAAGGTGAGCCCGTCCCCCCCTCCCCGCCCCGGGGTGGGGGGGGGGTGTCCTGTGTCCGTCCGTCCCCCCAGCCCCACGGTGACACCCCCTCCCCGTCGGGCCCCGGTGCGGCCGCCCGGAGCCGAGGCAGCGGCGGGAGCAGAGGTAAGTGCGGCCCTCGGCCCCGGGGGGGTCGGGTCCTGCTGGGACCCCCCCGGGGCTCGGGGACCCCCCCGAACCGCTCCCTTCGCCCCCCGCTCCCTCCCGGCGGGACCCGACCCCGGGGCGCTGCGTTCCCCCCTCTCCCCGCTTTTCCTCGACGTGAGGGTCCCCAAACCCCTTCGGGCTGAGTCCCCCGTGCTTCAACCCCCCCCTCCCAGGCCCCCCCATCCTGCCCGGGGTCCCCCAAACCTCTGCCGTCGGGGCGGTGTCGCAGCGGTCGCATCCCGGCGGGGCGATGCGAGTGACAACGAAATCGCGGCGCGGCCCCATCGCCCGCGGCCGCGGCTGCCCCCCGGCCCTGGGGGGCTCTTTGGGGGTCCGGGGGTGCCTCCGCCGCCCCCCGGGTGCGGCCCGTGGCCGCTCTGCAGCCCCGATGGCAGCTCCGCTGTCACAAATAGTGCCGGTAACGAAACCCGGCTGAGGGGGACCCCGGCACACGGGGGGGCTGCTTTGGGGGGCTCTCCAAGCCCCCCAACCCCCGGAGTGCGCACCCCCCGCCCCGCCCGGTGCTGCGGAGCGTGAGGGGACCCTTGGGGGGCTCAGGCGTGTCCCCAGTGCTGTCTGGGGACACCAGACCTCAGCCGGGGTGCCAGGGTGGGGTCCTGCCCCGGGCTGCGGCTGCTGTGGGGTGAGGAGGGGTCCCCCGGGCGCTGGGCGGGGGGGCATGGCCGCTGCCTCGGGCACTGCGGCACAAATCTGCCCGGTTTAGCCCCGAAATGGGCTCCCGGTGCTCCATCACTGTCCTTGTCCTCTCTGTCTCCATCCCTGTCCCCATCTCAATCCACATCCCCATCCTCTTCTCTGTCCCTGACCAAATTTCTGCCCCTAGCTCATGCCCGTCTGTACCTGTCCCCATCTCTGTGCTTGTCCCCATCCTCATCCCTTTCTCCTTCCCACCTCTCCTTCTCCTCTCTCTCCTTGTCCCCATCCCCATCATCTCCATCTGAGTCCCCATCCCCATCCCTGCCGCTGTCCCCATCCCCATCTTGTCCTTGTCCCCATCCCATCCCCACCTGGGATTCCCATGGCTGCAGCCACACGTGCCAGGGTGTCGAGGCCGGCCGGGCGCCCGCCCCCACTGCCCCCCATGGCGGGGGAGCCACCGGCCGTGGCCACATCCCGGAGCCACCACGTCCGTCCCTCGCCGGGCAGGGGCAGAGCCCGAGCACCATCTTGGTGCCGCGAGCATCGCCGGTGACTCCGGTGGCCTTTTGGCTTTGGGGAATGGCGTTTTGCTCCCAAAACGTGGCCGGGGGACCCCGACGTCCCCGTGCCGAAGGTCTCGGGGCAGAACCCTCCGGAGCCCTCGGCGGGGGCTGCGGGAGCGGGGCCGGGGGGGCCCCGGGGGGGCAACATCCGCAATGCGGCAGCTCCCAACGTCACGAGCCGGGGTGCGGCGGCTCCGCAGAGGGGCTGGCTCAGCCCCGGGCCCGGCTGCCGCAGTGGCCTCGGGCGGAGGCCGGGCACGGGGACAGGGACAAAGGGGCACCCCAAGGCCGGCGCTGGCGCGGCCGGGTCGCGCCTGGCGCGGTGCCGGGGCCACGCGGGCGACGACGGCGCGGATTAGGGCGAAGCCGTCGCCTTCAAAGTCACGCCAAGGATGGCGACGGGCTCGGCCTCGCCCGCGTCCCCCGGGGACCGCTGTCCCCAAGCCGCTGCGGCGCCGGGGCGGTGTCCCCCAGGTGAGGACGGAGCTGTGGTCACGGGGGGCTTCTCTTCCTTTTGGGTCGCTTGGCTGAGCGCCACGGGGTTTGGGGGCTTCTCCAAGAATTTTGGGTGTTTCCTGGGAGGCGTTGCTGTTGGAGCCCCAAAGGTGGGCGCAGGTTGGGGACAGTTTTGTCCCTGCTGGCGCTGACCCCTCCATGTGTGACGCTCCCAAGCCACGGGGACGGCCGAGCCCAGCGAGCGCCGCTGCTCATCTCTGTCCCCAAATTTGAGGCCGGATGGGGTGTGAGGGGCAGGGGGCTGCATCCTCGAGGGGGGTCAGCTCCCAGCACCGGATCGGGGGGACCCCGAGCTCATCCCGGGCCCTCTGGGCTCGTTGGGGCCTCGGCTTCGCCCACACAAAGGAGACTTTGTGCCTTCCTCCTCCTCCTCCTCCACCGCGGCCGCCGCGGCCGCTGGGGACGGTGTCACTGCCAGCCGGGGGTCTGCAGCCATCCGGGGGGGCTTTGCCACCCTCCGAGGGGGTTCCAAGTTTCTGGGGGGCCTGTGGCCACCCAGGGGGTCTGGGCCGCTTGAGGGGATCTGCATCCTCTTGGGTGGGCTCATGCCTTTGGAGGATCTTCAGCAACAAAGGGAGTTTGCAAGTTTGGGGGGCTTTGCAGCCATCTGGGGGGGTGGTTCAGCATTTTGGGGGGCTTGCAGCCATTTGGGGGTTTGCAGCCATCCAGGAGGTCTGCATCTTTTTTGGGGTGTCGCAGTTTTGGAGGGTCCAAAGCCATCAAGAGTCTTCTCAAATGTTTTTGGGGGTTCTGCCCCCATTCAGGGGGTTTGTAGCCTTTCAGGGGGGTTGCAGTAGGTTTTTGGAGGAGAATTCGGGTTGTCTGCATGCTTCAAAACCATCCAGGGGAGGTTACAACCTTTTGGGGGTGTCTGTGACCATCCAGGGGGGTTTTAACCTTCTGGGGGCTTGCAACCATCCAGAAGAGTTGCAAATTTTGGGGGGCTTTCAGTCATCCAGGGGGATTAAAACCTTTTGGGCGTTTGAAACATTTTAGGGGGGCTGCAGCCATCTGGACAGTTTGGAATTAATTGGAAGGATTGCGGCATTCTGGGGGTAGTGGAACCATCCAGAAGCTTTGCAACATTTTGAGATCTGGGACAGTTTTGGGGGGCTTGTGGCCAACATTGGGGGAGGTTGCCACATTTTGGGGGTCTGGGACCATTCTGGGGGGTTTGCAGCCCTCCCGGGGGTGGCGGACCTGGGGCTGGGATTCCTGGGTGACCCTGGAAAGGCAGTGGCAGGGAAATGGCTTCCAGCATCCCCATCCCAAAAAATCCACCAGCTGAGCTGGGGACCGGATCCTCCCCACCCTTCCCGGAGAGGCGGCGCCGGGGGGAGCATCTCCCCCGCCTCGGCCATTCCCGAATCCTTTTGCCAATCAATAATAATCATCGATTCCCATTTTTCCCCGTCGCCGCTCCGAGGCCGGGCCGGGGGCGCCGGGCTCCTGCTGGTGGAGGATTTGGGTGGAAATCCAGAAAAAGGAGAAAAAGGCAGGTGCGAGCTCGCTACTCCTGTTCTGTGTATGGCACTGGTAGAATTCACTGTGCAACCCCGCGGTCAGTGAATTACCATAGGGCCATAAACAGAGCAGAGAAAGACCCGCGAGCCCCGCGGGGCCGTCGCCGACGCCGCCTGGCCCGTTTTGGCACTAGCACATTTTTGCTTTGATTTGTAGCTTTTGAGCAATTATGTGTAGTGCCAATATGGGAGAGGGCGGAGAGAGCAGCGCCGGGCCGGGCACGGAGCAGCGTCGGGGTTCCGTGGGGGGGATGCTGGGATGGGGATGGTGGAAACGCCTCTGGAATTGCTGGGGCGAGGGGGGGATGTCCATCACACCCCCTCCGTGGTGACACTGAGGGGGTGTCCATCCCAGCCCACGGGGACACCTCGGCCAGGCCGTGTCCTCGTGGTGGCCGCCACGAGCAGGATGGACCCCACACCTCTCGTCCCCTGCTGGGCTCCGCACGGCGACTCCCTGGGGTCGAGCCGAGCCGTCCCCACGAGGGATCTGGCGCCACGTGTGAGGTTTTCTGGCCGGATGGGTGAAATCATACATTTTCCCTGGTTTTTGCAGCTGTCCAGGCCTGGCACCGTGGCCGGGTGTCCCTCGCTGTCCCCAGGCTGGGTCTGGCTGCCCCCGGGGCTGCCTTTGGCAATGGTAGAACTCACACTGGTGCGGTAGCAGGATCCGGTGGTTCTAGACTTGCCAACTACGGCTCCGGGGCACCGCCGCGGACACGAGCGTCCCCCTGCTGTCCCCTGCTGTCCCCTGGTGTCCCCTGGCCCCCCAGGGCTCTGCTACCGGCCTGGGAGGGCCCCGTGGGGTCCGGGGAGGGCCCCGCTCCATCCGTGTGGATTTGGGGGATGCTGTGGGTGCCCTGCACACGTGGTGTGGGGGGATGGCGATGCTGGGCTGCCCCCCAGCCCGATGGGGGGGGTCTGGCATCCCAGCCCATCCCCATGGCAGGGGGAGCCCGGGATCTGCGGGATACCGGTCATTGGAGCAGCGCGGCCGCGTGTCCCCGCGTGACTCTGGGCGTCGAGGGCTGATCCGGCCCCGCGGTCCGGGCAGGGCCCTGCGGGGGTGGGATTAGGAAACCAGCCCCGGATCCAGCCCCGGATCCAACCCCCGGATCCGACCCCTGATGCAGGATCCAACCTCTACTCCTGGATCCGACCTCTGCTCCTGGATCAGACCTCTGCTCTGGCCCATCTCCCAGTCTCCTGGATCCCACCCCAAGCCAGCCCCGTGCAGGGAGGAAACTGAGGCACGGATGAAGCCGCTGGCGGTGGCAGCTGCCACATGTCCCCTGCGTGTCCCCGGGTGCGGGAGCAGGGATGGTGTCAGCTTTTAGGGGACAGGGAATATGAGGGGAGGGGCAGCTCCGGGCTGTGCTGGGGGTGGGGGGCTGTGCACGCCCCCTTCCCCCCACAGCCCAGCTCGGGGTGGCCGGGATGTGCTGGGATATGTAGGGCAGCCCTGGGTGATTACGGAGCTTTCGGCATAAGCCCGCGGAGATTGGATCACGCTGGATTAGGCTGCACGCTCCAATCATCCTCCCCGCGCCGGGGGGCAGGGAGGGACGGACAGACGGACGGATGGGGGTCCCCATCGCCCTGCTGGGGCAGGTGGGGGCTGTGGGGGCACAGGTGTCCGTGTGTCTGTCTGGTCGTTCATCCGTCTGCTCGTCCAGGTAACAAACACCCAACGTCTGTCCATTCCTGCAGCCACATCCATTGCCTGTACAGACACCTATCCCCTGTCTGTCTGTCTGTCCAGGCATACCAGCCTTTCCATCTAGCTGTCCACCCACCTGTCTGTCCGTCCTGGCCCATCTCCCAGTCTGTCCGTCTGTCCATCCCTCCCTCCCCCCCGTGCTGGATTTAACCCCACCCCCACTCTGCAGCGGGGCCCTGCCCTGCTGGGGGGGAATTTGGGGGGGTCAGGGGTGGAGCATCCCCAGCCCCACCCCCTGACCACACCTCCAGGAGCTCCACCCCTCCCGAGGCTCCGCCCCAAAGTGCAGCCGGTGCCCCCCAGGACCAGCGTTCCCCAGGATCAGCTCCCTGTGAGGGAGCACCCCAGGACCCCCCTCCGTCCTGGCCCTTCCCAGCTGCAGCAGCCGGGCCCATCCTCAGCATCCCCCTGCATTTCTGGGGTCAAATCCTGCACTTTGGGGCCACTTTGCAGTTCAGGGCCCTCCCTGGGCACAGCAGTGCCGGGATGGGGGGGGTCGAGGCAGAAAATCCACACAAAGACCCCCCCCAATGCCTGGGGGACCCCCTGTAACACCCAGGCTGGGGGAGGGAATGGGTGCAGCCCACCAGTCCCTCCCAGTATGGGATGGAGGTTCCTGGTGCATCTCCAGCCCCACCAGTCCCTCCCAGTATGGGATGGAGGTTCCTGGTGCATCTCCAGCCCCACCAGTCTGTCCCAGTATGGACTGGAGGTTCCTGGTGCATCTCCAGCCCCACCAGTCCCTCCCAGTATGGGGTGGAGGTTCCTGGTGCATCTCCAGCCCCACCAGTCCCTCCCAGTATGGGATGGAGGTTCCTGGTGCATCTCCAGCCCCACCAGTCCCTCCCAGTATGGAATGGAGGTTCCTGGTGCAGGTTCCAGCCCCACCAGTCCCTCCCAGTATGGGATGGAGATTCCTGGTGCATCTCCAGCCCCACCAGTCCCTCCCAGTATGGGATGGAGGTTCCTGGTGCATCTCCAGCCCCACCAGTCCCTCCCAGTATGGAATGGAGGTTCCTGGTGCATCTCCAGCCCCACCAGTCCCTCCCAGTATGGGATGGAGGTTCCTGGTGCAGGTTCCAGCCCCACCAGTCCCTCCCAGTATGGACTGGAGGTTCCTGGTGCATCTCCAGCCCCACCAGTCCCTCCCAGTATGGGGTGGAGGTTCCTGGTGCATCTCCAGCCCCACCAGTCCCTCCCAGTACGGGTCAGGCTGTTGGTGCTGGGGGCTGCAGGAGCTGCCCCAGCAGGAGGCCCCTCGCTGCTTATTAAAGGCCGATTAACGAAGATTAAAACTCCCAGCAGCGTCTGCCGGGCTGAGCCGCCTCCCCCGGCCCTGCTGCCGGACCCGGGGCCCCTTTGGGCCACCCCAGCCTGGCCATGGGATGTCCTGGGGTCCCCAGAGGTCCCCAAACCCCCAGGTCACCCTCCCAGCACCTGCAGTGTCGCAGGGGATACCTGTGAGCCCCCAGTGCTCCTTTCCTCCCTCTCTTTGTCCTTCCAGCTTTTCCTGCTCTTCCTCTCACCCCAGGCCACCAGGAGCCCTGCAGGATTCCCTGGATCCAGCAACCACCCTTCAATAAAGCTGCTGAAACCCATCCCTGCGTTTCCTGGCTCCTCCTTGGGTTTGCACTCCCAAAACAACATCGGCCCCGGGGCTGAGAAGGGGCTGAAAATGGAGGAATTCACCCCAAAAAGGCAGCTCAGCCCCTGGGTGGGAGCGTGGGGGGATGCTCTGGCACCCCCAGGGTTGGTGCTGGAAGGTGAAAATGAGATAAATTGCATCAAAAAAACGATTAACCCCAAAACCATCTTGGTGATGCTCAGCTTCTCCTCCCCAGCCCCAGCACGGGAGGGGGGAGGGACCCAAAACACCCACCAGGAAGGGAGGGATGGCAAATATTCCCAAAAGACCCCCAAATCCCCCAAAACAGGAGAGCTGGACACCCGGGTAGACACATTTGTAACAATTTATTGAATGAGGCAATAATAGACACTGGGAAAACAAGGGGGGGTCCATGCTCTGCTATTTGCCTGGTTTTTGTCTTTTTTTTTTTTGGGGGGGGGGACTAAAAGAACCTCATTTCATTGCCAAAGAAACACTGACTTGGAAAGCCACCGACATCTTCACAACGACGATAAAAAAATAATCATTAAAAAACAAAAACCCAAAAAACTTCATAAATTGGAGAACCAGGACAGTTTCTATGGAAAGATCTCCCTCCCCTCGGAAAAAGGACCGAAGAACTGTATACAAAGAACATTTGGTAGGTTTGTTTTTGTGGGTTTTTTCTTTTTTTTCCCCCATATAAAACAAGTAAATACAAGAATTTATCTGAAAACTTCCTCGAAGGCAGAGCGAGACGTGGAGAACTTGAATGACCACTTGGAAACCATAATAAAAAACCCCCAAAACAACCCCAAAAATTAAATCCCATGGGAAGTGCTTGCGGGGAGGGGGGGGGTTTGGTTGGGCACGAGCGTTTGGCCCATGGGGACGCCGAGTAAAATCTGCCCCCCAAAAACACCCCACCCCACCCCAAAGGCTTTGTTGAACCCTCCTGGGAAGGATTTTGGGGTTAAAACCGTGCTGGGAGAGGCACAGGGCAGGAGCAGGACGGGGCAGGGGGCTGGGGTGAAGAGGGGCCCCCAAAGGGAAGGGTCTCGCTCGCATCCCCCCCGCAGGCAAAGCTTTTCCTGGAGGAACTGCAGGAGGAGAGGCCGGGGGTGGCAGCAGGGAATGGGAAGAGCCCGAGGTGGCTCCTTTTAGAGGGAAATCCCGGGAATGTGGTGGGAAAAAAGGGGGGGGGGGGACACAGCCAGAGCCCCTTTAGAGGCGCTTCCGCTCCGGTCTAGAGCCACGAAACCGGGAAATAATAATAATAACAACAACGACAACAACAATAATAATAATAATAAAGGAAAAAAACAAAACAAAACAAACAACCCCGAGGATCTAAAATGGCAGGGACGAGAGCAGAGAAGTAGGAACAGGTCTCCAGTGTGCACCAAGGGGAGCCGAGCGGGCGCGGATCCTCCGGCAGGCTCCTGGGAGAGCGGCATCCCTTCGGGAGGTCTCCATCACCCCCCTGCAGTCACACATGCATTTATTTATTTTTTTTAATTTTTTTTTTTTTTCTTTTGTGGTTTGTTGGGGATTTTTGTTGGTTTTTTTTTTTTGGGTTTTTTTTTTTTTTCTTTTGTGGTTTGTTGGGGATTTTTGTTGGTTTTTTTTTTTTGGGTTTTTTTTTTTTTTCCCTGGAGGGGGTTTTTTTTTTTTTTTGTTTTTGTTTTTCCGGGGCGGGTTTTTTGGAATATAAAAGTCCATATTAAAATCTTTGATACCTAATTTGCTGTCGAGGTCGGTGCTGGCTGAGGGTGTCCGTGCTGCCCCCCAGCCTCCTCCTGCTCGATCCCACGTGGGGGAAAACGGGGCATAAAGGGTCGCTTTATTTTTATTTTTGTTTTCTTTCCAACCTCCTCAGAATCAAAGTCCCGTCACAATTTGGCTTCTCGTTCCTCCGAGAGCAGAGTGGCGCTAGAAAAATGCACTTTACACACATCCTCTGCCAGGATTTGGTTGGGTTTTTTTTTTTTTTTTTTTTTTTTTTTTTTTCCGTTTAAAAATTTGCTGTCGAGGTCGGTGCTGGCTGAGGGTGTCCGTGCTGCCCCCCAGCCTCCTCCTGCTCGATCCCACGTGGGGGAAAACGGGGCATAAAGGGTCGCTTTATTTTTATTTTTGTTTTCTTTCCAACCTCCTCAGAATCAAAGTCCCGTCACAATTTGGCTTCTCGTTCCTCCGAGAGCAGAGTGGCGCTAGAAAAATGCACTTTACACACATCCTCTGCCAGGATTTGGTTGGTTTTTTTTTTTTTTTTTTTCTATTTTTTTCGATTTAAAAAAAAAAAAAAAAAAAAAAAAAAAAAAGAAAAAAGGTCAATAAAACCTTCCGTTTCCAAAGCTGGGAGACTCAAATGCCACCTGATTGCATCTCTGGAGAGGCGTAAAAAAAAAAACTGAAGTGGAGGAGGACGGGCTGCTCCGAGGTCACTGATCCAAGGTCACCACCTCCACCGCCTGCCCGTCCATGGTGACGGCCGTGTCCGCTATCCGCGTGGTCACCGGCGCCATGGCCACCTGCACCGGGCCGTTGCCCTGCGCCAGGCTGGTCACCACCGTCTGGTACATGCTGACCGGGATCTGCACGAGCCCTGCGGGGACACAAGGGACACCCGTGGGGTCGGGGCCGTGGGGTGCCTCGGTGCTGCTCTGCTGGGCGTGATTTGGGGGGTATTTCGGGGGGTTCTTTGGAGCTCTCCCGCTTGCAGGAGGGTCCTCGAGGCTGTGAGGATCTGGAGCTGCTGGGGTGAACCCAGGGGAGGCCCTGGAGCTGCTCCAGGGTGGATGGAGCCACTCTGCTCTGGAGCCAGGCTGGGAATGTTCACCTGGAGAAGGGAAAAATCCAGGGAATGCTGGACAGGGATTGGAGGAACCTGGGCTAATGTGAGGTGTCCCCGCCCATGGTTTGGGTTGGAACTGGACGATCTCTAAAGTTCCTTCCCAGCCAAACCATTCCATGAGTCCATCCATGAAAACCAGCAGTGAGGAAGGGCAGTGCCCCCCCCCAGCTGTGCCCAGGCTGGGGAATGATCCGTGCCTCGGTGCCCTCGCTGAGCTGGACCTGCCCTCCCTGGAGCCAGCGGGATGGGAGCGGGGATGGGATGGGGCTGAGAGGGGTGGCAGCACCTTGGGGCCCACACCCCGGGGCTGTGAGGCTGCAGGGAAGGAATAAGGATGAGGAGGAAAGAAATAACATCATTTTTGGGGGAGGAACCCAGCCCAGCCGTGCTCTGGGGTGGTACAGCAGGGAGCTGCTCAGCCAAACCCATCAGGCCGAGTTTTCCCGGAGACAGGGACTGCTCCCACCCACCCCACAGCCCACCAGGGATCCCCCACTGACCAGGAACACGCTCCTCACATGCATTTTCCACTTGATATGCCCAGAATTGGGAACAGTGGGGCTGAGGAGGGGATAAATTTGGCTTCTCCCATCCCCTGTAACTCGGCAGGTCACCCCAACACCTCCCCACCGGCGGGACGTGAGAGGATCCCATTGCTGTGCACCCGTGAGCCCCTTACAACCCCTCTCCAACACAATTCCCTTCCTCCTGCTCCCTCTCCATCCCAGCCAGGTCCTTCTCCCCTCACAGGGAAAGGGCAGTGTGGGACCAACAAGCCCTGGCCAAGCCCAACCTGCTCCTGGCTCCTGTGTGAGCCCCCCAGGCTCTCACACGTGTGTATGTGACACACAGAACAGAGAAAGGAAAGCAGTCCCCCTTTCTCAGCCCTTCCCCAGTCGTGGATGGGTCCAGCAAAGCAGAAACAGCTTTTCCCAAGGCTGCAGACATGGATCAGCTGCCTCCAGGCTGAGGATGGAGCTGGCAAAGGTTCAGGCTGGGAGGAAAACGCCGCAGTGCCAAAGGTGAGTCCTGGTGAGCCAGGAAACACCAACCAAGGTGACACCAAAACAACGAGGCCCCTCAGGGTCACTGTGATGTAAATGGTGGAAAGAGGTGCAAAAAATAGCAAGGAGCACTCGACAGAGCTGGGCAGGGGAGGGGAATGGCAAATCCTGGAGGCTGGGAGGAGAAACTCCATTGTTGTACTCCATCATTGTACTCCCCGTGCCCACCTCCACCTTGCTTGGCCAAGCGAGAGAATTTAGACATTTCAGAAACTACCCACACCTCTGCTGGGGGAAAAACCAGCTTTTTGAGGTCAACAAATCCTTCCAGCTGCAGCACAGGATGGGTAGCCAGCCCTGCCAGGACACCAGGCTCCCGAGCCAGGCTTTCCCGAAAAAGCAGCGCAATTCCTTTGGGCTGAGGAGCAGAGCTCTGCCCTGCCAAGGGCACGGGTTTGGTAACAGGGGCGGCTCCGTGTCCTGGCATAGCTCTGTGTGCAGACAGGAAAGCTTAGGAGTTAATCGTGCTGACCAGGTGGGTGACCCCGTGCTCCCCCAGCATCCCTCCCCCGGGGTCCCAGCGCTCCGTGGGCCGGGAAGTTTCCTGATCCCCCAGCCCGAGGGTCGTGGCCACATTCCCCAGGCCCAGCCAAGGAATTGGTTCCCTGCTTGGTTGTTCGGCACCGGCTGCCAGGAAAGGCACAGAGTCAGGAGGAGGTTCCCAGCTCCTGGGGCATTCAGGGAATTTCAGGCAACAGAAGAAATGAGCAAACAGAGCCCAGGCTCAGCCCCGCTGAAGAAAATCTCCGAGGGGGAACACGGCACATCCCAGTTTAGGCAAGAGCTGGAGCTCTGGCCTGGCATGCACCTCAAATCCCCGCTCCAGACCAAGAAGCCAACTAAGCCCTTTGGGTTACTGGGGTTGTCAGCCCAGAGGAGATCAAACCCACGGACAGCCCAGGCAGCGGAGCCGCCACCACGCCGTGGGCCGCGGACCGCGCGGCGCTCCAGCCACCGTCCCTCCGCGCTGCCCAAAGGCGCCAAAACCGGGCGCTGGGTGTTTGGGAAGGGAGAGCTGATCCAGCCAGGGCTCGGCCACCTCCGGGAGCGCGGGGAAGTGTCCGTGAGAGGCGGCGCGGCGCGGACCCCGTTCCGCGTGGGATTAACGCAAATCGCCTCAGCAGATGACGTGGCGGCCCTTGCTGCCAGGGGTGGTAACACAGCAGAGCAGGAGAGGGCTGAAAGTCTGCATTAGAGCAGGGCTGATCGCCCTTGGGAGGGAGACGATTAAAGCACTGAGATGCTGTAATCAGGTCTGGGATTGCATCTGCTCAGACCTGCGCCCTGATTAGCCCTAATCTAGCTGGCATATGTTAATCTAAAGCATGGATTTCAGACCCTTTCAATTGTATTAAAAACAGGAAATCCATTAGACAAAAAAAAAACCCTCCAAAAACCCAATCAGCCCCAAATCGACTTCTCGAGTCTTTGGGAAATACATTTCTGCAAAGAAAGTGGAGCAGAAGAGGATCCCACAGGAACCTGTGGCTGCTCAGACCAGCTCCTGCCTGGCAGGGACAGCAGCAGAGGATGTGATGGGTCACACACAGCAGCACAAACCATGCCCACGGGCTCCCAGGAAGATGCAGCCAGGCTATGTCTTTGCTTCCCCACGGTGAAGCCACCCAAAATTCCCCTCCTGTCCTGGGCAGGAGTGAGGAGCCAGCTCCAGGCAGCTGGGGAGATGGTGGGAACCTTCTCAGCACCCTCGTGCTTGAGAGAAGAATCCGAGAGTGGAGCTGTTCCCTGAGAGGAGTTTATGGCTCTAGAGGTTGTGATGCCACAAGAAACACTGCTGGGCACAGAGGAGGAGGAGGGACACGAGTCTGGGGTCATGGAGCAGCACAGAACTATTGCCCTTGGGAGTTCTTTTATGGGACAACATGGAAAATGCACAAGGACTTGAGCGATCACCTTGGAGCCCCTCAGAGAGCACAGGACATTGGTTTGGAGCAAGGCAACATCACCTGCTGAAAACCCAGAACCTCGACTGGCGCTGCCACTGGGGGTCCCGTGGCTCCAGAGGCCAAGGCTGACTCTTCTTGCTCTGGTTTCCTGGACACCAAGGGCCCAAGTGCTGCAAGCTGTGAGCTCTGCAGAGTCAGGAGTGAGTGATCCCACCAGCCCCTCAGCCCCCTGTTTCAGCACCAAATGGAAAAGGCTAAAAAAGGTGGAATTTTCCACTGGACTTTCTTGGCTGTTGATGTCCTCTTTCAGAGGAGTTTGTTTCCATCAGCACTGAGGGGAAACCAGAGCAAACTCTGCTGAAGCCTTTTGTGGCAGATGCTCCTGCACCTTCTCCTTCCCCTCCTCTGGAGCAGGGGCTGAGGAATCCAGCAGAAATTCCTGTGCTCAGGAATGCCCTAGCACACAGGGCAGCAGATGCCATCTCATCACACGCTCCTTGCAGAGCCAAGGGTGACTTTTGAAGATGTGATGGAAGAATTCTTGTCAATGATTCAGAATGAGTAGGTTTTAATACATACCAAAAAAAAAAAAAAAAAAAGGAAAAAAACAAGCCAGAAGGCCTCCAAAAAATGAAATGTTTGCCCTTGGTGGGCAGCACAACAAAGGGGCACAGGGCATGCTTTGGTCTGCATTCCCGGGTGTAAATACATCAAGGCTGATGCAGGTAAGTAGGAATAATCATCTTTTCTCCCAGTGTTTCCCCCAGTAAGACACAAACTTGAAGTCCAGCATGGAAACCTGCATGTGGAAAAAATCCCAGACAACAGCTAAACATAAGGTTGGTGAAGCTCTGGAGCAAAGTCTCCATCACTGGAGTGTTTTAGAGGAAGTAAGACCGAGGCTGGCTCAGGAAAGGGGCTGGTCCTACAGAATCCTGGAGCAAAAACCATTTCTGTCCTCACCAACTGCGTTTTTGGACACCACCTGGACTCTTACTGCCAACACTGCTCAGCACAAACATTAAAATGTCCCACACCTGATTTTTATGAGACGTTTCCCTTGACTGGGAACTTGGTTTGTGAAGATTTCAAAAAAAATATCCTCTTGACCACCTCCCTTCTGGGGAGCTGACTGGAGAGGCCTTCAAGAGGTGGAGGAGGGGGACAAGCAGTGGGCACCAGGGTGTATTTTCAGGGAGATAAACCGGTTTCTGATGAGGTCCAGCCACAGCAGCTGAAATGAGAGCTCTCAGAGTCAGCTGTTACCCTGACAAATCCTCAAGTGCCAAACCAAACGTGTCCCTTGAGGCACGAGGTGCTGACACGACACCACGGAAGGGATTTCACCCGAAGCCAGCCTCAGAAATAAAGCATTTCAGGAATCCCACCACACTCAGCAGTGACAGAGGAGCAGAGGACATCTCTCAACACGGACACTTGGTTTAAGATAAGATGAACTGAAAGCTGAGCCCTCCATCTTTTACCACCTCAGCTGCAAGAGCATCAATGATTAACTCTAACTGACAAATCTCTCAGGATGATAATTGGAAGGATTTTTCCCATCAGAAATGGCTCAGTGTCTCTGGAAGTGTCCAAGGCCAGCTTGGACAGGGCTTGGGGCAACCTGGGATAGTGGGAGGTGTGGCTGGACCAGGATGATCTTTGGTCCCTTCCAACCCAAGCTGCTCTGGATTCTGTGACATTGACAAACCACAAAGCCCCCATGCAGTGATGTAAGCTCTGAGAACTTTCCAGCCTCACAAGTCACAGCTCTTCCCTACAGAACCTCTGTGCCAGCCAGGTCAAGACATGAAGGTTTCTCCACCAAATTATCTGCAAAAAGCTGCGGTCCTCATTCAAGATCCTCCTCCATCTGTCTTTTCAGGAGCTACTCTGGTCAAAACCCCATTAAAGAACAATTTAATGAGGCACCTGAGGCTTTGATATCAAAGTTGAATCAATTAAGTTACATCATAGCCCTGACTTTTCCTTAAAATGGAAGATAAATGCAGGAGATGAGATCCAACATTCCCATCCGCAGCTGCACGGGATGCAGCCCTGGAGTCACTCCCTCCTTCTCTGCATCCACCACACCTCCAGGGTCACAGCTCATCTCTCAGACTGTCCCTGGGGGTCACCTGCCTGCTTATCATTGTCAGTGACTCGTCCTTTCCCGAGCTTTTCAAGGAATGCCTGGATGTGGCACTCAGGGCTCTGGGCTGACAGAGTGGGATCGGGCACAGCTGGGACTCGGTGACCTTGGAGATCTTCTCCAACCTAACTGATCCAGTGTGGGATTCTGGTTCCTCTGGATCTGCTGCAGGGAGTTTTCCTTCTCTGCTCACCCAGGGCAGCAGGAGTTGCTGTCTCAGTGACCCCTAAAGCCATGGCTGATCCGGGAGCTCCCGCCCATGGGAACGGGGCAGGTCAGGAGGCAACACCACATTTACACAGCTCAATCTTCCTCCCACCCACTCAGCTTCAGCAGAATGTTGGTATTTTGCAACAAGGTGCTGTTTAAAATAAAAGCCAAACATCCAAACTTGAGGTTTACCTCCAAAGCTTGTCCTTTCCCAAGCTTTTCAAGGAATGCCTGGATGAGGCACTCAGGGCTCTGGGCTGACAGAGTGGGATTGGGCACAGCTGGGACTCGGTGACCTTGGAGATCTTCTCCAACCTAACTGATCCAGTGTGGGATTCTGGTTCCTCTGGATCTGCTGCAGGGAGTTTTCCTTCTCTGCTCACCCAGGGCAGCAGGAGTTGCTGTCTCAGTGACCCCTAAAGCCATGGCTGATCCGGGAGCTCCCGCCCATGGGAACGGGGCAGGTCAGGAGGCAACACCACATTTACACAGCTCAATCTTCCTCCCACCCACTCAGCTTCAGCAGAATGTTGGTATTTTGCAACAAGGTGCTGTTTAAAATAAAAGCCAAACATCCAAACTTGAGGTTTACCTCCAAAGCTTGGTCAGGGACCAGCCTTCCTTCCCTAGCTGGGAGCACCAGCATCTTTGGGACATCCCTGGTTTCTTCATCCCTATAAGGAGGGAAGGGCCAATGCCCAGCCAAAACCTGAAACACCTTTGGCTTAATCTCCCTTATTTCTTCCAGATCTTTTGTGGGGGCTTTGAGTTTTTGGGGTTTGTTTTGGACGCTTAGGGAGTTTTTGGACTTCTTTTAAGGTTGCGGCACTTTGAGACAAAAACCACAGGGCTGGAACTCCTGATTTACAGGAATTATCTCCTCTGGAGCCTCGGCACTTCCATGGAAAGAGGGAGATCCCAGTGAGCCAACCTGATGCCCAGACCCTTCCCTGGCATAGCAAAGACCCTCAGTCTGCAGCAGTGGTGACAAATGTGTCCTTCACTGGTGACACCAGTGCCATGGACCTCTGTCTTTGCAGCAAGGACAGTCCCAGGAGGAAAAAAAACTTGCAATGATGTTTAACATGGGAAACAATCTGAAATCACAGGTTTTCCCTTTTTTTTGATGGAAAAACTCCCAAGAAAAGGGTGCTTGGGAAAAGCAGAACAGCAGTTTGGTGTCCTGGGGGTGGATTAGCTCCACACTTTTTGCTTTGTCTTACCTGAGGCCATCTGTCCCCTCCTCTCCCCTTCAAGGGGTGAATTTAGAGCTGGAGAACAGGCCCTGAGCATCACCTGAGGCACAATTAAACTGTCCCTGCTTAAGCTCAGTCCTCACCTAGACCTGCCCCTCCAGTGCTGGGTCTCCACGGTGTGGCACCTTAAATGTAGTCACTTTGTCACTAAGGAGAGGTGACAAACCCAGGGAAGGAAGGTTTTTCCTGGGCTCCAGGGCTGGAAGCTTAGAGAATAACCTGTCTAAGCCTCCGTGATGAGCTGGCTTTGGCGTGGACACACCTGAGAAGATTAGAAGTCTATCGTGGTCAATCATCTCTACACGAAACACAGATAAAAATAGAGAAAGTCCAAACCCCAAAGGTCTGCTCCAGCTGGGCTCTGCTTCCCCCACGATCTGCTGGGTGTTGGTACAAAACACAGGGCAGACAGAAGTTATCTGTGCCAAACTTCTCAGGAAGCAGGCAGAGGAAACACCTCAGGACAAATCAGCCCGTTCCTCTTCTCAGGAATCAGGTGTCAAACCCATGAACGAGATTCTGAACAATCACCTCAAAGGGATCCCCGGTAGATTTTTCCATAAATACTTTGCTGACTGCCCTGTTATGCTTTTAACATCCCCAGGGGCTCTCCCAGAGGAAGAGATGGATTCTTATCCTGCTTTTTTAAACAGCTTTTAGTGTCCTGTATTTTCCACAGGTTTTTATTAATGGCTACTGTGTGAGGCATGGCAGGGCACCACCTAAAATTACAAAACCATCTTATTACCTGAGTGACATCACCACATCCCAAAGGCATTTCAACCTCAAATGGTGCCCAGGAACAAAAACCAGACAGCCAAGAGCCCCTTTAACCCCAAGAAACATCAAGAGAGACCTAAAGGTTTAAGTGCAAAACCAGCTAAATCCCAACATTCCAAACTACCACCACAAAAATCCACTCACCTGATGAACCCTCTGCCATGTTCCACTTGCAACATGAATAGTCTGCTGCTAGGATGCCTGACAATGAAATGCAAGTGTAAAAGGGGAGATACTACAGCTGCAGAGGGGGATTTAGTGGGGTGATTCATGTCCTTATAGGAAATGCATCCTTTGGTTTACTGGGTGAGTGCAAAAATTCAGTGCCCCCATAGGAGCAGCACCCCAATATTAGGCAGAGCAACTAAAATATTTCTAATTCCATACAGAACATTGAGTGTGTAAGTGGGAGGTAAGAATAAGGCACTGCCAGATATTTTACCAACATTTAGATGTTTAATTGGCCCAGAGAGGCCCACTGAGGGAAGTCTGCACTGAAGCAGTGAAATCCATCACGGAGAAGCTCAGGCCACCTCCAACAAAGCTCTCCACAATTCCCACCACGAGAGACAAATGAGGAGCAGAAATGGCTGCCAAAGTGGAATTTCTGCATATCCCAGGAGCACGAGGCTGGGAAGCTCATGAAATGCAGGCACCCCTTGGGGCCTGGGAGGAGCTCCATGTGATTTTAGGGCTCGGAGGGCCTGGCTGGTTTCAGCAGTGCCGACGGATCACACGCGAGCACGGACACGGGCACATCCTACAGAGCGCTGAGCACATGGAGACATAAAGCAGCCATTGTGCTGGCAGAAAGGCAATCTGTAACCAGATAGGCCCTGGCTCCATCTAAAAGCCATTTTCCCAGCATTTTTGCTGATTTGCTCCCCAGGAGCCTTCCCTGCCACAACAGGGTGCACATTCATGGCCCACCGGCGGGTCCAACGCCTCGGGTTCTCCCCCCGTGCCCCATCAGTGCCTCTGTGCCAGGGAATTCTGTGCTCTTAACCCTGCAGAGGTGGCATGAGCCCCCCAGCAGAGCCTTTGGAGGAGGATTATTCCTTGGGAAGGCATTTAAAGCTTCACCTTGATATGGAAAGCTGCAGCTGTGGTGATCTGCTGGAGCCTCACCTCGCACTAGGTCCTGCCCAGCTACCAGGAGGTAAGTTTGGCTTTTTTCCTCAGGGGAGAAGGGGCTGGAAATGCACCTGAAGGCTCCTTTTTTTCCCTTTTCCTGAAAGCACAGCCTCCAAATCCAGC
Organism: Pyrgilauda ruficollis; assembly: GCF_017590135.1. Taxonomy (NCBI): domain Eukaryota; kingdom Metazoa; phylum Chordata; class Aves; order Passeriformes; family Passeridae; genus Pyrgilauda; species Pyrgilauda ruficollis. Next base: position 210,639 of record NW_024523723.1, read on the forward strand.
TAGAAAAGCATCCCTGCTCCAAACCAGCACCTCCCCTCCTGCAGCAGTGTCCTGGGCTTTGGGGTCCACAGCCTGGCCTTTACAGGACAAGGGACACATTTGGCACAGCTTCCCCCCAGGCAGGACCTGGCCCATCCTCAACGAGGTAAGCAATAAATCACAGTGAAAACACGGCTCAGATGTGGAACTTTTCATGTGAAGAGCAAGTTTTTACAGTCCACATTCCTCCTTTTTTGTACACCACCGTCTCCCGCTGCCCGGCAGGTGAGATGGGTTCCCACCTCGCTCTCCTGAGAGTATTTATCCTTGGAATGCTGCTGCCTCTGGCAGATTCCTCCCTTTTAAACTCTGCACATCTGGTGCTAAAAACACAAAGTTAGGGCTCTGTCCTGGCGACTGAAGGCACAGAACTTTTGTTCCCCAACCATCCAGGCCTGGGGATTGGAAGAGTCCTTTGCACACCACGAGAAAGCAACGATGGGTGCAGGGAGAGGGATGAGTTTGTTTTCCCAAAAAGCAGATTTCCAGCTGTTTTGTCCCTGTGGGTCTCACCCTAGATGTGCAAAGTGGAGATCTGTGGCCCATGGACCTGCACAGACAAAATCTGTGAGGAGAATCAAGCAGTGCAAGAGCCCGCCCTGTCCCTTCCCAGGCAGACAGAACAGGTTGGAAAATGGGAGAGCTGTGGTGGTGGTGGCTGGAGAATTCTGGTTTTTATTTGCTGCGATGATTCAGGCCCCAATTCCCACAGCTCTGGCTCAGATGGGAGGCCCACAGGTGAGGAAGCACATCTCCAACAGCAGCAAACACACAGAAACCCTCAAACCCAGCCGAGTCCGAGTCTTCATTTTCTGCTGGACTTCAAACCTCTTAACATGAAATTCCTCCTTGGAAGTGCAACTCAAACTATTTTTTTTTGAGAGAACTCACCAGGAATCCCTGAGAAGGACATCATAACTCATCCAAGGGTCAGAGCAATGGGAAATAACAGGGCCCAAGCTCACTGCTGGCTCTGATGGAACAGAAACCCCCCTGGCTGCTGATCCCTGCGACTTCAAAGGAGCTCAACATCCCCCATTGATGCCAGCAATAAAATTCCACTTCCATTAGCTCCATGTCCACCACTTAAACGCAGCAGCAATTTACACACCAATTAGAGCTCCCCTAATGCCTGGCAGTACAAAGCTTTGGGGTTTTTGGTTTTTTTCCCCCGATGGGAAGAGGTGGAAGGGAAGAGATCAGGTGGCTCAGGGGAATAGCAGAGAGCCTTTCACTGCCAGGGCTCCTGCTCAAATCTGCCCTGGGCCAGAGGAACAGATGGTCCCTCCCGAGGGCTGGGCTGTGGCTTACATGGAATAAGGGATTGTCTCAGGCCACTGGTGGACAATTTACTGCAGCCACAAACACCCTGCTGGTGGTTTCTGCTCGAGAAATCCATGGCTACGAAGCAGCTGCTGCCTACCTGATGCCAGGCACCTCATTCCTGCAGGGAACTGAGGGGAATTGCTGCCTGTGAGGTGCAGGAACCTGGGTCTCAGGGTAAAACCACCTGCTTCAGCTGTCATCAGCTCCTTGGACTTGTCAGCAGCAGCACACACTCACTGAACTTCCCCTGGGAGGTTTGCAAGGTTAAAATCATGGGGAAAAGGGAGATGGGGAAGTTCAGGGATCTGTGGCAACAAGGGGGCAAACCCAGAGGGAAAGGAAGTTTGCTACAGTCTGTGAGCTGGGGATGGGAATAATAAACCCATGATTAATTTCAAACCAATTCCAAGCTAGTGCTCTCTCTGTCTGGATCTCCTGCAGGGCAGAACTGAACTTCCCACGGGCAGATGGCAAAAAGTCCAGTGGGTATCCCAGGAGCAGAAGAGGGTCCACATGAGCCATCAGAAAATGTCACCCAGAGAGAGGAATTTCTATAACTGTAAGGGAATAAATTATGCCAAAAGATATGGAGGGTGGGAGGCAGAAGTCAAAATCAGGCTTAAAAATGCCACTCGTGGTTTTGAAAAATATTCAGAGGAAACCACCTGAGGAGAAAGGGCTTTCACAAAATTCTTGAAACCTGTTCTGCAGCTCTACGAGGGCTCCCAGGAGGAATCCTGGAAGTGAGGATTCCAGCCTGACCTGGCTTTTTAGGGATGGCTCCAGAGCCATCCAGTGGGGCTGGGCTTGTGCAGCCTCTCCCAGCCTGGCCGGTGTGCGGAGCAGGGAAAATAGGGCGATTCCCCGGAATCTTCCTGCACAGCTGTTTCCCTGCTGCGGATTACTGCTGTCACATGAGCTGCTTTACAGCAAAGCCAAGCTGTCTCCACGAGCTGAGAAGGTCACTGGGAGACAGGGCCCTGCAGGGACAGACACATCGCCCTCCTCTGCCTTCCCAAAGGGACACCAGGCTGTGGGAAAAGCGCTCCCCACGGTCAGAGGGAAAGGGAAGGGGGTCTCACCTCCTCCCCTCTGCTCAGCTGGACTCCACATCACAGGAGGGATGTCCCAGTGCTGAGCCACTGCTGGCCACTGACCAGGCTCCAAGCAAAGTGCTGGAAGCTGGAAGAGTCCTTATGGTGACAAATCTGCCTTCTCTTCCTTGGGTGCCCACCAATGCAGGGACAAAGCCACCCAAAGGTCGCCAGCCAAGGGACACCAAGGTGCAGCTGCATCTCTTCAGGCTCTTGTGCAACCTGCTGATGCCTCAAATAACACCCCAGTCAATCCCAGAGCAGGAAATGTCCTCCTCAATCCCAAATCTAACAGCTGAACATCAAGGAAGAGGAAAGAGTTTCACTTGGGAAAACAGAAATCTGAAAGTTCAGTGCAGCCACTTGGGAAAATTCATTAAAACCTCCCATCTTCCTTGCTCTGCCAGGGCAGGGATGGTGCACAAGGAAAAACTTTCTGCTCACAGGCTCGGGGGCTGCAGGACAGGGCTCTTTACCATGCCCCAGAGGCATAAGACAGATGGGGCTGTGCTTTTAGGCTTTAAAATCAGACCCTGCTCCGGAGATCCAATGAGGAGGATAAATCCAGGCACCGAGTGAGCCTCTGGATATGCTTGGGGAAAAAGCAATAGAGGAACTTGGGAGGTCAGAGCCCGCTAAGGAAGCAGCTGAAGCTCTCAGAAAAGAGGGGCTGAGCACTTTTCAAGGCAAAGAAAGCCAACAGCCACCTGGAGTTTGGAGAAGTCCATCCAGGAAGTGGGGAGCGCACATTCCAGAGAGGAGCAGGGAGAGAAGGAGAACAGAAACCACAAGTGGCCCGCAGGGAGGAAACTTTGGTGTAAAACAAAAGCCCACGAGCTGGGTAAATGAAGAGCCAGCAAACCTCAGTGCAGGGAGCAGCCCCAAGGTGCAGGCAGGGCATTTCTCCTTCCCCAGGGCTGCCTGGCAGGGGGAGAGCTCCCAGAGCCCATCTCATTTCCTAAGACGCCTCCCGCAGCAACGACAGCTTGCTGGGATTTCAGCCAGCTTCCCATTTGGATCAGATTGCACCCTGCACCCACTGACAGCCATTAAGGGCCCAAAGTGGCCTCGGGTCAGAGCAGCCTCCATCCATTCCCAACAGTGACACGTTCAGCTCTGCACTGCAGGAGCTGTGCCCTGCTGTCACCCACCAGCAGACTGCAGCACGTTCTGCAGGGGGATCAGGGGGATCAGGGAGCCCCCCTCCACCTGCCCAGGTAATGAATTCCTTGGGTGCTGCAAGGGGCAGGAGTGGCACAGCACAGATGGAAAAAGCAGTGACATCCCCAGCCTTGCCCGTGGTGCAGCACTGTCCCTTCCCACCACGGATGGGGACAAGGAGGAGGCCTTGCAAGCCAAAATCTGCCAAAATCTGCACTGGGAGATGCTCCAGGTGCTCCACAGCTGTGGGGAGCACTGCCCATCCTCAGTCATCCTCAGCCCTGGGGTCAGCCAGAGGAACTGCCCTGAACTCCAGGCACAAATTTAGCTTCTCTCTGGGCAGCAGCTCACAAGGGGGGAGAGCTGGGACCTCTCTTTGGGGTTTCTGGAGGAGCAGGATGAGCAGAGATGGTGCCAGAAGCACGAAACTGCCCTGGGATCTCTGCTGTTGAGCTGGAAGATCTGCCAGAGATGGGCTCAAAAAGCTGAGGTGGGGCTGCCACATGCTCCAGATAGTTTGGAATTAGTTGTTACTACGAGAGAATCCACCACACAGGAATTTTATCCTGGAGAAAGGAGCAGCAAAGCAGAGCTGGTCTCAATTTTGGCTTCATCTTCATCCACCCAGCTCCACACTGGTGGGTTTGAACGTCCAGCTCCACACCCAGCACAGACATGTCCAGCAGAAATGGCACAAAGCTGCTTTCCCCAGGCTGGTGGTGCCTTCCAGAAGTACCACAACCCTGTCTGGACCCCCTGGAGAAGCTCTGCTGGTCAAGCTCTGCCAAGCCTCTGACCCAGGTCAGGTTAAGCATGGAGGAGGAAGAAAAGAACTGGAAAAAGGACTCAGCAGCATCTCTGATGGGTCAGGAGAGATGCAGGGCTGGGCAGAGCTGGATTTCTGCCCCCACCTGTGCCCTTCTCCCTAAGCCAAGGGCTGTAAATAAAACAGCACCAGGCTGGAGAGGTGCAGCTTGTCAGGAGAGCAATTCCCTATCCTGGAGCCAAATCACTGATCCCAGAGGGTGGCACTGCTGAGATCTGCTTGCAGACACTCTTCAAAAACACCTCCATCCTTTCCATCCCCATTCCTGCACTGGAAACACTGGCAAACAAGGAAATGCTTCCTTGTGCTTTTAGGTGTATATAGAAGATGCCAGCTCTACTGGCTGCCATTCCTTTCCTGCCTGGGTTCAACCACACCTCTTTTAGACAGGAGCTTGTCCAAGGATTAAAATTCCCATCTACTGCAGACACCCCAAAAATCTCTGTGACCACAGAGCCACGGGCCCTGACAGCCCCAGCCAGCCAGAGGGGACCAGGAAAGCTCAGAGTGTGGCTCTCAAAGCCAAATTGTTGGGGATTTCATCACCATCAATTGAAAAACCCCTGGAATTTATCTGAAGGTTGGAGGTGGTAAAGTCAAATGAAAAGTCACTAAGAGATCACAGAGCCATGGAGTGGTTTTGGGTGGGAAGGGACCTTTCAAGGGCACCCAGTGCCACCCCTGCCATGGCAGGGACACCTCCCACTGTGCCAGGCTGCTCCAGCCCCAGTGTCCAGCCTGGCCTTGGGCACTGCCAGGGATGCAGTGGTTTCTTGAACACAGAGAAAAGCAGGATCCAGGGAATACAAATACATCCCTTCACCTGCTAAAAGCCTCTTTGCAGCACCCTTCCTGCACTGAGCAGCTCCTTCTGAAGCCACCTGAATTCCTGAGGGGCTGTGGGATGAAGGTGCAGAAGCCTGGAAAAACATCATACAAATCCACCAAACAAACAGGCTTCAAATCCAACCCAAACCCACAAGGAATCCCAGTCAGGCATCACATTCACAGTGTTCCCAGCCAGACTAATTCCTGGTTTTGGGATGAAGAGTCACCAGGCAAATTGTGGGATTTAACAGAAATCAACTGAGATCCATCAAATATGAAACTTCCCACTCAGAAGACAGTGTCAGATCATCTGAATTTTCCAAGGGAAATTCAGGGTCAGCCAAAAGAACTTCAGCTTCCTGTTAGCACAGCAAAGATGGGAACTGCTTTAGGTAGTCAGACCTGCTTTAAATTATTGCACCAGGCAACAGGCAGCTCCTCTTTCAAAATTTATGGCTAAAGAAGAAATCCTGCCCAGCCTGGAGTCGCTAGCAGTGCTGCTCCCTTCCCTCCTGCAGTCAGAACAAAAGGGAACATATTGCAACTATGCTGAGAGAGAGGAGGGCTGCTGTCTATTGCTTTAAATGCAATGTTAATGCCCTGTAATCAGCTTTAATTTTTAAACAGACCCAGCCCTCCTGTCCATTTCCCCTAATTCAGGACACGTGGAAGGTAAATGGCCTGTGCTTAAAGCAGGCCAGCCTGGGCTGTGACAGCTGGGGAGCCTGTGAGGCTCAACTGCCTGATCACAGCAATGGATGGCAAAACTCACCAGGGGAGGGGACACGGCGAGGGCAGGGGAGGTGCTGGAGATGCTGTGAGGTCAGGGAGAAGCCAGGAGACAAGGCCAGACAGGGCACGGCTCATTTAGGGGCTGGCAGCTCCCTGAGACCGGCATGAGTGGGAGCAATGATGGAAGGGATGGAAGTGTCCAAGGAAAGGCCCTGGAGGTGGCTCCCTGCCCCAGGGAAGGGGTTCCCTTTGGGACATTGGGAACCCTGGCATGGACACGCTGAACAGGAATGGCTGCTGGCTTTTAGGGACAACATCAGGAGCTGAGTCACTCTCAGGGCCTGTCCCCTCCCTCTGTGCTCTCACAGAGCAGCCTGGAGACTTCACGTGAGACTTGGATACAGAACAGGGGCACAAAACCACCCGGGAGGCTCCTGGTGCTCCTCAGGCACTTTGTGAAGAGGAGAGAGGCCTTGGAACAGCCCAAGTGCTCGTCATACCAAAGTATCCCCAAGAATCATGGAAGGTTTTGGACTGGAAGGGATCTTAAAGATCCAGCTCCAACCCCCTGCCATGGCAGGGACACTCCCACTGTGCCAGGCTGCTCCAGCCCCAGTGTCCAGCCTGGCCTTGGGCACTGCCAGGGATGCAGGGGCAGCCCCAGCTGCTCTGGCAATTCCAGCCCAGCCAGGAATTCCTCATGGCCAAGATCCCATCCATGGCTGCCCTCTGGCACTGGGAGCCATTCCCTGTGTCCTGTCCATCCCTTGTCCCCAGTCCCTCTGCAGCTCTCCTGGAGCCCCTTCAGGCCCTGCCAGGGACTCTGAGCTCTCCCTGGAGCCTTCTCCTCTCCAGGTGAGCACCTCCCCCTGCTCCCAGCCTGGAATTCCTTCCCAAAATCCCATCTGACCCTGCCCTCTGACAGTGGGAAGCCATTCCTGAAAGCCTCACTCCTGTAAATCCCCATTCCACACCGGAAGGCTGCTGTAAGGTCTCCCTGGATCCATCTCTTCTCCAGGCTACATAAAGACAATAAAATGAGGTTTTTCTACCCGAAAAAGGCCAAACTGTCTCCAGAAATGACCATTCTGTGCTCCCACCAAGGAAACCCAAAGGAATCCTGCTCCAGCCCCTGCTGGGTGGTGTGGGGCTGGTCCCACCCCACACCTGGGACGGGACCCGGGGAAGCTCCGCATGGATGTGGGACAGGAGGGGCTATTTTTAACCCCGCTTGGTGGGCAGACAAATCCTAATCGCCAGCGGCAGCCACCTCATCAGCAGGGCCAGGATGTCAGAGCAAAGCCGGCCGGTGGCAGCGACAGCCCCGCGTCACAGGGACAGGGACAGCGGGATTAGCGCCGGCACGCAGCCAGGAGCCGCGGGGTGGCTTCAAAGGGCAGGGCAAGGGGTGCCAGGGTGGGCACACAGCAGCTCCTGGGTACTGTGCTCCTGCTGCCGTGGGAGATGGAGATGGTGTTGGTGAGCCAAAATGCCAGCAGGGAATTTCTGCTCACAGCCAGCAGAGCCAGAGGCTGGCGGTGTGTTGGTTTTCCCGGCTTTTATAGAGATGGGGCAACTGTTTGAAAAGGTTTTATTCTATTATCAGTTTTGATGAATAGTGAGGCACAAGAGATGTAAAACTCAGTGCTATTCCATCAGAAGCTAGCCTATTTTTTGGTTACAATACTTTATAAATATTTTTCAGCCTATTAGCTTTTGGCACACAATGCTGCTGTTACTTCTAACACCAATCACTTAGGATTACCCCATCTCTATAAAAACTAAAAAAACCAACAACAGGGAATGGGGGTGGGCACAGGATGCAGTCAGGAGCCCCCTCTCTACAGGGCACATGCAGGGGAGTGAGTGTGCTTGGAATCATGGAATCATTAAGGTTGGAAAACACTTCCCAGATCGAGTCACACCATCCCCCAGCACTGCCAAGGCCACCACTGTCCCATGTCCCAAGTGCCACATCCACGGGGCTTTGAAATCCCTCCAGGGATGGGGACTCCAAACCTCCCTGAGCAGCTGTGCCAGGGCTGGACAGCCCCTTCCAGGAAGGAATTTTCCCTAAAATCCCCCCTGAGCTCCCCTGGCCCAGGCTGAGGCCGTTCCCTCTCCTCCTGTCCCTGTTCCCTGGGAACACAGCCCGAGCCCACGTCCCCAAGTGCCACATCCACATGGCTCTGAAATCTCCCCAGGGATGGGGACTCCAGCCCTGCCCTGTTCCAGTGCCTGACAAGAGAGGAATTTCAGTGCCTTTCAGTGAGGAATTTTTTCCCTAACATCCTAACCCTCCCTGATGCAATTTGAGGCCCTTTCCTCTGGTCCTGTCGCTTGTTCCCTGGGAGAAGAGACCCCGACCCAACACAGATGAAGCTCCTTTAACTGAGGTTTATGCCACTCAGAGCCCAACAGCTCTGTGTCTGATAATTATTCATTGATACACAGCAATTTGTCCTCTAGGAAACACCTCTCCCTGTCCCTGGAGCTGCTCAGCAAACCCAGGATTTCACTCTTCTGCTCTCCTTGCTGGCTGTCACTGGCTTCTCTTCTACCCTTTGTCATCTGAAACACACCTGCAAAAATTATTTTCCTCACCTTTCCTTCAGATTGGCATTAAATCCTACCTGTTTCAGGGAAAACCTTCATAAAAAAATTCTGTTCCCACCAGGGAGGCCCTACAAAAAGCTTGACTCTTTCCTTCCTGTCCTCCTGGATGCAAACATGCTGATCTGCACTTTGCCAAGCTGCTAGCGACTCATTTGGCTCCATCTTCCCTAAAAAGGAGATCCAACAGGAAAAACATAAAGTACTCCTTTTTAAAAAGTGTCATTTGCAGCCCCTAAACCTCCCCCCAGGAAATTTAGAAATGTTTTTCTCATGTGAAAAAGCCCCCAGCTCCCAGTGGCTCCGTGTTGCACTTCCCTATCCCGAGGAATCCCAAAGCAAGGACAGGGATCCCAAACCTCTGCTGGGTTTTCCCACCTGTGTTCCTGCCCTCTGGGAGACACACCCAGCACAGGGAACAGGATCCCAATCCTGCCTTTCCCTCCTGGATGTGTTTTCCTGTGCAAGCAGCCGGGTGGGACCGGCAGGCAGAGCTGCCAGAGGAGCGTTCCCATTTCCCATCTGCACGGCCAGGCTGGGCACAGCTTCCCACCTGCTGACTTTGTGTGGGAAGCTCAGCAGCCTCGCCCAGAACAGAAGCTTTTCCAGCATTTAAACCTCTTCCCACATGGAAATCACCACCTGGAGGAGCAGTTCTGTGTGGTACTGTCACCCCAAACGCCTCTGAGGCTCTTTTATCCTGCACATTTGGAGTCCTGGATGCTGAGAATTCGAAACTTTCTGTGCTGAAGGGCACAGAGCCACAAGAAAATAGTATATTTGACCTGAGGCAGTGGGGAAAGCTTCCAAGATTGATAGATAGCACTGGGATTATGGGTGTGGAGTTTGATCAGAAGTCTGTAATAACACAGAGTAGAGAACTTAGAGTTTAAGGCTTTAGAACATAACTATATATGGGGCTAGATAGAAGTTCTAGGGCAATGGCTAGTTGCTCTTCTTCACCACCTTCTTCATAAGTTTAAGTAGTATTTTGTAATTAGACAAAAAAACCTGCATTGTGGACTTTGAGTGATTAGTTATTAAGCTAAAAGTAAAAATAATTTAGGTGTCATTTCTTAATTGGATAGTTTAGCCTTAAAAGACCTTGTATAAAAAGACAGTTGGCCATTTTGTAGAATGCTGTAGAACTAACCACTTGTAGTATAAATAAGAAACAATAAACACCTAAATCTGAACACAAAATATCATCTCAGCAGCTTCAATCCCAGCCTTGAGAGAAGCAGAAAAAAGAAGCCAAAACCCCCCAGCACTGACACCTCCTTGCCAGGCCTGCGAAAGCTGGGAGCTCTCTAATCCCCCCTGCCCACGTCAGAGCCTAATGCTCCTCACAGATCCTGGCTCAGCCCAGCCTGAACACGGCCCCCTCTGCTTGTGTGGAGAGCAGGATGGGATTTTTGGGATGGAGGAGGGCAGGACTCAGGTGGGCTCCTCGCAGTGTTCCCCTTTGTGCTCTCAGGAGCATCTCCAGCAGCACAGGGAGGAGATCCAGCAGGAAAATCTGCTTTGGGGACAGGAAAAGAACAGCCAAGGGGGACAAGCAGGATCCACTGCATCTCTGGTCTGTAAAATTAATTCCCTGGTTATGGCTCGATCCCACATCCTCCACAGCTTCTTCTTCCTTCCCAAGTCTTCCCACTGCTCCTCATTCATGTCCTGGTTTGAATCCCAGCTGGAGCTGGAGTGTTCCACTCCTCTCACCTTCCACAAGCCCCGGACTGGTGCTGAGCCGTGGCTGTTGAACCCTCCCTGGGCAGGGAGGGCAGCCCTGCAGGCTCAGCCCTGCCAGGAGCCTCATCAATATTTCAGGATGCAGCCGGGAAGCCCTGGCAGCCCTCAGGGCCCCACGGATCAATGGCAAACAAAAGGCTGCAGGAGGAGGAGGAGGAGGAGGAGGAGGAGGATGCTCCAGCACCGGCTCCTTCCAACGCTCACCGAGCTCCTCTCACTCCAAAAGCAGCTCCAGGGCACAGAGTTTTTCTTAGCAGAGCATTTCCCAGCATTTTCAGGGACTGGTGCTGCCACACTCCCCTCCACTTGCCCTCCATACTCCTCTGTTCAATACCAAGCACTTAGGAACAAAACCATCTGAGGCTCCAAGTGTGGGGTCACCAGTTCCTGCATCCCCACTCAGAGCAGATGCTCCTGAGGAGCAGGAAAACCATAATGCACTTAGCTGGTTTGACACTGCATGGGAGCAGGAGATCTTGTTTCCTTCAGCTGGGAATGGAACAGATCACAAGATTACCCACAGCCCTTCTGCAGTGCAGCCACGTTCCTGGGCTCCCTGCAAGATATCCAGCCCTAGATTCCAACATTTCCATGAATATTCAGAGGTCTCCTCTTTTTAGCCATCTTGGTGGTCTTGTATTGTTATTATTATTCAGATAATTCCAGAGAAGGGATGGGGAAAATGCCATAGTGAGAGAGAAACAAAAAAAAAAAAAGAAAAAAAAGAAAAAAAAGAAAAAAAATTTAACAAAAAGAGAGTAATTACACTAAATGGCTGAAATCAGGAGTGAAACACCTTGACAGACCTCCAGACATTTTCACAGAAATCATGGAATGGTTTGGGCTGGAAGTGAGTTAGAGATAATCTCATTCCTGCCATGGGGACACCTTCTACTATATCCCAGGTCATTCCAGACCTGCCCAACCTGGCCTTGGACACTCCCAGGGATGGGGAGGTGTCAAACTATCTCCTTTACCTTATCAATAAGACGGAGATAAATTTCTATCCTACCCTTCCAGATAGGTTTTTTCCTCAGAAAAATCCTGCAGAAGGGTCAGAGCATTCCCAGAGAGAAGCATTTATTGGGAATATCAGCAAACTAAGACCTCGCAAGCAGCAGAGAGAAGGGGAAATTTGCTGCTTAGGACCATTCTGGCTCTGGCAGTTTTCCCCAAATCACTCCCAATTCCACCTCCTCTGGACAGAAGGGCAGAGAGTGGATTTCTCCTGGTGCATCCATCCAGGAGGATGCTCCCACTCCCACCCCGGCTACGGAGATAAATCCTGCCGGCAGTGAATCCATCTGCTCTGCTCCCCAGACAGAGACAGCAGCAATGGATACCAACATCTCCTCCATCCCTGAGGGAGATATATTAGCTGGTTACGTAAGGAACCAGCAGCATGGAGCTTCCAAGGACTCCAAAGCCCTTCCCCTTAATACCACCGGAGATTAGAGCAAATCGAAGGAGAGTGGAAACCAGGCGAGGGGCTGTGGGCGAGGTTGTGCTCACAGGAAAATGCTGCAGTCTCTCCTCTTAATGCACTCTAAATCCCATCTGATTTCCAACTCGGCTGCTAGGAAAAAAAAAACGAGAAAAAAAAAAAGGAAAAAAAAAAAAAAAGCCCAGCCTGTATTGAAATGATGTCAGCGCTGGGAGAGTGAGGTGGAGTGACTCAGGGAGGGTGTGGAGAAGGGGAGTTTTAGGGGAAGCATCCAGAGGAATCCAGACTGTGAAAGCATTTTGGAAGCAGAGCAGAAGGAGCCAGGGGTGCGGATCTGCTTTTCCAAATCTGATTAGTTGCTGGTTTTGAGCATCCAGGGTCAGATCCTGCCTCTGATAAACACACAGCACTTATCGCCCTCACGCCAGGCTGCCGGCACAATAAACACAATCCTGCTCTTCCCTCGGTGCCAGATGCATCCCCAGCTCCGGGGACAGGGATTTCCCTTCGTTTCTGCTCCCTCTTCAGGCTGGCTGACTCCACAGCAAGGGAACCAAACCAGCTCCGAGCCAAATTCCTCTTCCCTCCTCTGCTGCAAACTGAACATCCACATTTCACACAGAGCGCGCTCCTGGCTGGATGAGGATTCTGATGGAAGGCAGCTCTCACCTGAGCAGGTTTCTGCTTTCATGCAAAATGACAGTTCTGGCACCCAGCCACAACTTGGCCCCTCTTTGACAATTCCTGTCCAAACAGTCCCACCCTCAAGGTTTCTTTACAACTTCACCCTTTGCGCCCTTTTCCGGCTGATTTTGACACACCTCCTTCCACCTAACCCAAACAACCAGTGGGTTTTTCTTGGGTAATTCCATAATAACCAGTCTGAGCTTAGAAATTATCCCAGAGCCAGGCTGGGAAAGACCTCTGGGATCACTGAATCCAACCTATAACCCAACACCAAAGCATCAGGTGTTCCTTAAACACCTCCAGGGTCAGGCAGAAGCACAGAGCAATTGGAGGCAATGGATGAGCCCCAACGAAGGACATTTTCATATTCCATTAATCTCCTGAACTGGATTTTATAGATTTACAGTTTTATTTCTAGTCTCAAGGGCTGCAAAAGTCACCAGACTTGGCAGAAGGCATAGAACAGGTGAGAAATGCTACAGAGAATCCCTGGAATCAAGAGATCGGCTGTGGTGGGAAGATGAAAAATGAAGCAGGAGGAAAACGACCTGAGGCTGCCTCAGGAACAGCCACCAAGCACTGAAAAAAAGCCTTGAGAAGGGCAGGAAATAAGTAATAAAATGTTGGTTTAAGAGTTCTGGAGATGAGCTTATTATGGCACCAACTAATTGTGTTAATTGATCAAAGCTGGTCCTTCCTGTGCTGGGCACAGACACACATCACGGAGCAGTTTTCCCAAAAAAACTAAGGATGTAGAGCCAGCTGGCAGGGGAGGGAAAGAGCAGAACCACCAGCACCATGGAAGCCAACAGTGAGTTAAAGCTCCCATTCCACCCTGAGATTAAAACTCACAACTGGTCAGTGACCCCCTGAGTGAGTGAGGAGTATTTTACCACCCAAACCGTGCCATTTCAATAAAAAGAGAGGAAAAGACCGTTTTAAAGAGCCTAAATAAAAACCAAACCAAAGAAAACCTTTGCAGAGGCCTTACCATTGGCATCCTGGACTCCTGTGAGTGCCCCCACTGCTGCTGCAGTTTCCCCAGACAGGACAATCTGTCCCCCTCCTTGAAGGGTGGCCTCGGCCAGCGTGGCTACGGCGTGGGCAGCGGCTTCACTGCAGGGAGGAGACAAGGGTTAGGGACAGCAGAGAAACAAATAACTCCACTTGAACCAGCAAACACACGCCAGGAGAGCAGCCCAGAGCACAGGGATTCCCATCTGGCCTGGGTGAAGTGATGCACAGCAGGAGGAATGGATGGGAAGAAGCTGTTCTGTTTTTAGCTGGCAGGTCTCTTAGAACAGTCCTGTGTTCTCCCTTTCACCTGGGACTTGACAAAACTCTGGGACAGTTCCACGTGGCTCCTTCCTGCCTCTGGATTCAGGTATTTTGGCACTGGCACATCCTGGGGCTCTGCAGATTTCAGAGCTCTCCCTTCTGCCCCTTCACCTCATCCTGCTGCCATGACCAGCATCAACAGCCCTGGCTTCAACTCCTCCCCAGCCAAGTGGCTTAATGATGCTTTTTAATGAGCATTATTTTCAGCAGATTGCTGTTAGATTTCTTCACACAAATGAGGCCAGGCCCAAAAGCCTTGCAAAGGTGCCCAAGGAGTTCCAGAACGGGGATGGGGTAAGGAAAGAAGGAAAAGAAGATGGGACTGTCTCCACCAAGGCTGAGCTGCTGAGATTCTACAGCTAAAAAGGGTGTAAAAGAACCTTAAACCCATCCAGATCCCAAGCAGGGACAACTTCCTTAACCCAGGTGAGCCCCACTCAAGCTTTATTTGTGCCTTTGGAGGATTTCCTGCAGCTCTCAGGAGATAGAACTGGCCCTGGAAAAGCCCAAAGCAGCTGTAAAGTGCTTCAAGGTTGTTGGATTAAGCCTTTTGTTGACCCAGAAATGGGGTGGTTTTGTGGTAAGGCAATACAGATGTTATAATTATACATATCTATTATATATAATAATATATATACATAATACATAATATTATATATAATATATAATTTCCCCATGGATTCTCTCCCTCTGCTCATTCTCTGCTTGACCAACTGACTCAAATATTTTCTGTTTCCCCATATTTTTCTTCTCTTCCCTCATTTCCTGCTTAGATGCCAAACACTTTCCTGCATCCACTCAGGGTGGATTTTCAGTTCTCAGCAGCCCCTCTGTGTCTCAGAGCAGCTCTTAAACACTCGTACAGAACCAGAATCTTTTCTTGCCTGGCTTCCCTCCTCCCCTGGGCACATCCTTCTCCTGAGCCTGGAGCTCTGGGAAGGCATTTTCCCTGCAGGAAGGCCCAGGGCAGCTCAGCAAACCTGGCATCAGGTGTCATCTCATGCTCAGCCCTCCCACTTCTTAAAAAAATCCACGTAGGGAAATCTGGAATCCTGGAAATGTGCAGGATAAAATCCTGCAAGTTGGACTTGGGGAGATGGGGCTTGCTCCTGTAACTCCAGTGTCCTGAAAAGATCATTTGGTTTTAAAAGGGAATTTTACAGGGAAATATTAGTAAAAAAAAGCCTATTTGAGCAATCTCATGCAGCAGACAAGAAATATCTGAAGAACCCAAATCTGCATCACAAAGAGCAGAAAGAGTCCTAGGTGTGTTTGGAATTCAATTCCAACAGATATTTGGGAGCAAACTGGGATCAAAGAGATTCCTTCAGCAATTTCTGGATGGAACAAGGTCTTGGAGCTTTATTCCAGCTACCAGCAGTGTGGTCTGGTGCCCTGTTCCACCCCCAGGCTGCTCAGCCAACAGCCTCTAACCAGGATCCTGCTTTGGATGAGGCAAATTCTTGTCCACACCTCAGCAGTGGGAAACCTCCTTCACTGCTGTGCTGTGATTTCCTATCCCTCAGGGAATGCCACAGCCATTTCCAGGTTTTAGGAACAGCAGGATGAGTTTAAGCAGCTCAGCAGAGCTGAGCAAAGATATTTCATCCTGCTGGATGGACTGTGCAGCTACCCTCAGATCTTGCTAACCTGAGTGCAGCCAAAAACCCTAATAACCACTGCAACTCCTTCAGCTTCTACTTCAGAAAGGCTTGGGGAAAAAAAAAACCCCAAAACCAGTGGCCAGTGGAGGAAATTCTGACTCTGAACAGAGAAGGAATCAGGATCTGTCGTACACACACCACCTGCTGCAGGAACCCGCAGAGTGACAGCCTCTCTCAGGACTGAACAGGCTGAACTCTGCCCCAACAGAAGGAAACCCAGGCAGGAGATGCCAGGCTCAGGTTGAGCCAGCTGTGCCCTCTCCAGGTACCTGTTGAGTGCCATGGTGACAGTGGCTCCCTGCTGCATCTCCTGCGACGCCGCCACCGCCGCCTCCGCTAAGGAAGCCACCGCCTGCGTGGCCTCCGAGGCCTGCGTCGTCTGGATGGTCATCTCCCCGCCCTGTAGCGTCGCCCAGTTCTGCTCCACCTGCCAGGAAACACAGGCTGTAGGATCAGGAGCACCCCCTCCAGGGGTGCCTGCTTCCCAAAAAGAAAAACGGATTGGTTTTTGCAGAGTCCTGCAGTGTCCGGCTCTGAGAGCGGGGAAAAGGGGAGGGAGGCTGGGATGCAGCTGAGGATGTGGCTGGACACTGCAGCCCCTCCGTCAGCCATGAGGCTCACAGTGATACAGATCCAGAAAGGTCCTCAAAAAGCCAGAATTCCCAGAATGGCTGGATTGGGAGAGACCTTGCAGCCCATGGAGTCCAGCCCAGCCCAGCCCTGAGCCAGCGCCTGGCACCCAGTGCCACATCCAGGCTTGTTCAACACCCCCAGGGATGGTGACTGCAGCACCTCCCCGGGCAGCCATGGCAGAGCTTTATCCCCTTGCTGGAAAAGCTTTTTCCTGACACCCAGCCTGAATTTCCCTTGGCACAGCTCGGGACTGTGTGCTGTGGCTGTGTCAGTGCTGCTGGAGACAGAGCCCAGCCCAGCTGAGCACAGGCACCTTTCAGAGCTGTGCAGAGTGCTGAGGGCAGCCCTGAGTCTCCTTTTCTGCAGGGGAGCACCCCCAGCTCCCTCAGGGCTTCCTCTCAGGGTTGCTGTTCCCAGCCCTTCCAAATCCCTCTTGTCCTGCCAAATCCTCAACAAAACAGGGCAGTGGTGTTGTTGTTGTACCTGGATCGCTGCCTGTCAGCCTGGGCTGTTTGTTAATTAGCTGTGATTAACAGCTATCGATTAAAACACAAGTTCCACCTCACCATGAGGAAGAACTTCCATGGAGAGTGGCAGAGCTGTGGAACAGCTGCCCAGGGAAGCTGTGGAGTATCTCTGTCTGGAGAATCCCAAAGCCACCTGTCCCTGTGCCACCTGCTCCGGGTGACCCTGCCCTGGACTGGAGGATTCCCAAAGGTCCCTTCCAATCCCAACTGTTCTGGGATTCTGTGTTTCTGCAGTGCTGGAGCCCCAGCACAAATCACATCCCTCAGGGAAACGGGCTGTGTTTTCCTCCCTGTTTCTATTTGCACTTTTGGGGATTGGTCCCTGTTTCCATCCAGGATTATGTGGACAGCACCTGTGACCTCGGATGGGATTGAGCCATATTGCTCAATAAAAGATGACAGTGGCAGGAAATGTTCATTTATCCCAGGTATTTAAAATTCCCTAACTCCAGACCTTCTCACAGATGATTTTCATATTACCTAAAGTTCACCCTGTTGCTCATTTTCCCCCATATCTTCACGTGGAGCTTCACAGATAATGATTACATGGCCAAAATCCACCAGGATGAGAACTAAAAACATTGGACCAAACAAGCAGAGGATCTGCTGCCAAATCCTACTGGCTGCTTTGCAAGGTGGAAATCCCCCTCCACCTCCATCCCCATAAACATCTTAGGACACTCCCCAACTTCTGAAACAAAAACAAAAATGCTGTAGGGGGTGATGAAAAAACCACCTCAATTTGTTGGGATGGAGATGGTTAAAAAATCCATAAAACCAGGGGTGATCTGAGGCTCCAGGTAAAATTTTGCAGGAGGAAAGCTTCGCTGCCTTTGGGTAAAGGTCAATCCCAACACAGGATGGAGAGGGAGGGAGCAGCTGTGGGTGGGGAGATCCCAGTGATGCCCTGCAAAGGTGCCCAAGGAGTTCCAGAACGGGGATGGGGTAAGGAAAGAAGGAAAAGAAGCTGGGACTGTCTCCAGAAAGGCTGAGCTGCTGAGATTCCACAGCTAAAAGGGTGTAAAAGGACCTTAAACCCATCCAGACCAGGACAGGGACACCTTCCCTAAACCAGGTGAGCCCCACTCAGCCTTATTTGTGCCTTTGGAGGATTTCCTGCAGCTCTCAGGAGACAAAAGTGGCTCTTGGAAAGCCCAAAGCAGCTGCAAAGTGCTTCAAGGTCACTGCGAAGCCACAAGGGAAAAAAAAAATTCTCTATGATTTTAAGGGAATGTTTCTTAAGCCCAGAGAAAGAAATATATTTTTTAATGTAGGATTTGATTTTAAAAAAAGGGAAAAATAAATGGTTGCAATTTTGAGCGTTCAGATTTAGGCATGGAAATGCCTAAAAAAAAAACCTAAATAAT
The DNA here is from genome assembly GCF_017590135.1 of Pyrgilauda ruficollis. Taxonomy (NCBI): domain Eukaryota; kingdom Metazoa; phylum Chordata; class Aves; order Passeriformes; family Passeridae; genus Pyrgilauda; species Pyrgilauda ruficollis. The sequence goes on from NW_024523723.1 coordinate 228,667, forward strand.
AAATCTATAGGATGTATATATAAAAAAAAAACCCAAAATTCAGACCTAAGGCTTCTACAATAATTGTGGAATTATATATCTATATATATATATAATATAATTTCTATTTAAAATTTATATTTATAATATAATTTCTATTTATCATTTATATTATAATGTAATTTATATTTTTTATACAGAAAGTGCTGAATTGCTATTTTGGCTCAGGATTCTGCAAACACAATTTTATATATATATATATATAAATATATATAAATATATATATATATAATATATATAATTATACACATAATATTATATATCATTATATGTAAAAATATATAATATATGTCTTTTTTATATATTATATTATATATATTATATTATATATTTTCCCTGCTGTGTGCCAGCCCCTGTGTGCCAGGCCGGCGCTTGCTGCGAGCGCTGGGGCTCGGCCAGGCCCCGCAGGTGCCCCCCGAGCCGCTCACCTCTCCGTCAGCCACTGCAGAGTAATTGACCTGTGCCACGGTCACCGTGGTGGGCAGCTCGGAGGCGTCGGCCAGCGTGGCCACCGTGGCACCCGTGCCAACCTGTGCAGGAGAAAAGAACGCGGGGTTACCGCAGGAAGTGTCCACAGGCTGGGGAAAAGGGGGGCTCACACGCTGGCAGATTGAAAAGAATAAAGGAATTTACTGTGAGAGAGCTTGTGGGTGTCCCACCCCTGGAAGTGCCCAAGGCCAGGCTGGACAGGGCTTGGAGCAGCCTGGGATGGTGGAAGGTGTCCCTGCCCATGGCAATGACAGGATCTTTAAGGTCCATTCCAACTCCCTCATATTCCATGATTCTGTGACTAATTGTAATTGCAGAGCTCACGGAAAACACGGAGCTCTCCCCAGCGGGGAGGAAATCCCAAGTTGGAGCCATGTTAATCCATGGCAGCTTCCAGACTGGAACCAAGTTTTGCACATCCCACGTGCTGTCCCTATGTCCCTGAAGGCCTCAGCAGTCTCCCAGCCTCAGGAAGAGCAGCTGAGGGAGCATGGTGGAGCCAACTCCCTTCTCCCACCCACCAGCACTGGCTCACAATTCCCTGCACGCCCTCCTTGCTCCCCATTCCCTGGGTCTCATCTCCAGGCACCTTGGCAAACGTGAGCTCCTCCTCAATACCCCTTTGGAAATGATCTTTTCCCCATTTAACAGCTGGGAAAGGACAAAGGCAGGGAGATGGGCAGCTTTGTCTCTGAGGAGCATTAAATATAAATGCAGGGAGTCAATGGGATCTCAGGTGTCCAGCACCTGAAAGGACACCAGTCAAAGGGAGATCGTATGGACAGGTGAGCAAAGAGAACCACCTGGGCCTTGGTGGGGGAACAGAAAACTGTGACAGCCACTGAAAAGCTTCATTTGGGAAAAAAACCCTACTCAAACACCCAGCTTTTATCTGTCTGAGAAAAGTATGTCTGAGACTTGACTAAAAATGTGATGCTCAAGGGGGACAAAGTGCTGGGCTTGGTTAGGAACCACCACCAGTGCTGGTTTGGAGGCACAGGGGAAACTGAGATTCAATTCTCACCCCCACAAGGAATTTGTGGGAAGTTTCAAGAGAAAACCTAATTTTTTTTGACATCCTGAGCTGCCAGAATCTGCCTTCCCTCACAGGGAACACAGGGAAAACAGCACTGAGCTAAGAACAGTGTGAGAGGAATCCTATTCCATGGGGACAAATATGTATTTGGTGTTTGTAAAAAATGTAATACACTTCAGGTGTCAGATGAAGACCTGGAGCACAGAAATACTTGATCTATATCTAGATATATACATTTTAATATAGATACATATATATATCTATATTAAAAAATAGATCTATTAAAATATATATTTTACATATATAATATATGTATTTGGTGTTTGTAATAAATATAATACACTTCAGGTGTCAGATAAAGAGCTGGGACACAGAAATACCTGATCTATATATATTTTTATATAAATATAAAATATATATTTTATATTCATACATATATATATATATGTATTTGGTGTTTGTATGGAATATGATACACTTGAAGTGTCAGATAAAGACCTGGGGCACAGAAATACCTGATCTATCTATCTATATATCTATCTATAATATATATAATGTATTATATAATATATAACATATACTTTTATGTAATATGTATATTATATATATATATAATTTATATACATATATAATATGTATTAGATAGATGATTTATGTATATAATACCTGAAATGCAGCTGATTAAACTACATTTCATACCCTTAAAGGAAGGCAGTTCCACCACCTCTCCTCCCATTGCCATTACAGGTGTTGTGTGGCAGCACCAGGGACTGGATTTGTTCCAAGAAGGTTCACTAATCTTGGGTCAAACCCCTGAATTTTTCTGACCACATCACAGAAATCCTTGCACTGGACAAGGGGTGGGAGCTGGGAAGAGAGAGGAGAGGATGGATCTTTGTTGTGGGGTAAGACATGATAAGGACGAAATTCCTGAAGGACAAGTTTAGCTCCTGAGTTTCCTCCAGCCACCTCCTGGTGGTTTAAATGGTGCTGGAAATGGAGGAGCCAGGGGGCTGCTCTCACCTGGATGAGGGACACGGTGCCGTCGGGGTTGCTGAAGGTTTGTACCACGGTCTGGGAGGGCACCAGGTGGGCGATGCTGTGCGTGGTCGTGGTCTGCGGGGTCTGCTGGTCCTCGAAGGCGTAGAGCAGGTCCTCGCGCCCGTGCTGCTTGTAGCAGTTCTTCACGATGGTCCTCAGGGCCTGGGTCCAGGACACCTTCCAGCAGGAGGGAACAGGGGACAGTCAGCCCAGGGAGGTGTTCTGAACCAGCTCAGCGCTGGGATTTGCAGGTTTGTCCTCACTGGGCTTCGTCGGGTGGTTTGCAAGGATTCGCAAATGAACAATCCCAATATTGAACCTCCCTCTGCTCATCCCCTCCTCTCCCCAAGGAATCACCCTGGAAAGCCTTCTGATCCAGTGAAGATGTCCCTGCTCAGTGCAGGGGTTGAATGAGAAGACTTTTAACAGGGCCCTTGCAACCCAAACATTCTGTGACTCCAAGCAGAAAACCACGGTGATTTGGGAAAGCACCAAAATGCTGCCACAGCACCATTTCCAGCCTTCCCACCCAAGCAGCCCTGAACCAGCCCACACAGGTCCTCCTGCCTGCCCACCACGGTGGCTTCCTTTGATTATCTCTGTGACAGGTTGGTAGAAACCTTACTTTTTCACCCAGTTCTCTCATTTTCCCCGGCTCCACTGCACATCCACGGCTCCTTCCTTTAAGCACAAGGCTCCCTGCTGCTCTGAACAGGACAGCATCCCTTCCCTCCTTCAGGAGGCCACGACACAGACCCTTTCTTCTGTCCCTCAAGGCAAAAACCACTGCCAAAAACCAGCCTGCATCCCCTGTGCTCCATTTGGAGGCAGACAGGGAGACACCCACCCGCTGCTTCTGCTCCTCCGTGCGGACGTCGCTGCGGACGTTGGCCCACGGAATGTCCTCGGGCCACCAGATGGGCTTGCAGCTCTCCTTGCCCCAGCCTGGCTTCCCACGACCCGTGGAATACTTCAGCATCTCGGGGATGAAGGCTCTCAGCTGTGCCTGGAACACACAAAAGTTTGAGGTGTTTAGGAATTCACATCTCGGGTGGTTTTGAGGGACGTTGTACGCAATTATTGTGTTCAGCTTCCATCCTGTTGGAGCCATCAACAGGAAGAGGCCTGAAAACCCAAGGAAGGTGGACAATACTTTGCCATCTTCTCCCAGGACTCAGCTTGGCAGCAGGTGGAAGAGAAGAAACAAAATTAAATCAGCCAAAACAAAATTACAACACCAAGGCACAACCATTGTATTGACACTTAACAAATCAAACACTACTAGGAAGAGGATGAGCCAACCTGAAATGGAAAAACAAAAAATAAATCACAATAACCTACGAAAAACCCCACACTCAGTGTCCCTACAGTGGCAGGAGCTCAGACATGAGCTGATGTATCATTTACAGAGGTGCTGCAAGGGGATGCAGCTTCAGTGACTGCTGAAATGTGGAAACCACAATCTCACACTTCTCCAGCCCTGTCCTGCCAAAAGAAATAAAGAATTCACACAGGGTTTTGTGACAAGATTGGTTTTGTACCAGGGACTCCTTGAAGCACCAGGAAAAGGCTGGCTCAGGTGCAGAGCAGAGCAGGAAGGGGAGAGCTCTCCTTATGTCAGAGGAAATCACATTTAGAGTTTAAAAACTGCAATTAGGAGCAGCTCCCTGCATCACTTCAGAGCAGATTATTTCATATAGCCATGGAGTCATTTCAGTTAGAAAAGACCTTTAAGTTCCCCAGAACTGCCAAGGCCATCCCTGTGCTCCAGCTCCACTCCCCTCTCTGGACAGAGCCTGGATGTGGCATCCCTTGGCTCCAAGCTGTCCATGATCTCATTTCAAGCTGCCTTTTCCACCTTCCACATGGAATAAGCCCTAAAGCACCTTTTTCCCAGCCTGTCCATGATCCACCTTCCACTGCAGGGCCACCCTGACATGCTCCAGGTTCCCTGGACGAAGCCTGGCGAAGGGAGAAGAAATAATTCCTCCAGAAAGCAGTTTCTTTAAAAATACATTGTATTCATAGATAGCCCAAGAGAGAAAAGGATTTGTTCAACACTGCAATAAACAGGGCTGAGCAGAGCTGGGGGAAGGAGGGAAAACCAGAATGGAGCTGTAAAGGCAGGGAGTTCAATCCCAAGGATTAATATTTAGCAGTAACTCTGCTCAATAATTAATTAAAATAAACCTGGGAGCAGCAAGCTTTTTTGGAGCTGCTGCTGGTTTTTGGTTTGGTTTGTTTTTTGGTTGTTTTTTTTTTTGTTTGTTTGTTTGGGGTTGATTTTGTTTAGGTTTGGATTGAAGTGTTAGAGATGGTATTTTGTGTTTAGGTTTAGATGCTTGTTATTTTTTATTCATATTATAAATTATATTAATAATATATTTATTTATAATATATTATTTATAATATTTATAATGCATATTTAATATAGTTCTGTTTATAGTATTGTATTACTAAGTCACAAAATGGTTAACTATTTTTGTATAAGGTTTTTTAAGATTAAACTACTTAATTAAGAAATTATACTTAAATTATTTTTATTTTTAACTTAATTACTTGAACTTTGTAATGTGGATTTTTTTGTTTAGTTATAAAATACTATTTAAGCTTATGGAGAAGAAGGAAGAAGGAATAGTTTTTGTTTTAAAACTTCTATTTTGTTTTATATATATTATATTTTGAATAATATATGTTATAACATATATTATATTAATATATATTAATATATATTTTAAATGATATATATTTTTTTAGACTGTAGGTTTTTTACTTCATGATATTACACACTTTTAATTAACTACACCCTTGTAATTTTAGTGTTATTAACAATTCTGGTTTATGGCTTTAGGTTAAATGTGGGATTCTTTTGGGGATTAGAGTTTTTTTTAGTACAGAAAGTTTAAAATTTTCAGCATTTAGGGCCGGTGCAAAAACAGTTAAAGCTCTTCCCTGCCATCAGCAGTGCTCCTTGTTCCAGTGCATCAATTACTGCTCCAGCAGTTCAGGGCTCAAGCTACTCAAGGTACTTGTTAAGGAGGGTTTGTTTTAATCCACGGGGAGACAATCAGCAGCTCTGTCAGCAGAGAGGACTTGGCTAATTAGTGCCCTAACGAGGCTGGGCTGGGCCACAGGTGATGTCCCCCACACCCCTGGGGACACAGGGGGACACTCACCTGCAGGAGCCACGTTCTGCTGGCACCATCCAGACACACCCAAAAATCAAATATCTTCTGGGAAAACCCAGTGGCACCTTCCAGTTTGTGCCCTTGGAAAGGACTCAGGGAACCCCCAGGATGGATTTGGGACAGACTGTGAGGAATGTTTCTTTGCCACTTCTTTCACACAGGCTCAGTGTTTCCACTTTTAACATCAAATTCGAGAATTAATGGTATTGAGCTATCCCAATCCCAAATGCAACAGCCCAAAGCACAGCCAGCTGTATTCCAACTGCTCTCCAGAGCTGCAAACACCAAGGGAAGTGGTTTCTAGAAGAGAGCAAAACCTGTGGCTGGGAATTTTCTACACATCCCCAGAGCACAGCCTTGGGATCTCTGCAAAGTCGAGTCCATGCAGGACCCCGGCTGCACCTGGAAGTGGGAGAGGGAAAAACAGCAACTGCACCAGAGCTGGAAGGGAACACCTATCCCTGAATCCATCCCTGCTGCACTTCCCAGAGCTGGGAAACCAGAAAACCATCCAGGCTATTGCTCAGCTGCATGGGAGCTGATTCCAGCAAGGATTCTGTGCCAGGGACCAGCTGGGAGAGCAGCAATGCAGCTCTCAGGAGGGGAACGGGCACCATGATGGTCTTTCAAAAACTTTATAAAGTTTTTTCTGGCCTGTAGGAGCCAGAAAAGCTTTTACTGCCTCCTACAAGCAAGTTATAAATCACAGGGGCTTAAAAAAAAAATCAGCTTAAAGGACAAATCACCTCTTCATAAACCAGTGAGAGCTGACTGAAGCACTGAGCTCAGCTTGGTTAAGCTCAGATTACCCAATTTTACTCCTCAATCACATCAACGAGCAGCTGAGAACAAGGTGAGGGGCAAACTCAGCTGTCACCAAAGTCCAGAAAGCACCAAGATCCCCCTCTGTGAAGGCTGAAAATCCCACTGCAACACAGGTTTTCCTGCCCAGACCAGGTGGGTGATACTCTCCATTCCCAAGGTTAGAGAAACATCTTTGCCCAGGCAAATAAAGGCTTCATTTCCCTCCAGACCACTGGGGAAGCAGAGCAATTAAAAGGAGAATTATTTTCACCTCCTCACTGATGACACCTCTACACCTGCCTGCTGTCACCTGCTGAAAGCAGAGGCCTCATTTTTCCAGTCCTTGCCATCCTAATTACATTTATATTTATTTTTGTTCCAGTTTTCCATGGGGTTTTGTGCAACTTAGCTAAAAAAAAAAAAAAAAAAAACAACACACTGATTTTTTTACTAGAAAATACAAATAATTATAGTGGAAGCTCTGGGAATCAAGATTCCCACCATAAATGATGGCACCTCTGTGCCCAGCTCAGGAGAAACCTTTCCACAAAGCTCTTCTGAGCTACCTCACTGTGCTGGAACGATGAGGGCCATTCCTAAAAAGATCCTTGTTTTTCTGCCATGGAGCAGCAGGAGAGGATTTGAAAGAAGAGGTTCTACATCAGCACTTTGGGCTGGCTGAGCAAAGGCCCTGCAGGACCAGGAGGAGAGAAACATTTCCATGGGGAACTGCTCCTGGTACACAACAAAAGCTGCCATGAGCAGCTCCTGCAGGTGCCACCTTTCACAGGAGTTTAAAAATCCAAGAAATAGTTTTTGTCTTATTTGTCAGGGATTGGGAAAATGATCTGTACCAGCCAAAGCACAATAAAATTTTACTAAGAGTGTGAGCTTGTCTGATTCCACTAAGAAATGGAAATGGTGCTTTGAGCAGGGTGTGACCTCTGCAGAGCACTGAAAAATCTGCACATCTTTGCTCTGCTCTGACCTCTTTGTGTGCTGCCCTTTCCATCTTGCTACTCCCTCGGAAAAAAATTGCCTTTCAGCGTTTAAAACTCGTTGTGGTGCCTCAGGCTGGGTGTACCCAGAGCCTCCTGCAGGACACACCTGCCTGAATTCAGGTCCTGCATCCCTGGGAAGGAGATTTCCCTCCAGATGAAGCTTCCCTGAGGAGTCCCCTCCACTTTCTCCCAGCAGTGAGGTCAGCAAGCGGCTGGACCTGGAGAGAAAAGGAATCTCCCACATGCCCAGGGCAGATAATTCCCTGTCTCCAACAAAAATATCCCACTTAGGATCTGATCTGGGGTTAAACTCCCCTCTGCTCCAAGCCACAGCAAGAAACAGAGGAGGGAATGAGCTACAGGAAACAGAAAACTGTCCACGAGTGACCTTCCCAACCTTGGTGCTTAAAGACTGTGGCAAAGCATGGAACAAACAGGGAATAGGGAAATTTCCTCTGTTTCCACTTTCTGAGGTCCCAAAACCAGCTCCAAAGGGAATGCTCCCAGCAGTCTGAGCTCTCCACACCATTTCTTTCTTTTCATGGAGAAAATCAGCATCACTAACAAAGCTCCAACAAAAATATCTCACTCAGGGTCTGATCTGGGGTTGAACCTTTGGCAAACTCCCCTCTGCTCCAATCCACAGCAAGAAACAGAGGAGGGAATGAACTACAGGACACAGGAAGGTGTCCACGAGTGACTTTCCCAACCTTGGTGCTTAAAGATTGTGGCAAAGCACGGAACAAACATTTTCCCTGTTTCCAGTTTCTGAGGTCCCAAAACCAGCTCCAAAGGGAATGCTCCCAGCAGCCTGAGCTCTCCACACCATTTTTGTTCATGGAGAAAATCAGCACCACCAACAAAGCTCCACACCCAACCACAACCCGAGCTGTTAGAGCCCCAGGGGAGAGAGATCAGAGCATCCCCTGGAGAGGCAGCCACACAAAACAACAGGATGAGACTGCAAGATGCCAAACACCCCTCTGTTCCCCTGCCTCTGCCACGGGTGGCTGCTCACCTGGGTCATCTGTCCACTCACCTGGGTCATCTTGTCCACGGAGACGGGGATGCCATCGATGGTGAGGGGTGGCAGCTCTGAGTTGACCTCCTGAGGGGCCGGGGCGTGCTCGGCCAGCGCCGACTCCAGGTCTTCCAGGATGGTGCTCTTGTACTTGCGTACCTGTGGGGAGTTGTTAGGCTCAGGTAAACAAGGTGAGCAGCACCAGGAGAGGAGCAAACAGTGGCACAGCTGGCAGGAAACACCCAGCAGCCCTTTGAGACTCGGCCCTATGGAAGAGCTGCTGATGAAACTCGCAGTAACACTGGCAAGGGAAGAATTTGTGGGATGAAAGGAAAAGTTCTGAGGGTAGAACTTGTCCTGGGCAGGGTCTGCAATAAGGTGAAGAGAGCAGAGCTGAGTTTAAACATGTCATTTTTCAGGGTTTAGTCTGGAGAAGAAGAGGCTCAGGGGGGACCTTGTGGCTCTGCACAAGTCCCTGCCAGGAGGGGACAGCCGGGGGGGTCGGGCTGTGCTCCAGGGAACAGGGACAGGAGGAGAGGGAACGGCCTCAGCCTGGGCCAGGGGAGCTCAGGGTGGAATCAGCAGGAATTTCCCCATGGAAAGGGGGAACAGGCCTTGGCAGGGGCTGCCCAGGGAGCTTTGGAGTGCCCTTCCCTGGAGGTGTCCAAGAATTCCTAGATGTGGCACTCAGATCTCTGGGTTAGGGACAAAGTGGGGCTTTGACACCTTGGTCTCAATGATCCTGGAGGTCTTTTCCAACCTCAGGGGTTCTGGGATTCTGTGATCATGACATGTTCCCTCTGATTTTTAATTCAGGATATTCTCCCCTGGTGAGATGTGCCAGGCAACCATTCTTGCAGTGAAGAGAGGACCTCAGTGCTGCCCTCATGTCAGGGTATCACAGGAACATTAGGGCTGGAAAAGATCTTTGAAATCACTGACTCAACCAGGTCCAGCACTGTATTCCATAAAACCTAAACTCTATTTTCCAGGGTTTTTTAAATTACCCTTCAGATCCCTACCAGGCTTCCAAGGCTGCCCTGAGCAGAACAAAATCTGCAGGGAAGGTGAGGAATTTCTTTCCTCACTTTCCCAGGGACACCTACCACGTTCTCCAAGGGTGCAGCACCGAATACTTTGAAGACAGGGTTGGGTTTGGAGGGTGAGATGCACAGGACGATGGCCTGCTGCCCCACTCTGGTGGTGTACTCATCCAGCGTGGCCCGGAGCTTCCTGAAACAGGGCAAAACCAGGGAATGGGCATCAGCTGAAAGCCCTGCAGAAACACAGCCCCTCTGACTTCCAGCTCCCTTTCACAAAGCAGGTGAGAAACGGAGCCCCAGCTGCTCAGCTTGGCCACATATTGAGTTTATTCCTCTGTTCCACAGGCCTGCTGTGCTCCCTGCAGTCACCCAGCAGCTCAAATGTCAATTATTCTCCCCTCTCTCCTTTTCTCATTGATGTAAAAAGAGAAATCACCAGAGCAGCAAAGCTGGGGCAGCGAGAGTCTGCACTTCCACTCTGTCTTGGCAACACAAAACTTGTGTTTTGTTGAAGCACCTGAATGATTCATCAAAAGAGGCCTGCAGACAGAGGTTGTTTTACATCCAGATCATAGCAGTGCAATTCTCCAGCACCAAAGTCCTGCTCAAACCAGATCTGTAGGAATTCAAGCTACAGGACAGGCAAGAACTGGGAATATTGCAACAGCTCAGCACAGGGAACCCAGGTGTCCCAACACCTGCCCCACCAGCAACTCCCTTCAGAATTAAAACGTTCCACTGGATATTTTCTGCCTCTTATTCCCTTTTAAGCAGTGCAAGAGTCAGAAGTGCTGGCAGAAACTCCAAAAGCAAGAAAGAAGCAGTGTTTTCCCCAGAAAACTTGAGCACTCTGTGAGGTGACAGCTCAGTCCCTGTCCTGGTCATTTCAGGACCTGAGGTTGCCAAAAAGCACCACAAGCTACACACAGATCCCACAGCCAGGGGTTTGAAATTCCCACTTGATTCCCAGTGGGGTGAAAATCAAGCACAAACATGTGTTCAACTGGTCAGAGTGGGGAAAAAAATATGTTTTGTCATTATATTAATGTAGTAAAATTAAGTTGTTGCATGAAAGGAGAAGAAATAATTCCTTCACTGAGCAGTTTCTTTAAAAATATATTGTTCGTATTTCAAGGGAGAAAAAGACTTGATCTTCAGAAACACTGCAATAAAAACAGAAACACTGCAATAAACAGGGCAGAGTTGGGGGAAGGAGGGAAAACCAGAATGGAGCTGTAAAAGGCAGGGAGTTCAGTCCTAAGGATTATTATTTAGCAATAACTCTGCCCAATAATTTAACATTAACTGCCCAATGAGATCCCAAACAGCAGAAAAAGCAAGAATTGCTTTGTTGCAAAAGCCAGGGAACAGTGGCAGCCAGTGTTCACAGATGATTCCAGAGCCCAGAACCTCAGGTGGTGTCCCCAGGGCTGTGCAGTCCCAGGGCTCTGGTGTGGCTCGGGGGCCATCAGGTGGGCAAACAGCCTCAGAGCACATGGAATGCAACACCTGGAGGGCTGTGGAGCCCTGCTGTCTCCACAGGAAGCTCCTAAAGCCAAAAAAAAGTGTTTTAACTCAGGCAGGAATCTCCCCTGGATTATTCTTCCTATAACTATGCTCTAAACCCCACAGTGTGGGGTTTGTCCAATGGCAAAGGGAATTTGGATATACACACACTGAATTTATCTCCAGAATGGTTTGACCAAGCAGAAAAGACTTTTTTTTGTGAGGCAGATAAATGCTTTGCAGAGCTGGGACATGGAAGGAGCTTCCATTTCTGCTAAAGCCACTATGGGTATCCTGCAATGTCACAGTGACAGATAGCTGGTGACCAGTGGGGTTAAAACAGAACAATGGATCCACCAGAGTGTCAGTCCTGGTGATCACAAAATCAGAGATGAGCAGAGCTGCAATTTAACCCTTTAATGCAAACTAAAACACAACTCTTGGCTTCCAGAAAGACACTCCCAAAAAATCCCCGAGCTGGGTGACTCCTGGGCAGCACTTGCTGTGAGCACACAGGCCACCAGAGCTGGCTGGAGGACGCTGAGGTGGCAGGGACAGGTGAGTGCTCACCTGAGCAAACGAGTCTGCTGCCTCTTCCTGATGGAGGGGTTGGACTCGAAAACGTGAGGCCGCTTCCTCTTCTTCCCCGTTGCCACAGCAGCAGCTGCTGCCATCCCCACAGGGCCTGCAAATCAAAGCACAGAGGGTCAGGCAGCTCCAGCAGCTCATTGTCACCGTGCCCCCCAGCCAGGAATGGGTGCCCAGGGTGTCCCCAGCAGAGCCAAGTGACACAAATCCCTCCCTGAGCTCTGCTCTGCAGCGAAAGCTCCGTTCCCCAGGCTGGCAAATCCCTGCTCAGCCCGGGGTGAAAGTCACATATTTCAGCCTAAAGTTGTCCTGGCACTCACAGAATTCTGTGTTTCATCTTCCAAACATACTGAAAAACTCCCAAGATTTAAATAACTGAGGAGGTCCTGGTGGCTGGGAAGAGGAAACCAGGTACAGCTCCACAAATCCTGCTTGGACACCTCAACTACAACATCAGGAGTCTGAGGCTTTCCTGAGGGATTGAGGACCTGTTCTAAAGGGAAAGAAATGTAAAATCCAGAGTTCCCAGCAATGTTCTACCACGGAAAGAAATGTAAAATCCAGAGTTCCCAGCAGTGTCCTACCAGGGAAAGAAATGTAAAATCCAGAGTTCTCAGCAATGTTCTACAAGGGAAAGAAATGTAAAATCCAGAGTTCCCAGCAGTGTTCTACCAGGGAAAGAAATGTAAAATCCAGAGATCCCAGCAGTGTTCTACCAGGGAAAGAAATGTAAAATCCAGAGTTCCCAGCAGTGTCCTACCAGGGAAAGAAATGTAAAATCCAGAGTTCCCAGCAGTGTCCTACCAGGGAAAGAAATGTAAAATCCAGAGATCCCAGCAGTGTTCTACCAAGGAAAGAAATGTAAAATCCAGAGTTCCCAGCAGTGTCCTACCAGGGAAAGAAATGTAAAATCTAGAGTTCTCAGCAGTGTTCTACCAGGGAAAGAAATGCAAAATCCAGAGTTCCCAGCAGTGTTCTACCAGGGAAAGAAATGTAAAATCCAGAGTTCTCAGCAGTGTTCTACCAGGGAAAGAAATGTAAAATCCAGAGTTCCCAGCAGTGCCCTACCATGGAAAGAAATGTAAAATCTAGAGTTCCCAGCAGTGCCCTACCAGGGTCTTTTGAAGACTACCCAGTCCTGAAAATTCTGTGTGCTAGAAGGGAAGGAGAAGGAAAAATTCCTGCATGATGGGAAGCTGGAAAGTTCATAAGCAAAAGGCATGGGATGCTCAGGGGGTGGTGGAACCTCACAGGTTTGGTCTCAAGCCTGATAGAGTCAGGTCAGTCTCAGTGCCCAATTATCACCCCATTTTTCTGCCAATGCAGACCCACTACAGGGCCAGTCTGGAGGACATTTGGCTCCACTGGGAGGAACCTGTGATCCTGAAGGACTTTCCCAGGCCAGATATGTCAGGATCTTCTGTGGCTCTTCCTGGGACAGGCCCAACACGTGAGCTCCCTGACTCAGCAAGGCTGTGCTCCTGGGTTATTTTTTGCTGTTGTTTATGTGGGGCCTGAAATAATCTTTGCTCTTTGACATATTTGGAATTTTAATTTCATTACTTGAGGCAGCATTTTAGCAGAGATCTTTGTATAGAGCAGCAATTCCCAGCACCTCTGTGATCCACACAGAAATGATGTGGGATTCAAGCAGCCAGCAGGGAGAATTTCCTGTGGAATATTCCTGTGGGTGGATGGACCAGTGATGCCTTAGGATTTAGCTTTTCTATTTTTCAGCTCCTGTACTGCTTTAGTGTATAACTCTAAAACTCCACAGCCTGTCAGCTGCTGTTCTCCCATTTTATTCAGATAAAACAATTCCTCTCTAGGCCTGAAACTCAAGGACACCTGACTGTCTTAAGCCCTGTGTCTTGGTTTGAAAAGCCAGGTGTCTGCTGAGGAAGGCAGGAGCCTCCCTTGAAATGGAAAATGCAAATTATTATAATGATGAATTATTATAATTTTGAATTATATTATAATTATAATTATATAATATCTGAAATAGTATAATTTTGAAATTAAGAGGGGCTCTCAGGCAAAGATATGGGAGCAGGAATAACAGTTCTTTACTAGGGAAGAAAATTAAAAATAAAATAAACAATGCAGTAATACAAACCAAAACCCAGGCAGAGTCAGAGCAGGAGCTGAGCCCTGTGGGTCAGGGTGGTGGCACAGTCCCATCCCATGGGGGCTCAGCCCTCCTGCAGTGCCAGCTGTGCTTCTGCTGGAGCAGGGATCCTGCACAAGGCTGCAGTTTTCCTCTGGAGCTCCAGTGGAAAATGCAGCTGTTCCTCTGGGAATGCAGTGTAAGAGCCTGTTCTGGCACCTCAAAATCTCAGATTGTATCCAGGTAGGAATGCTTGGCTCCTGCCCTGGGCGGAGCATCTCCCCATGGGATGATGGAATTTGATCAGCCCTGCAGGGACACTCAGTGGCCATGGACAGCAGAGATCTCCTGGAGGGAGGATTGGCTGTGGGAGAGATCAAGAGAACTGCCCCATGAACAGCAGACAACTGCCCCACCTCTAGATGGCAAATAGAACACACATTGCCTTGCAATCTAGGACACCCTGAGAGATGTAAAAATTGTAGGGGGCAAACCAGGGGTGAATTACTTTGTTACCTGAAACTGTAATTGGAGGATTAACCCCTGATATGTAAATGGACCAAACTTATAATTGTCTGAAAAACCTGTGACCATCACCCATCCTGGGTGTGGCCTCTGGAAGGCTTCTGACTGCCCAAGGTGTATCTATGGAGGGCCTTCAATAAACACACACTTCTATTCTCTTAATTTTGTCTAAATTATATTTTAGGTAGCTGTTGATTTTTTTGGGATTTTTTTTTTTTAAGGTTGGGATTAAATCGTGAGAGATGGTATTTCCTGTTTGGACTTTGATGTCTGCTAGTTCTTATTTATGTTACAGTCTAACAAATTGTGAGTTCTGTAGTACTTTTCTCTAACAAGTTAAAAATGGAGACATATTTCTCTCTTTACAAGGCTTTTAAAGGATAAACTGTCTAATTAAGAAAACAACACTTAAATTATTTTTACTTTTAACTCAATAACTACTTGTGCTCTGCAATGCAAACTTTTTTATTTAATTACACAATTCTACTTAAACTCATGAAGAAGAAGGTAAAGAAGAACTAGCTTCTGCATTAAAATTTTCATTTTGTTTTATATATATTACTGTATTCTAAAACTCTAAGATGTGATACTACACATTTTCAATCAAAGTACTGTCTTAGGTTGGAAATGGGGGTGTGTGTTCTGTCCCCACCTGTCAGAGCTGGGGCAGCTCTCTCTGTTCACAGTTCAGTTTTCTTTATCTCTCCCACAGCCAATCCTCCCTCCAGCAGATCTCTGCTGTCCGATATATATGTATATATATAGTATATATGTATAGTGTGTACATACATATGTATGTATGTGTATAGTATATATGTATTTAGTATATATATAAGTATAGTATATATGTATATAGTATATATGTATATATCTAGTACAGTATAGATGTACATAGTATATATATGTATATATAGTACAGTATATATGTACATAGTATATATGTATATATAGTATAGTATATATGTATATAGTGTATATATATGTCTATATCTAGTATAGTATAGATGTATAGTGTGTACATATGTATGTATATATGTGTATAGTATATATGTATATAGTATATACATGTATATATATAGTAGAATATATACGTATATAGTATATACATGTGTATATATATAGTAGAGTATATATGTATGTATATATGTGTATAGTATATAGTATGTATATGTATATATATAGTGCAGTATATATATAGTATATATATGTGGGTATATATATATACCCACATATATGTGTGTGTATATATATACATAAATGTGTGTATATATATATAGTGTAGTATCTCTTTAATATAGTATAGCATAATGTAATATAATATAGTTTAATAAAACAATTGTTCAGCATTCTAAATCAATAGAGTCAGATGCCAATCATTCGCAGACACTGGGGACACCCTAATTTTACTACACAAGCATCACCAGCAGGTGATGATGATGACGATGATGATGGAGCAGCCCCCAGGCGTTACCTGCAGCCGCCAGGTGAGCGGTGACCTCGTCGGCCGCCGTGGAGTTGAGGATGTCGGAGTCGTCGTAGGAGGTGTCCTCGGGCGAGGAGGGCGAGTCCTCGTCGGCGCTCAGCATGCTGTGCTCCGTGTAGGTGGCCACGTGCACCTGCTGCACCTGCTGGGCCACGGCGTGCGCCTCGATGGTAGCCATGTGCTCCGCCTGGGTCACTCCGTGTTCTTCCATCAAGAGTCACTGGCAGAGGGGACAAAAAGCTGGGACAAGAAGCTTTGACAAAAAGCTGTGAGCACAAGGGACAGAGATCGCCTCCCCCGTGGACAGGGGATGTCTACAAGAGGGAAATAACTCTGCCAGGAGCCAGGAGAGGAGCTTTACATTAAACAGTTTGGAAAAACCCACACTTCCAAACTGAGCACAGCACCGGGACACCATCACCTCTGCTGGAGGCAAGGTCCCCAAGGACCCTCAGTGCTGAGACTGTCCCTCACACACATATTGAAGGGTCAAACTGGGACTTGGTTTTGTTAACGTCAAGTTCCAGCTTTCAGGGAAGAGGCCTGAGGGTGACACAAAGTCTCCTCTGAGCTCAACAGCTCAGGACACAAACAGTACAGAATCCCAGGAGCACTGAGGATGGAAAAGAGCTCTGAGATCATCAAGCCCAACCTATGTCCCTTCCCCAGACCAGAGCACCGAGTGCCACATCCAGGAGTTCCTCAGACACCTCCAAGATTTCCCAAGACACGGAGCTTTTCCTGAAAGGGGACATTGCTGCTTTTCTTACTATTAAAATTTAAAAAAAACCCATGGAAAAATGTGATCAGAATGTGATTGATAGAGCACAGTGACTTTGAAGTCAGGAGACAAGGCCCCAAGACAACAGATGAAACCACTGGAACCAAACCTTGAACTCAAAAGCAACCCAAACCTAATGTCACCAACACTGAAACCTTGGGAAGCCATTCCCATGTTCAAATCATTCCCAAAGGATTCCTGACACGAGCCAGGCTCTGTGGGCCAGCACCCTGACTGGCAGGGGAAGGTGTCACCAAGCTGGCCCGGCCACGCATCCCTGTGACACATCCAAAGGGTGGGGCTGGGATTTGAGCAGGGATCTGGCACAGGGATGAAAGGAAAGCTGTTCCCTTCATCCTTTAGAGAAGAGCATTCCCCACTCCAGAAAAAGAACGTTGATCCCTGGTTTTCTCCCAAAACCAGAGCGGTTTCAGGAGGAGGGAAAGCCTAATGACACAGTGGTGACTGCAAGGACATTTCCTGGTGGCCGTGGCTTAGTCCAGAAGGTTTGGATGACAGCCAGGAGTAGTTTTAAAGTCATTTAAAGTGCTTATTAAAAATATGAGGATAAAGTCCCTCTCATCACACAGTGCAGTTGCTTCACGAGCGTGTCAGGGGTTCCTCTGATGTCCTGTCAGCCCTGACCAGTGGCTGCTGACACCATCACTGAGGAACACAGGAGGAAACAGCAGAGCTGCACCACTCAAACCACCGGAAAACAACAGGAACTGGTTGCAAACCCCATAAATTCTACACCAAATTTAAACCCCTGTAGATTGAAATGGAGGCCTCCGTGGTGTGATTGTAACAAGTCACAACTCAACCCATAAAAACCCCCCACACACCATCCTCTACCATCACCATCCAGCTTAATGGGTGCTTAAAACTGAGTCCAAAATAAAAATCCCACACCAGAAAAAATCATGAGGAACAGCAGCACGATGGAAAAACCCCCTCACACAGGCAGGGCCTGGGATTATTTTAAACCTTTATCCCACTGAAGAGGTTTTGCATCAGATGCTGCAGGAGACACGAGTGAGACAGACTGAACCCGGAGATGAGCATTTATCCTCTGCAATGTTAAATCATGGTGCCATTTTTACCAACTCAGCCCACACCTCATTAATTTGAAACCCTGCTCAGATCAGCAATAAATAAAAAGAATCGCTGGGTCTCGCTTCTTTGGTGGTTTAAATAACTTTGAAAGGAAGCAAAACAGGAATTCTATGGAGATTGTGAGACCTGCTTGCCCTGTCCTCTCATGCATGCTCATGAGAGGATCCCTCCTAGGATACAGCCATGAAAGGGACCTTGGGAATGCAGGGGCAAAGTTTTCAGTGAAATTGGGTAGATTTAGATCAGACATGAGGAAGAAATTCTTCCCTGTTGCCCAAAGCAGCTGGGGCTGCCCCTGGATCCCTGGAATGTCCAAGGCCAGGCTGGACAGGGCTGGGAGCAGCCTGGGACGGTGGGAGGTGTCCCAAAGCAGGGGACAGCACTGGATGGGCTGCAAGGTCTCTTGCAACCCAGCCCATTCCATGAAATAGGGTGGGAACAACCAATGGCATCCAAAACAGCAAATATAAGGATCTTGTGCTCAAACGGATCAATCAATTTGATGTTCTTACAAAACTTGCTTCTTTGCTAATTATCCTGATAGTCAGAATTCAGCTTTCATATTTTCATATCAAGAGTGAGTCACTCTGGGTGGAAAACCAAATGGGTGAAGTTCCCCTGCACTCTGTACCAGCATCAACATGAAAATGAATACATTTCATAACTAAATCTAAAATTTTATAACTAAAATGGAGGAATTAGCAAATCCCCCATGGCAAATGGAGAGATCAGCTCTCACACAGCCTGCTGACGGTGCACAACCTTTCCCAACCAAAGGCTTTGGGAAGAAGGAAATCCCATCCCAGCAATGAACATTATTGGATGGATGTCCCCAGCTCCAGCAGCAGCTCTGCCTTCTCTGAGAGGAGCTGGAAATTACAGGGGAGGAAAAAGAGAGGACTAAGGAAAACGCGTTCTGAAAACTCAGAATCCTCTTTACAAGTGATCAACATCCCCAATTAGTTTAACAGACACACTAACGAGGTCAGGGGACTGTCCCTGTTCCCATTTCAGGCTGGTCAGGTCCTGGACCTTCTCCTCTTCCCAAGGATGACAGGAGAAAGGCTGCCACCCTCCAAAGGCTGTGAACCACCGAAAAGATGGAATCAAGGAACAGTTCAGGTTGGAAAAGCCCTCTAGGATCATCAAGTCCAATTGTTGTCCCCCTGCACTGCCAAGGCCACCACTAAACCCATCATCCCCTGGTGATGGAGCCACCCAAACACACGGAGCAGGACACAGGTGGGGCCTCGTGGCCTGCAACACTCTTAAGGCTTTTCACAGGATTTTCCCCAAAATCATGCCTTGTACTCAGCAAAAGCATGGAGAAAGGAAGAGACAAGTGGATGATGTGGTTGCTCAATGTGCTCAGGGGACATCAGGTGCTCCTGGGGTTTTTGTTTTGGTTTAATTTGCTTTGTTTTTTTAAAATTAATTAATTTAAAGGGCTTATTTGAGAGGGTCAATCCTACACTCTGAGGAATAATCAGAGTTTGTTTCCTCGTTTCTTTCAAAGGAATGAAAACACTCCTGGTTTTCCTTTCCCAAATAATTTTCTGTTTGATCTCTGCACCACAGCCAGCACCAATTCCTTACTGACAACCCTGCTCCACACAGGAACTCAGCACGGAGCACTTCGGCACTACACGGGAATCTCGAAAAATAAAGAGAAAATCTGGTTCATTATTCAAGCTGGTCCCTCTCCTGTGCTTTCACTTCAGGGAAATCCTGCTCTGGGTGTTTTCCAGAACACCTGCAACACCTCCTGCCTTTCTTCTGCTCTTCTGTGAAGCTGACAAGCATCTGGAGCTCAGTGGATTCAAGCCTCTGCCATACTTAAGTCGCTTGCTCTGCATTAAACAACATCACAGTGGCACTGTTGTTCTGGGAGGGGCTGCAGAGCTCCCGTGGTCCTTCTCCATGGTGTTCACCCTTCCCATGCACCTCTGTAGGAAATCATCCTCTAAATCACCTTCTGGCCACTGTTTGCTGTTCCCCTTCCCCATGCTGGGAGGAGATTCCTCACTAACTCCTGCTTCATCTCCATGAGCCACGGAGCAAGGCCGGAGCAGTTCCCAGCTTCCCAAATGCTGCTGGTGGCACCCAGGGCTTCCCACCTGCTCCTGCTGAGCTGCTCCCTCACTCCCAGGAGGGTAAGGAAGACCCCACTTCCATTTATTTTAATATCTACCAACTGTTTGTGGCTGCAGCCCCTCCTCCTCCTCCCTGCCACAGCACCACAGGCTCCGCTGGCAGCTCATGACAGGGAGGGATCAAAAGTACCTTTGATGATCTGGGCTGGCGTGATGTGAAGGAGATTTTTCAACTGGGTCACACTTGGTGCATTCAATCAGATTGAAAAGCACTTCCTCTGCACCTAGTGTTCAGGAATGTGGTATTTTAAAAGCTGTTCCAAACTTCTGGCTGTGTGTCTCGATAAACTCCAATCTCCCTGCAGAGGCAGCCTGGGATAATTCCTAAGTGAAAACTGATCTTAGCAAGGAATCAATCACTGGACATTTACTAATAAAATCAAATCCTGTTTGAGTGGAATTAGACCTTTGAAATTGTCCAGTCCTGCTTTTCCTGTTCTGGCACAAGACCCTCTGTGCAGTTTTTCAGGAGAGCAGGTACATCCTGGTTTATCACCTGCAGATTTCTGATACATCACATTTTGATGGTCACAGCCACAGAGAGCCAAGCTCATCTGGGAACAAACACAAATCCAGGGATGTATTCCATGAATTTCACCAGGAGCTGTGACTGAAATCAGTGGTGTCCATCAAACCTCGTTAGTCTTGGGGGATTTGTGTCTTCCCTCCGATGAGGATGGCCAGAAACGAGCCGGTTTTGGTGGTCCCTGGGATGGTCTGGGTTAGAGGAGCTGCTCAGGCTGAGGGGAGGATTAGAGGGCAACCTTTAATAAGGAGGAATGGCCACTCCTGGTGTTGTCCTGGTTCTGTTTCTCCTCCATCTGGGCCAGCCTGGCCTCTCATCCACCTCCCAGCCGGGGCGTGGAGCTCCCTCACGGCATGTCCTGACAGCACTGGTTAAGAAAGCACTTCCAGGAGAAACCAGAGCTGCCAGGAGCTCTGTGCCAGCCCATTCCAACAGCACCAGCTTCTGGGAGAGCCCAGGGAACAGCCCCCACTCCCTTCAGCCAGCAGGGCTGCCACCACCCAGCCAGTCCCAGACCTTCTCCTGCTCTTTTCTCCACGGGGACAGGAGAAAGAGGATGTCAGGTGTCCCCAGCAGGAGATTCCAGGCTCCCAGTCACAGAGATGCAGCTCTTTCCGTGATTTCCAGGTTGCATTGGCACCACTCACTGGGTAAATATCGTTCATTAATTCCTATTCCAGATTTCCACGTTGCATTGGCACCACTCACCGGGTAAATATCATTCATTAATTCCTGTTTGGGGTGAATTTGACACCACTGAATTTGACACCACTCCTGTATAAAACTGTGCCTAGAGGGAATCACCCCTGCGGGTCTGATAAGCAAACACCAGGATAAGCTTGATTAATATCTCACTTATTACCACAACTCATTGAAAACGTACATTTAAATACTAAAATCCCATTTTCCACGGAAAGAAAAAAATGCTCCCTTGTTCACAAGGAGAATTTTGAAGCCAACACCAGAACCTGATAAAAACAGGTTGTTTTTTTTTTTCCCCAGTGGAGCACCTGCCCTTCCAAAAGCTGCTCAAGGTTTTGGATGGGAAAGACTTTCCAGGACTGGAGACACTGACTCCTGTCAGCAGCACAGCTGACACCAGGCACAAAGCAAGATAAGACACTCCAGTTTATTCCCTTCCTATCAAGATTGAAGTGAACATCTTATTTACGTGGTTGGCACAGATACAGTGACTCGAGCAACAACAGGAACCAGCTCTCGTTCCACAGCGTCCTCCTGTGGCATAACATTAGTAAAATGATCCTTTTAATTAGCATGGGGAACCAAAAAAAAAAAAAAAAATCCCAATGCTCCTGGTCTCAGCGTGAAAAGCCCTGAAATCAAATTAATTCCAGCAAACAAAACCAAAATTCCTTCTATTAATGCGCTCTCTTTGTCACAATCTCGCATCAAAGAGCAAAAAAATCCCCCTGCAGGAAAAACCTTCACTGTGGCAGGTCTGGAAAAGACACAAACAGGATTTCACAGGTATTTATTAGGACAATACCTCCGAGTTGCTGCTGAGAGCTGCCACTGGGCGATGTGACTGGACACATCAGGGACACTGTGACTTGCAACGGGTCCTTTTTGCAGCTAAATTTGATATATTTAGCACCAAACACCAGCAGGAAGCCACGGGGTAAACACGAGGATGAGGTGGATTCCTCTTGAAGACTCTTCTCAAGCTTTGGCACCAAGAAATAATATCCCAGTGGAGTCAGCCCTCCCCTGGAAGACCCCAAGAAAGAGAAGGGCACATTTCCCATTCGGAAACCCGCGGGAAGGGCACCACACCTCGCAGCCGAGTGTAACCCAAAACTGGCAGTGAAACTGCACCCAGAGCCGTGAACCACTGGATGGAATTCTCATTGAGCATTCCCGTGCTTGCCCCAGGCTCTGCAGGTTCCCCAGGCGGCCTTTTGGGTGACTCCCCCCCGCCAGTATCCACCAGTAGCACCTTTTTCCCTAAAATCTTTTTGCAGGATGTGTGGTCTGCCACAAGTTTAGGAACCAGGACATGATAAATGCCATTCTCTGAGGTAATACTTTGTCACTCTTGCATTTTATTCAAAGAGCCTCGCAGAAATCCCAATTTTAACCTATTTTCCTCAGAGCTGCAGAACCCAGGAGTCGTTCTAACAGCATGAAGCCAGTTACTCATCTTTAGTCAATTCAGCTTTTTTAATTAACAGGCAGAAGTGGTCTTTTAGAGAATTGCTAACCCAACAACACAGGCTGCTGTTTGGCGCTGGCTGAAGCATTCCTGGCTCGGCACAGAGGTGCACCCTTGGGATTACTGCTGGAAAAGACGGAGCAGGGCCCTGGCTGGCTGCTGGAAGGTGCAAATGTTCCCAGTTTTAATCCTCTTTTATGGAGAGAGAGGATTAGTGGTTATGCTGGACTACCACAGGAAGAGAGAATGGCAGTGGGTGACACAGAAAGGTTTGAGCAAGAGGGTGGGACAGAGATGCCACAGCCGTGTCCCGACAAGGCTCCGGGGTGGGAAGGATCCAGCATGGACGAGCTCTGTCCAGCCTTGGCTCCCTCTGGGAATATCCTCAGCTGGAAAGGATCCACAGGATCATCAATCCAAGCCCAGGCCCTGCACAGGCACCCCAGCAATGCCACTCTGTCCCTGGCAGCGCTGTCCAAGCGCTCCTGGAGCTCTGGCAGCCCCGGGGCCGTGCCCATTCCCTGGGGAGCCTGGGCAGTGCCAGCACCCCTGGGAAAGAACCTTTCCCTGATATCCAACCTGATATCCAGCCTGATATCCAGCCTGACCTCCCCTTGGCACAGTTTAATACCATTTCCCAGATCCTGTCCCTGGTCACACAGAGCAGAGCTGCCCCTCCTGAGGAAGCTGCAGCCCCCAGTGAGTCTCCCCTCAGCCTCCACTCCTCCAGGCTGGGCAAAGCCCCCTCAGTGCTCCTCCAGCCCCTTCCTCATCCCTGTGTCCCTCCTGTGGACACTCTCTAATACCTTTGTACCTTTTTTCTATGGTGGTGCCCAAAATGACAATGGACACCTTAAGGATTCGGTCCTCACATGGCATCAACTCAAGATCAGCACATGGTAAGAACAGACAGTACAGTCCTAAGCACATTTAATTATCAAACTTCCACCCAAAATCGCAGCCTGGCCACCCTTTCTTGAAGTTCAAGTGGTTCAAGAACACGTCTGCTTGGCTGCCCTGCAAAATATGCACTTGAGGAGGAAAAACTCCCCAGAAAATCCACTGGGGACTGATGAACATAAGGACCTGGAGCTGCTGGAGCAAATCCAGAGGAGGCCCCGGAGCTGCTCCAGGGCTGGAGCCCCTCAGTTCCCAGGGATCCAGGCTGGGAGAGCTGGGGGTGCTCAGCTGGAGAGGAGAAGGATCCAGGGAGAGCTTCCAGCACATTGCAGGGCCCAAAGGGGCTCCAGGAGAGCTGCAGAGGGACTGGGGACAAGGGATGGACAGGACACAGGGAATGGCTCCCAGTGCCAGAGGGCAGCCATGGATGGGATCTTGGCCATGAGGAATTCCTGGCTGGGCTGGAATTGCCAGAGCAGCTGGGGCTGCCCCTGCATCCCTGCAGTGCCCAAGGCCAGGCTGGACACTGGGGCTGGAGCAGCCTGGGATGGTGGGAATGTCCCTGCCATGGCATTGAGATGAGCTTTAAGGTCCTTCCAGCCCAAACCATTCCACAATTCCATGATGACCCCACGACCCCAAAAAGGGAAACTGACTCTGTGCAAACACAGCAGGTACGTGGGAAAATCCCACGAGAAAATCCCACGTCACACTCGCAGCCTCACATCAAAATTTGTGTTTTCTGGAGGGAAAAAAATTGCATTTCCAGCCCAACTACACCAGAGAGATTTGCCTGCCAGTCTTTCAGGTCTAGAGCACCTCCAAGCTGGGTTTAAATGCTGATCCCACACTTGCCTCTCCACACTGACAGAGCCTGCTGAACAGGCCAGGAGCTCTCCGTGTCCCCTCCCACACGGGCAGAGGGGACTCTGCACACCCCCAAAGAGCATCCTGGAATTCCAGCCCTGACCCACCTGACCCTCTGTGCTTTCCCTGCTTTGAGCACGGTATGAAAATCCTGAGGGAATTCCAGCCTTCCACAGCTCCTATCAAAACCCTATAAGCTGAAAATGGACCGTGGATTTTTATTTGCTGCCACATTTTGTTCTTCAGATGTCTTTCACGTCTCTCCACCACCACCTCCATCTGCATATGCTTCTGATTATCAGGGCTGAAGTATTCCAACCATTCCCAGGGAAATTCACAGTTTCCTTCTGGAGCAAGGGACCAAAATCACGATTTACCCCTAAATCCATGGGAATGCTCATGATGCAGAATTCATTAAGCCTGAAAATAACCCAACTTTCAACCCAAAGTGACCACAAGAAGAGCTCTGAATCCACCAGCTCCTTCTAGGGAGGGAAGGGAGCAGCACCGTGAAGTCCCTTCTCCTTCCAAAGGGAAATCAGGAGCTAAAGGATTTCCCTGGTGCCCAAGGAAGCGGCTGCAGAAGCAGCAGGAGACTCTAAAGGCTGACACCAAGAATAAACTTCTTCATTTACACAGCACTCCCCAGCATAAATAAAACATGGGCACTCTGGGCTGTGGTTTTGCAAGTATTTTTGACCCAGAGTATGAAGTTTTCCAAGTCATCCCTGTTTGATTCCTTTAATTAGATGGTTATGTAATGAACAGTGGGAGGGACTCAGTTACTTCTGGATTGGCTTCCTTGGTCACACTGATCACAAGCAAACGTGGTCTGTGAGTGAAAATACACTTTCATGGGTCTTCCCTGCTGTATTTGAGGTCAGGTGAATTTTGTAGGTCTGAAAAAGTTGAGTTTCCCTCCGAGTCGCTGCAGGATCTGAGCAACCCATTTATTATTTACAGGCACCACAGGCAGCACACAAACAATTCACACACCTGCCAAACAAAAACAACAACAAAAATAATGCCCTAAACCAAGGAGACTCCTGCTGCCATCCTCCAGCACAAAGCCTGGCTCCACACCCCGGCTAAAGCAGCACAGTCCCTGAGAAAGGGTGGAACACAGGAAGGGAAGGAGACGCTGGAATTCCCAATCCTACTGAGACAGAATCCACCTGCCAGCCACAGCATCCTAAGAGTTTTTGTACAGCTACATCTTTTTTTTCCAGGAGGGGAAAAAACCAAGATGGAATTTCATTGACATCAAAATGTCAGCGCGGATCAGAACATGCTGCGAGCTCCACCAAACGCAGCCCGCAGCTCCCCGGGCTCCATCTGGCAGTGCAAGGGATTCCCTCTTGGACTTCTTGGATTCCTTCTTGGAATCTGGCAAGCAACTCGTCCACAACAAACCCAGAGCAGCCTCAGAGTCCTGCCCAAAAAACCTGAGCTCTAAAAACCTGCGAAAAACCTCTTATACTCCTGGTGAAACACAGGGACAGCTCCTGGCTGTAGCTGTTCCCAAAGGATGAGGGGCTCTGAGGTTTCCCAGGAATTGGACAAACCCCAGCCAGCCCTCCTGGTGGGACTGTCCACCTGGCAACTGGATCAGCCCTCAGTTTTGGGGGGAAAAAAAAAGCAGAAGGGCCAGAATTGGGGAATACACAAATATTGAACCCCACTGCAATGGGCACAGAACAAATCTGAATTTCCCCAAAGCTGGAAGGTCCTGGATGCTGCAGGTGAGAGGTTCCTCCTCCCTGGCACAAAGCCTTGCACAATTCTGGACCTTAAAACTTTTCTCACACTCCACTGCAACCTTTAGGCTGGGGAGTGGTGAGGGCTTCTGGTGGGAGTTTTAGTTTGAAGAGATAAAAAAGTCACCAGTGATGTTCCCAGTTCTATAATTTGCAATATTTGGAAACCACAGGGGTTTTGCCAGGATTTATTTACCTGGTTTGGATTCACTTTGGGCAAAGTGAGCTGATGAAGAGATTCACGAGAGCAGACACACAAATTCCATCACTAAAATAAGTGAGAAATGGATCAGGGCAGGGGTGTGGATCTGCACCCAACAGTGGGAAAGCACTAAAATGACCTAACAAAAAGCTGAATTCCAAGCCCTAAGAGGATGGATTCCCTTTAAACACACACAGGGACAGGGTTCCACTTCACCCAAGGGAATGGCTGGAGCTCTGTCAGGGGTTTTAGGCCAGATTTTGGAAAAGGTTCTTTCCCCAGAGGCCAGTGAGGCACTCAACAGTACCAGTAAAATCCTCACTGTGCAGCAGAAGTTGTTCTAAAACCCCAAAAAAAGTGGTTTAAAATTATTTTATTAAATATCTTGGGCACTGGGTAATGGGTAACACAAAATATCTGAACTGTGTGTTTTTTTCCCACAGATCAACTTCAGAAGCAGCCTAAGGAAGATAAAGTCCAAGGCTGAATTTCACAGAACTCCCTGCACCAAAAATCATCAACACAACCCCACCACTCCTCCTGACAGCACAAAGTGTTCTTATGTAGAAAAGAGTGGATTAAATTTTCTTGGTAAAAGGGATTCAGGAGCACAGCAGAGTTCACTGTGCCCTGCTGCCTTCCTGGAAGACAACTTCCCAGATCAGAGAAAGGTAATCCATAAAAAATAATAATTCCCAAACCCTTCAGGAGAGAGAAACTGCATGGAAACCTCCCTCCTTTGGAAAAGCAATGGAAATATTCCCAGAGCTTGTGCATGCACCTGGCAGAAGTTGGACATGACCAGCCTAGAAGGGGGATGGACACCAAGAGTGGTCCCAGTGCTCCCAGTCTGGGCTCCTCCACTCTCCTGGGGTTCCCTGGTTTCCCCTACAAGCCTGAAATATTCCAGGCCTGAGGTTAAATTGCCCGGTTTTAGGCTGAAAAAAAGGTGATCCAGGCTCCTGAGAGACAGAAAAGTGATGAAATCCCAACATGTGAAGAATTCCTCACACCAAGGCGCCTGTGGGCTGCAGGTGGACATCAGAGCAGCTGAGCAGGCTCGGGGCTTCTGTCCAGGGAATTCCAGACAGTTAATGGCAGGAAAAACCCCTGGGTGGCCAAGCTCCCTTGGGAGCAAAGTGGCCTTTGCTCATGGAATCGTGGAGTTGATGAAGTTGGGAAAGCCCTCTGAGAGCACTGAGTTCAGCCACCCACTCAGCCCCACCGTGTTCACCACCAAACCACAGCCTCAGGTGCCAAATGGGACAATTCCAGGGGTGGGGATTCCACCACTTCCCTGAGCTTAACCCCCCAAATTTGCCATTTTCCTGGTGGAGCAGCACAGAGGTGCAACCTCCCATCCACACCAAGGATTCTCACTGGCAGGGCTGGGTTTTCCAGGATGGTTTCATTTAATTTCTGCAATGGGGTCTTTGCTGTCCTGGCCAAGTCACCTCTGCCAGACCACACGTCCCCTAAATCCTAAAATATTCCAAGGGCTGCACAAAACCCACAGAGGATGAGGCTGAGGGCTCCCAGCTCGCTGTGTTTATGGCCTGTGCACAAGAGGTCATCACAAAACCTCACAAAAATGATGTCAGGCTCGTGGAAAACAACCAGGATGCAACAAAACTCCACAAAAACCAACTGAGACGCTCTGCAAAACACCAAACACACCAGGAGGAAGATGAGAGGATTTAAATGAACACTGTGCTGGGACACTTGGTGGAATCACGGAGTGGTTTGGGTTGGAAAGGATCATAAATCCCATCCCATCTTCCCACCATCCCAAGTTGCTCCAAGCCCCATCCAACCTGGCCTTGGACATTTCCAGGGATGGATGGGCAAGGTTAAAATCCAGGAAAATTCAGTTGTTACAATCCTCAGCTTTCCACAAGTACCATCATCATCATCATCATGATGCACTTCCTCTTTCACCCTCAACAGGAAAAAAAATAAAAATCATTGCTCCCAGTTTTACCACCAGCACAAAAATTTCAATTAAAAAGATGAACAAGTCTCTCACCTATCTCCTCAATATTTGGGAATTGAAAGTTCACTGTGAGAGGATTTGGAAAGGAGCAATTGTGATGTGGGTGAAGGAAAAGAAGGGAGGAGTTCACAGTGGGAATCCTCTCAGGATCTGGGAAGAGGGTCTAAAACCGTGCTCAGAGACCAGCAAGGCTTAGAAACAAAACCACAACAGCCAGGCCCTGCCTAAGGGATTAAAAATCCCGAATTTTGGAAATAACAGTCCAGTGAAGGAGAAAAAAATAATACAAACAGAACGCAGAACTCCCAAACTTGAACAGAGAAAACATCTCCCCACGCAACGAAAATCATCTGTAGCTGCAAGAAAGCTTAGACTTGGTAACCTCAAATGTAGGAAGAGTCCTGAGCTGAATTATTTCTGTCCCTTAATTATTATTTACACTAAAAAGGGCCTGAGCACCTCAGTCACAGCCAGGTGTGTCCCGAGCCAGATGTTTTAGAGCCCTTTTTTTGGGTATTTTAATACATAGCCAGTTACACCCCTTTTTTATAGGCAATTCACAGCCTCTTTTTGGGTATTTTAAATGGAGGGGAGGTGAGTGATTAACACGTTTCAACTCGCTCCCAACCTCCTGTACAGAGGGAGGAAAATTACACATGTGCAAAATGTAAAGAAAAATAAAAGGGAGGGGGAAAGGGGGGGTAAAAGGGGAAAAAAGAGGGATGACAGGAAAAAAAAGGGGGGGAAAGGGAGAATGAAGGGGAACTTCATCAATGAGCTCAGAGATCTTTTCCAACCTAACTGGTTCAGTGGTTCTGGGGAAAGAAATAGGAGGTGAAGGGGGGAAAAAAACAAAGAGAAAGGGGAGATAAAGGGGGCATGAAGAGGAACTTCATCAAGGTTGGACTCGTTTATCTCTGAGGCATTTTACAATTTAATTGATTATAGGGGGGAAAGGGGAGATGAAGGGAAAAAATGGGGATGAAGAAAAAAAAGGGGTGTAAAGGGAAAAAAAAGAGGGGGTCAAAGGAAAAAGAAAGGGAGGTTAAAAGAAAAAAAAAGGGAGGGGTGAAGAGTAAAAAAATGGGGGTGAAAGCAAAAAAGTGGGAGTGAAGGCAAAAAAAAAGTGGGTGAAGGCAAAAAAGGGGGAGGGGGTGAAGAAAAAAAAAAAGGGAGGGTTAAGGGGAAAAAAAAGGAGGGATAATAGAAGGGAAAAAAAAAAAAAAAAAAAAAGGGGGGGGGGGCCAAAAACAGGAAGAAAGCAGGGGCTCCGAGAAGAGCAGGAAAAAAGGGCGAAGCAAAAGCCCCGCCAATGTCTGCGGCCGCGGCCCAACTTCCCCGCCCGGCCGGGCCCGCCTCAGCCCGGCCCGGGGCTCCGAGGCCGCCCCGCACCCGCCGCCCCCCGGCCCTCGCTCCCTCCGCCCGGCGGCGGCGGCGGCGGCGGAGGAGGCCGGGGACAGCGAGAGGGGGGGAGCGGGACGTATGGCGTCATAGCGCCGCGCCGCCGCCATCTTGAGGAGGGCGAGGGCGGCGGGGGCGGCCATAGGCGGGAGGTCGGCGCCATGTTGGGGAGGGCGTGAGGGGCCGGCGCCATCTTGGGAAGGTCGCGGCCGTTCCCGCCTCAGGGGCGCTGAGGGGCCTCGGCAGAGCGGGAGCGCTGCTAAAAAAGGGTTTGGCCTGGAAATGCAGGGAAAAGCCGCTGGAAATAAATTTATCTTGGAGGTATTTGTGGTGGGAAAATCCAGTTTAAAATGGAAGTTATGGAAAAATAAATTTAAAATAGATTTTTTTTTTCTTTTCCGTATTTTTGGTGGGGAAAATCAGTTTAAAATTGATTCCCTCCCCCCACTATTTTTGGTGGGAAAAGCCAGTTTAAAATAAAAGTTGCGGAAAAAACAGTTTAAAATAA